>NC_034603.1:10441686-10449399 GCF_900095145.1 Mus pahari | reverse complement strand
TCCTGGAAGCATGGAGTGTGTGTGTGATGTCCTGGAAGCATGGGGCCATGCTCATGAGTAGGTCTGATGTTCGGCAGCTCTCAGTAAAATTAATCTGTGTACTCTGTGCTCTCGGTCAGCGCACTTTCTGTGGGAATGAGTCACTGAAATGGGTTGAAAGCAATTTGGCTTCCCTTGCGTACTTCCACTTAGGATATTACAGGGTGTCTTTTCTAAGAAGGAGAAATGCTAAGCCACTCCTTAAGCAAATTCACGCGTTGGGATGGTATGACCATTCCTCTTCCTTGGAAAGATTTAGGCTCAATCTCAAAATTGTATGTATTACTCCATCATTTGGAAATTTTGAAGCTTCCATTTGTACATATTTTCCAGGACTTTTCTTTTTTTACTTCCTTTTTGGCTTCAAATAGTTTGGAGCCATGAATAAAGGTTTGGCTCTATAACTACCTCCTCTCTTTACATAGTTTCCTGACATTGTTAGAAAAAGACATGAAGACATTAATTTTGTCTGGGTTAAAGTAAACCACTTCTCCAACTTTATTCTTGTATGAGTGTATTTATTATTCTAACAACATTAGGTATGGACTTGAGTACCTTTCAATAATTCAATTAAAACATATCTGAGGCAGTTTGCTGGGCAATAAGGAAGGGTATCAGGAAAGGAGGGGCAATGGTGTCAGAGAGAGTAATGAAGCAGCTCTTGTAGATCAAGGTTTCTTAGTCTTAGAAATGATATTTTGTGCTATGTAATGATTTGAGAGGTTCTTCTACTCTCTGCAATGAAAGTCAGTAGCATCCTTTCCCTGTACTCTCTGACCTAACAGTAAAAAAAAAAAAAACAAACAAACAAAAAAAAAAGCCTTACTTGTTAAGGGTTCATGAAGCAAAAATCACTAAGAAGTCGAAAGTGATGGTTCAAGATATTAAGGATAAGCAGCATAGAAACACCAATGACAAACTATCCAACAATATGTATACTAAGTAATTCTATTGATACAATGAACCAATGATGTGGTCCATCTTATCTTGGAGTATCCATGTACTGTACAAATTCAGTGTTCCTGGAACTGTGCTCCGTCATCAATGGCTCTACATCAAGTAAAGAAGCCATGTATTGCATTAACAGCATCTTAGGTAAGTCCAAGAATTGACTTGTGGTATAGGATTGTTTGACATAAAAATTTCTGACCTTGTGGTGGTATAAAGAAATACACACTCAGTAGAAAAGATATTTATAATGTGAATTTTGATCTTTGCAAGAACTGGTAATATACGATATGACAGACTCTCACAAAGCTGGCCTTTATCCCAGCCAGCCACACGACATGAGAGTAAACACCAGAAAATTCTATTAATACTTCTTTAGGTTGAAAGTATTATAAACAACTGTTTTTCTTGCCCTAGTTAGCTTTACTTATCTTCATGGTATATTGTAGAATATTTTGGGAAAGGAGTTTCAGTTTAGTGATTGCCCTAATCAAATTAGCTTAAAGACATGCCTTTGCAAGAATGTCAAATGATGTAGGAATGTCTAGCCCAGTGTGGAATACACCATTCTCTGAGCATGTGATCATGGGCTTTATGAGATATCTTTTCCTCCTATAAGTTACCTTTAGTAAGTGTGTTTTATCACAGGAATAAAACAAATGTATAACATGAAGTTATACATAATTTTTATTAGATCATGAATATTTATTAATAAGAAGTATTGTCACTTTGAGGTTCTACCCCAAGGGCTACAATTAGAAGCTAACCAAGAGCTGGGTTGTTTAAAGATTTATTTTTGCTATTTTTAAAAGTACATATATATTTGTGGCTATGTAAACAAATATGAGTTCAGATGTCCTAGAAATCCAAAAGACAGCATCAGATCCACTGGACCTAGAGTTATGGGTGGCTGTGAGCTGCCTAATGAGGATGGCCTGAATCTAACTCAGGTCCTCTGGAAAATCAGGGTATGCTCTGAACTACTGAGCAATTTCTGAAGCCCTCCTGCCTTCTGTGTATATTTTAGCTTTAATTATTTTTTAAAGAGGGTAACACAGTCAATACATAGCACAGGATGATCTCAAACTACTATCATTCTGCTTCAACTTCCTGGGTACCAGAATTACAAGTATGTTCCAGGATACTTGACTTGAAATATGTTTGTTTGTTTGTTTCATGTGCTTCTCTGGTGTTATGTATGAAAAAGTAGAATTCATACTTTGGGGGATTATGTTCTACTATTGTGGGGCATCCTAGAACAAAATCTTTTGACTTGTGAAACTTTAGTGCCATGTTTTTTGTTTGTTTTTTGTTGTTGTTTTGTTTGTTCGTTTGGTTGGTTGGTTGGACTTTTTTTGTAACTGGTATCCTGCACATTCTCAATAAATAGTCATTGACCATGAAATGTGCATGTATGTTAAGCAGACATACATATTACATGGAGGTTTGGTTTATATTGTCAAAACAGAGTGTTTTTCCAGGGAAAGTGTTCTGCTACTGAGAAGAGCATCCTAGGCATTAATCTTTTGACTTTTCTTTCAGAAAATTTACTACAATGGTTTTTTGTGACTGGTAGCTAGTACAATCTCAATAAATATTTGTTGGTTGTAAAAAAGTGTATATATTTTAAGTAAATATACTTATTACGTGGATGTGTAACTTATATTTTCAAGGCAGAGGTTTAACAGAAAGTCATTTGGATACAGAAGCTTCTGTAAATGATTCAAGCAAAGCACCCTTATACAAGAAACTACAGGCTGGCAAGAGACAGAACTAGAGTAATCAGAGAAGGAAGCCATGAAAATATTCCTTGGCGTACAGAATTGAAACCAATACCTTAAGCTACAAAAAGCTAGCCAGAATGCTTCTTTCCTGCTTTCCCATCCACATGCATTCTAACCTTTATCTCTTCAGGTCTTTCCTTAATCATTTTTGAATAATACATGATTACTAGCATGTGAGAAAAGGAATTCATCTTTAGAGGGTTAATGATTTATCACACAAATTCATCCTTGATCTTGACCATGGTATGGTAGGGAAATTAAGCATATTTTACAACCATCATGATATAGCAAAGCTACTTGTCTATTTGTTTATTAAACAGAGAATTTATGTGTAATCCAGCTAGCTCCAACTCATGGTTTCTGTGTTGTCCTTCTTAGTGCTGTGGGTTGTGACAAGTATCAAATGTCACTTCTGTTTTGTTTTTGCTTAACACCAGCCTTACTACCCTGATTTCTTTAGGAATGCTAAAATGCATAGTTCTAATTAGGAAATATATACTAATACTTTTTCTAGAAGCCAATCAGAGCAGTGTTACTGAATCTGCCATTTGGAATCATGTTTGTCATTCCTTCCTGAACAAATTTCTACTGGGAACTTTCCTGTGCACATTTTTAAGGTTAAAACTCAGGAAGAGTTTGCCTCTTTTACTCTCTTGTGACACATGCTGCTCTTCCTATACCTTAAAAGAGGAATGAGGCTGACAAGGGAGCAAAACAAAAAACAATAGCAGAGCTTTTCCTTCTACTTCCTAATTAGGTCTTAAATTTGCTGCTGCATCAACAAGAAATGACATGTAGGGTAACACTCTAGTGGCAAAAATACCCATCAATGTGGACATCCCCACAAGCTAAGAAACTCATTAGTTAGCAAGGCCAGAGTTCCAAGATGACAACTGAAAACCATAATGAGACATACACTCATGCCTCTTAGCATGGTTATAAATAAAGTAAAACAGTGACTAATGTGGAAGATGTGGAGGAAGATAGTATTTGTGCAATGTTGGAAGAAATGTAAAATGCTATGGTAAACAATCTAAAAAATTACCAGAACTACCAAATGAAATGCCCTTCCTCCTTACAGGTATGAAACCAAAGCCAATGAAATCACGATAACTAAGAGATCTTTGTACTTAATGTTCATTACAGAATTATTTAAAATGCGGTTCATATATATTATGCAATGTATATATGTATATGTATGTGTATATATCAATGTTTTACTTTAAAGAAGGAATATTAATTTAAAAAGGTATACCATCTGTTGAATTAATATGAGCAAATCAAGAAGACATATTTCTCATAAAGTAAAACATATAGCTTATGTCTCACTCCTGTGTGTAACTAAGGTCAAAGTCCCAGAATGGTGGGTCAGGGCTGAAGATAGAGAACTGTTAAGATATATGCAAAGGGACTTTTATTTTATTTTATTTATGAAAGAATAACAAATACTATGGATTTATTGTACAAAATGACAACTATAACTGATAATCTATTGTATATTTGAAATTTTCTAAGATTCTCTAATCTCAAGCACACACACACACACACACACACACACACACAAAATGATGATAGAAGTAAATTTGTGGGTGAACGGTTTGATTATGGCAATCTTCTCACAAGTAATATATGTATCAATATATATTCCATTGTAAACCTTTGATAAATACATTATTCTGTCCATTATAAATTGAAAAGGGTAAAGAGATATTATAAAAAGTAGAGAGGAAGATAATAAGAATAATACTAAGAGTGGTTGAGAGACATTTCAGGAATGGATCCTGAGCACTTGGTGATGCAGAATACAGATATCTCCAAATGTCACACAGTTTAATATATGATGCATGCAAGGAAATAAATAAGGTCACATTTGTGGGAAGCCTCATTTAAGCACAAGCCAATGTATTCAGAAAATACATTGGAAGCTGAAACTAAGCCCTAAGCCTGGTATTTGGGCCTCATCAATTAACAAGAAAATAGACCCTGATGGCTATGCAAGGATACAAAACTCCAGTTTCTCCTCATCCTAGAGGCCTTGCATCTCAAGTACAGTGTGGGTAGCATAACAATGTAGCACAGTGCTGTTGCTTAAAGAGAACGTTCTTGTCTGAATGCTCATGTCTGAAACATGGCCAGGGGCCTCTTCAAAATTAAAGCTCAAAAGAGCAAGGGCTTCCCAAAGTACTCTCCATACAAAAGGAATGAGCAGATAGATGTTCATGTCACCCAGATTTTGCTTAGAATGTACTAGATGACTCTTAAGCATTTTTTAAACAAAATAAATACAAAGTTTTGTCAATTAAAAAATAAAAACAACAAAAAAACCCTTTGTTTTCCTTTGTTCTAAACATAAAAAGTTGACTCAAGTTTTATAGAAGTAATCCTTAAGTAACCAAGTAGCATAGCAAACTAAATAGCAGAGCTCTGACAGCTGGAGAGCTCACAGCTCTGAGCAGGAAGATAGATGGGCGGTGTCACGGTCGGTCAAAGAGTCAGAAGATGTGAGAGGCTTATTGAGCACACAAAACAGTCAGGTTGTAGAGTGGGTACTCAAAGCGACTAAAAAATACCATACTCCATACTTGGCAGTCACAAGTAATCAGTATGTTTGGGTAGCAGAGGAAGGAGGCAAGGAGTTTGACATGATTTTGAGGCCTTTCTGGGTAAGACTATGTCTCAAACACACACACACACACACACACACAGAAATGATGAAAAATAATAAAATAAACAAAATACTCTTCTTCAAGGACCAGAAGTCAACACGAGAATGACAGTCATCTGGGTACCTTTTCTACTATTTTGAATTTTAAGAAAAATCACAAGTCATGGTGCCACTATTTATATGAAAATTATAAAAGCCTTCCTTTGTGTGAATGAGATACTGATCATTTATTGTCTCTGCATGGCACTAAAATATAAGCACTTTACATTAACTATGCTAACTCTCAAAAAAATCTTCAGACAATTGTAGTAATATTTTCCTTATTTTGATTTGTTTGTTTATTTGTTTGTGTTTAGAACAGCTGAATAATTCACCATAGTAGCATAAATATCCATGCTTGTTGGTGAGGGAATTGAGGCTTATCAAATATCTCATGCCTATCCACCTTTGACACAGGTCATTTTGTCTCTGAAACTGGGGAATTTGGTCCAACAACATTTTTATTTTTAAAAAAAAATCACAGAAATATAGACACAGTGACTCTTCATGTAATGGCCATATGATTATGACATCATGGTGGTGGACTGTATGAGCCACAACAGCATCATTTTTTCTGTTAACCATATTTTGCTAACTAATTAATAAATAACCTTGCATTGTGTTTCCTCCTTTGATTCCATATTTGATGAGATCTTAAAACACAGAAATGCAATGAACTCGTAGCCACTAGAACTATCTTCCTGATGAAACAAAACTTGCATAACACATACTTCCTCCATAAGATACATTATGACCTCCTGAAACTTAATACGACATAGCACTCCTGTCCTATTGTTTGACATAATACTTTTTTTCCTGGTCAATTTGACTTTATTCCAGAGATTCATAGATGGCTCAAGATGTACAAACCAATAAATGTAATATATGATGCAAAAATGGGCTCAAGGACAGAAATCACATTATCTTGATAGGTGCAAAGAAGGATTTTGACAAACTCCAATTCTGTCATGTATGTTCAAAAGAAACTCAGAATAGGAAGAACATATCTAATAATACTTTTAAACATTAAAATTACCAACTTGCACAAAAAATGGCGAAGAAAATTATAATACCAACTCGATCTATGACCCTGTACACAGTATGAGAGATGAACCTAGGAAGGTGGAATGCCTTGCTGTCAGCTTTAAATAAGAGCAGGTGTGCTTGTTTACTCAGTTGTGACTTCACCTCCATAGACAGCTGCAAAGACGTGAAAAGCCTGGGTATTATAAATTTCAGAGAGGAAGATTTTAACATACAAACAATAACCAATAAGGAGAATCTTCCATGGGCGAGGCTGACCCACCTCTCAGCAGTCAGTAGCTAATTGTGGTTCTTTATCTAGGGGAGGGCCCCCCTAAATTGTCTTTTTTTCAACATGAATATATTGCTACTGTTTCAGTCATGTTTCTGTAGCCATTTCTAGAACCGACTTCTTTCATGGTTGTGACTCTTTCACTTCTGTTCCCTCTTCTATAATCTTCTTCCTGACATATATGCAGTGACTGTGGTGTAGACATATATGTCAGGACTCCCAACAATCTGCCCTACATCTCTGTACTGGGTATAGTTGTAGCTTTCTTTTCTTTTCTTTTCTTTTCTGTTCTTTTCTTTTCTTTTCTTTTCTGTTCTTTTCTTTTCTTTTCTTTTCTTTTCTTTTCTTTTTTCTTTCTTTCTTTCTTTCTGTGTTTCTGTGTTTCTTTCTTTCTGTGTTTCTTTGTTTCTTTGTTTCTTCTTTCTCTCTCTCTCTCTCTCTCTCTCTCTCTCTCTCTCTCTCTCTCTCTCCCTTTTTTCCTTCCTTGTGATTCTTTTTATTTGTTCCATCTCTGGGTATATGAACACATATAGAACTTAGTTAAAAATTATGCTGGTATAACAAAGAGTTACTAGTAATTTTTTTCTAATGTCTATGACATCACTATGCCCCAAAAATTAGCTGTTTCCAGTATCAAGAGTATTTTCCTACTGTTGAGTGGATCTTAAGTCCAATGAGACTGTCATCTGTTGCCACCAGCATGTGAGTGCCACTTACTACATCTTTACACGTATCTTGCCACAATGTTAACTGCCATTTGGGTAACACTGCTTGTTTCTCTCCTTTGGCAGCTTGCATAGAACTTTCTAGAACCATAGAAGTTAGCACACAGAAAGGAAGCTTTCAGGTCATATGCAGCTATTATCATATAACAGGTACCCAGAGGTTGATTTATTTCTTCTACCTCAAAAAAAAAAAAAAAA
>NC_034603.1:10422254-10441626 GCF_900095145.1 Mus pahari | reverse complement strand
ACACACACACACACACACACACAGACAGACACACAGACACACAGACACACAGACACACACACACACACACACACACACACACACACACTGGTCTGGTATTAAGGGGGGGGGGGAGCCAGAAAGTGTATAAGACTGACTGAGTGTTTAAAAGACCTCTCTTCTGTTGACTCAGCCTTCTATTGTTCATCAGTTTCCGTAAACACCACACTATATTGGAAGTCCAAGTGTTTAAATCTTGGGTCTTTGGGTGACAGAAATTCAAGCAATAGCAATACAGATATCTTTAAAAGATCTCAATTTAGCCTTGGAAAGTGCCATACATCATATGTCTTTACCTCACTGTGTATAGACAAAATTCTGCTAATAATCAAAACTGAGTCACATTGGGATACTACTTGTAAACCTGAGTGGGTATTTCATGGGTATTTCATGTCTGTAGTGGCAAAGGGGAAAATAAATATTTTCTTTTTTGACTAGTATATTATTTTTTCTGTATAATTTTCTTAATGTGAATTAATTACAGATGCTATGGAGTATATCTCAAAATAGACTTTTTTTTCTTTAAATGTAAAGTTAATCCAGAAAATTGATATTGTTGACAAAATCCAAACATGTTTTTGATTTCTGAGGTAAAGCAAATTACGGAAGCATAAGTATAATCTGCAGCCTAAGAAACAATGCTGATTGTTTTTCATTTGACATTCTATGTCACCTTTTGTTCTTAAAAATCATTGAACTTAATCTGAGCTGAATGATTTGTCATTAAGATATGTCAATAAGTTAAAAAAATAGGACTTCAGATATATTTCATTATGTTTTAAGCAATGTGATCAATGCACACAAATAAAATTAGGTACAAATGTGTACACCAATAAAAATTCAATAAACAAAGAAAGGAGATGAACTAAGAGAAAATAGTATCCATATAATAGTACAGAAAAGTGACCTAATTTCTTGATCTGTCTATTGTAATGTCAAGGCAACCAGAAAACTGTAAGCTAATAGAAAATACCACACAAAAGTAAAAATAATATTAATAGTACAAAACTTTAAAAATATATTCAAACTAATTAAAAATATAGAAAATACAAAGTGAAACCTATAGTTGACCATTTTACCTATTTATTAAAAACACATGAAGACTCCATTCATTACTACAGTGATGAGAATGTAAAAAACAAGCATCATTGTCTTTAATTAGCATAGGAATGAATTACTCAGTATCATTAGAGTAAGTCTTTGAAAATACCATTAGAAATATGTCAGGACTCCACACTCATGTAGGTATAAAACAAGAATGTCATCATTGCATTCAAGTGAGACAAAAACAACAGAAACAAGAAAAATACTAAGTACTGATTTATGGGGGAGTTATACAGGAAAAGTCAGTGAAAATCAATGCAACAGGTTAAAGATAATACTATTTAAACTATTGACATATAAATATGAACGCATATATAATCTGTACAATTTCTATGCATAAGTGCATAATTTGAGTTATATGTTCTTTGGAGTCTTTTGGTTCTTTGTTAGTTTGGTTTTTTTTGGTTTTGTCCCTGATTTGTTCTAGATTAATTTATGTGTCCCTATGTATATGTCAACCGTGGGGCATTCAGGGGAGGGTTCCTGTAGAAGCTGGAAGTGGGAGTAGATTTTTTCAATTGGAGTTACAGGTGGTTATGAGCTAGCAGACATGAAAGCTGGGGACAGAGCTCTGACTATAACATGTATATCATACTTTTGTTATACGCTTGAGTAAAATGAATATGGCATGACTTTTGCTCCTTACATTAGTTAGGATATCATAAAGATATGACTTTACCCATGCTATAATTATCAAGTTACTTTTATTGACTATTTACTCAGAACTGTAACATAACAGATATAGCATAAATGATTTAGAAAACAGATCATGCCATTCTATTTCTTCCAGTAATGTTTATAGTGTTGGTACATATTTAGCTAGAATGTTTCATTGGTCTTCTGATTTGAACACCTCCCGTAGCCTTTTGTACTGTTGACATTTCTGAAAAATAACATTGATGTGCTATTTTTAAAACTTCTTGTATCACCTTGATAGCCTCTTTTGGTACATAGTTTTGTACAAATTGTGAGGGATGCTTTTATCTACCTTTTGCCTTACAACCATACAATACCACCATCAAGACATAAACCATAATGCCAGAGACACCAGAATGTTACTAGAGTGCCAGGCGCCAGGAAAGGCTGTTCGATTGGTTCCTTTTGAGGCAGCAGAGCGGGAAGAGTGTTGACGGAGGTAAGACATTGTTTTAGAAATATTTAGGGTTGATTTTTAATAATAAAACATTTAGCTATCTTAAGTCCATGTCACTTTTCTGCTGTAGCCAACCTGAGTTCCTTTCAGGTAAGAAACTACAATCTCTGGCATTAGCACCTTGTGTTAAAGCAGCAGGGGATTAAGTAAAGTCATTTTAGCTCTGCAGGGACTGCTGAGATCTAACTTCCAGCCTGTTAGCTGAAGTCTCAGGAACAAAAAAGGACACATTGAAAAGTGATTGGCAAGGATGTGGATAAAGAGGAACACTCCTCCATTGTTGGTAGAATTGCAAACTAGTACAGTCATTCTGGAAATCAGTTTAGCAGTTCCTCAGAAAACTGGATATATTACTACCTGAGGACCCAGCTATATCACTCCTGGGCATATAACCAGAAGATGCTCTAACATGTAATAAAGACATATGCTCTAGTATGCTCATGGCAGACATATTTATAATAGCCAGAAGCTGGAAATACCCCAGATGTCCTTCAACAGAGGAATAGATATGGAAAATGTGGTTCATTTACACAATGGAATACTACTCAGGTATTAAGAATGAGGACATCCTGAGTTTTGCAGGCAAATGGGTGGAACTAGAAAATATCACCCTGAGTGAGGAAACTCAGACCCAAAAGGACATTCGTGGTATGTACTCACTAAGAAGTGGATGTTAGGAAACAAAACAAAACAAAACAAAACAAAACAGAATACCCAAGGTACAGTCCAAAGAACTCAAAAAAGGTCAACAAGCTGAAGTGCCCAGGTGAGGACTCCTCAGTCCCATTTGGAAGGGAGAAGAAATCGTGGGAAGAGAGGGACCTGGGAGGGAAAGTGGACAGGAGTGGGGAGTAGGGGAGAACTTGATCAAGTATTGGGTGAAGGAAAAGGACTGAAGCCCTGAGGGCAAGCAGCAAGAATGGAAACAGGCAACCTTGGGAGATAAGAGGTTGGAGGGACCCTCCAGAATGCACCAGAGACCTGGGAGGTAAGAGACTCTCAGGACTCAAAGGGAGGGACCTTAGATGAAGTGCCAGATAGGGAGAGGGGACTTATAGAGGCCACCTCCAGAAGGAAGACGGGGAATCAAATGAGGGAAAAGGGTCCATCCCACAGTCACAATTCTGACCCGTAATTGTTCTTGTCTGAAAGAATGACAGGGATGGAAATGGAGAAGAACCTAAGGAAAAGCAAAAGAAGGTCCAGCAACAGGTCCAAAGTGGGATCCATCTTAAGGGGAGGTCCCAAGGCTTGATACCATTACTGAGGTTATGCAGTGCTCACAATAATGGACCTAGCATGCCTGCCCTTTTAAATACCCAGCAAGCAGCTGAAAGAATCAGATGCAAATATTTATACCCCACCAATGGACAGAAGCATCTGACCCCTGTTGTTGAATTATATAAGGCTGAAAGAAGCTGAGGAGAAGGGTAATCTTGTAGGAGAACCAGCAGTCTCAATTAATCTGGACCGCCAAAAGGACAGCATACACCGGCTGATATGAGTCCCCTCCAACACACATATAGTAGAAGACTGACAGGTTTGTGTTCATTCAGAGATGATGCACCTAACCCTCAAGAGACTGGAGACCCCAGGGATTTTAGAGATCAGTTGGATCTTTAAATTTGTGTTAAATAATTTTGTGTCAATTTGACACATCTGGAGTTATCACAGAGAAAGGAGATTCAGTTGGGGAAATGCCTCCATGAGATCCAGCTGTGAGGCATTTTCTCAATTAGTGATCAACGGGAGGTCCCCTTGTTGGTGATGCCATCTCTGGGCTGGTAGTCTTGGGTTCTATAAGAGAGCAGGCTGAGCAAGCCAGGGGAAGCAAGCCAGTAAGGAACATCCCTCCATGGCTTCTGCATCAGCGCCTGCTTCCTGACTTGCTTGAGTTCCAGTCCTGACTTCCTTGGTGATGAACAGCAATGTGGAAGTGAAAGCCGAATAAACCCTTTCCTCCCCAACTGCTTCTTGGTCATGATGTTTTGTCCAGGAATAGAAACCATGACTGAGACAGTTGGGGTGGGGAGTGGATATATCCACTTGGAGTCAGCAGGGTGGGGAGGAGGTATGGGATGTGGAATAGTTGGAGAGTAGATGGGGGGGGGGGATAAAATATGGAGTGTAAAAAAATTTGATTATTTAATTATTTTTTTTAAAGTACTTTTTTCCTCTTTGTCTTCAGCACTTACTCGTCTTTCAGAATACATTATCACGTGGTAAAATGTTCATCAGTAGATTATGCATAAATGCAAATCATAAATGAAATAAGAGAGAATTACAACAGAAAATGTTCACATGCAAATCCATTGGGCATATTTATCTGCCTAAACGTTCATCTGTCATCAGCTCTACAGATTCATGGAGGGTTAAAAAACATAATTTTTGTGACTAAGGTATTAGTGAATTTTCAGATAGATAAACCCAGTCAATATTTTAACTTCTGTTCTAGCACTTTTTATAAATTCTCAGTTCCCTTTTTATGACTTTTGCTTAATTGTTTTGTAACCTCTTAGAATGTGCTCTGAGTTGCAGATGCCTTCTTGCTATCTCAGAAACAACTCATGTGACTTGAAGACTCTCAGACTTCTCGATGCAGTTTTGACATCAGAAAGGAAATTAATATCATCCCTATTATAAAATAGCTTAGTAATTACTAATATAATTTTAGGAATTTTTATAGGATCATCATTAAGAATTAAAAAATCATCTATTTGTCTATGTAACATCAGTACAAGACAGTATAACTTTGTTGTTCTGCAGAAATCTCAAAAGTATGATCTAATACCCAGTGATTGTTTTATATATTTAATAATAACAGGAAAAGCATATTAGTAGCAGGAATCTTTCCTAAAACGAAATTCTCCTCGGCCTTGCCTAAAAGTGCAAGTCCAGCTTAGATTTTAATCCATGGAATCCAGGGTGGAACTATCTCAGGATGATTGCCTGCTAGTTTTTAGCTTCCCTTTCATGGCTCCTGGCACTAGAGAGCTTATCCATTGAAAGGCTTGCTATAGTATAATAAACAAGATAAGACAGCTAAAAGTCTAAGACTTTAGGTAAAATTCAACATAAGCATAACTATTGGTTACATAATATTGGGAAGAAATGTTCCTTATTCCCTTAAATGTTTACTATTCCCTTAAACTCTACTAAGTTTGAAACTACTTATAACTTTTAGAAAATAAAAATCATACTTCCTGGCTTTAGATTTTACTAAGGAGAAATTTTGTCACCTTTCAGGTCGGGATGCCTCTGAGAAGGAATTTGGAACAGTAGTATAGCAGGACTCAAAGGTAATTATGGCAAGGCAGGAAAGGCCACTAGTAGCAGGAATATCGTATATCATATATCAGCCAAGACAAAGAGAGGAACAAGTCCTAGTGTTCAGGTATGTTTCACATTTGTATGCAATCTGGGATCTCAATTCACATAAAGAGTGGATCTGCTCAATGATATTAGACCAATCTAGGAGGAATGTTGATGAGTTTGAACATAGAAGAGCACAAAAATGCTGAAATAAGAGAATAATAGTAGCTGGGCGTGGTGGCTACTTAGATGAAGTGCCAGATAGGGAGAGGGGACTTATAGAGGCCACCTCCAGAAGGAAGACAGAGAATCAAATGAGGGAAAGGGGTCCATCCCACAGTCACAATTCTGACTGCTTCCCCAGTGCTTCCCAGCACTGGGGAAGCAGAGGCATGGGGATTTCTGAATTCGAGACAAGCCTGGTCTACAAAGTTGAGTTCCAGGACAGCCAGGGCTATACTGAGAAACCCTGTCTCGAACCCCCCCCCCCCAAAGAGAATAATAGTATATTACAGTGGGAGACTTAAAGATCAGAATGCTGAGGAATATGGATAGTGAGACTTTGGCTCCTGATTGTGTAGAAAACTGGCCTAGAGGCAGCTCTTAAAACAATCTGGCAAAGAACCCAGCTACCATCTGCCCATGTCCTATGAATTTGTTTGAGACTGGCCCATCTTAAACACACTTCCCCTTACTACTGAAATGTTTCACAACATATTAGATTCAGTGCATGTCTGACAGAGATGCATTGTCTCGAAGCTGATTGATTCTTGGAAAAACAAATGGCACCAGAGGTAGACCAGACATAAAGATCATGAAAAACACTCACAAGGATCTAAAATTCTCAGGATTTATTTGTCTCCAAATCACAGTCTTCCTCAAACACCCTGGCATTATCTGAGAGTATGCAACTTTCCTGACGTCTTAGCTGTGAGCATGAGATTCAGAGCCAGCTCTGTTCTCACCTTCCATGTTACCCTTCTCTGTGTAATCCTAGAAATCAAAGAGAATGTGGCACTGGTGAGACATAATCAAGGAAATACAGAGGAAAGCGAAAATATGAGCTGCTAATGCTCTCTGCGTTCAAAAGTCAAAGGTGCACATATCTAAAAATTGGGTTGACAGAAACAAGATTCTGGGACTTGGCAGCAGGGGCCAGGATGTATGGGGCATTTGTGGATGATCCACAGAATAACTTCTGGAAGATCTTAGACAATAACATAGAAAAAGAAACAAAACATTAATGGGCAAAACAGTGAATTCATTGTTTTTATATTCCAGGGGAGGTAATAGAACAAAACTTGCAGCAACATCTAAACAACCCTTATCAGAAAGGAAGAGCTACTCCTAGACACATGTGAAAGCAGAAATATGCTCCTCATTGGATAAAGATAATTGCCTGGATATTGCTTACATACAGTCTTTCTTCTTTCCCTTGTTTTAAGCACAAGGCATAGCTTCCTATTATATTAAATTTTGTGAGTGACATCTGTTAAACTTGGTGAATCAATGAATCTCTCTCTCTCTCTCTCTCTCTCTCTCTCTCTCTCTCTCTCTCTCTCCTTCTTCATTTCCTCTTTTTACACTCTTGGTTTGAAGTGTCAATAGCCAATTTTCTTCAGTTTTTCATAGGAACCTACAAAGTATTTTATGATGAACAAGAGCTGACTTGCCAGTCAAGAATTGGGAAAATAGAAAGTTCTCTGTCACTTACGGAAAGATAAAAACAGGCAAAAAGTACCAAAGCTGTGGATGTAAGGGCTGAGATGACATAACAAATATGCATCATTTCATGTCCTAAGATAAAATGAGACGTTGGTTTTGATCCTCTCAAGACATAAAGAACTTCCACAGATAAAATCTATTCAGAAGAAAAAAAAGAGTAGACATGGTGTTTCAGAACAGTCTGTCATACTCAGCATGTTGAATAAAATGATCAGTTCTTTGCTCAAAGTATCAATCTCCTGAGTGTGGTAAATGAGGGTAAGGGAATCTGTCCTAGTTAGGGTTACTATTGCTGTTATGAAACACCATGACCAAAAGCAATTTGTGGAAAAGAGTTTATTTGCTCACTGTTCCATATAAGTTCATTATGAGAGGAACTGAAAGTAAGAACTCATGCAGGACAGGAACCTGGATGCAGGAGCTGATGCAGAATCCACCAAGGGGTGTTGCTTTCTGGGTTGATCCTTCTGGCTTTCTCAGTCTGCTTTCTTCTACAACCCAGAACCACCAGTCTAGGGATAATACTACCCATAATGAGCTGGGCCTTCCCACATTGATCACCAATAAAGGAAGTACCTTTAAAGTCTAATAATATAGAAGCATTTTCTCAGTTGAGGCTCTCTCCTCTCTACTAATTCTAGTTTGTGTCAAGTTGACATAAAACTAGCCAGTACAGTAACTTTGTCTGAGTTTGTCAGTTACTCTTGAAGAAAGGAGAAATGAAACCTCAGCAAGCATGCTCCCTTTCCTGCTAAAGAGGTGAATGCCGGAGTTTAATCATCTCACAGAGTGTTCCGGCTGGAGTAATCTTAAGAAGGTAGACATATTGAAGGTCAAGACAAAGGCCAGCCATGAAAATCACTCAACAGTTTATCAGCATCATATGGAGATTTCAAATTCATAAAGACTTTTAACATTACACAATTGGCTAAGCCCAAGTCTATATCTGAGCACTGAATTGCTTTCAAAGCCCCTGTTTTCCTCATAGTTTAACCCTGAAGGAATCAAGCATGTTCTGAAGACAAGGATTATTCTATGGAATTAGAGAAATCAAAGAATATGTGGTTTACTGAATATATATATATATATATATATATATATATATATATATATATATTCAAAAATCTACCACTGGCAAATTCTGGATTCAGCAGTATTGGTTTATGACTATTATCATTTTATTTTAACTTGAACACATTCTTTGTCACTCACCTATGTGCAGTCCACGTTGGACGCCAAATGTGTGGCTCTGCCTGCAGAACCACTGTGGATCCAAACTGGAGGACGGGAACTCCTGAGAAGGAACAGGGCTGCGAAAGGAAACATGGGGCCTTGGCAAAATGTCTGATCAAAGCCCGAATCTTTATTGTCAGGACTGGCTTAAATACAAAGAAGGGTTCCCAGCATTCCCCTGAGTCCTTAGAAGTTGCCACGGCACTCTCGCGATGATGGGCAGTCCTGGCAGTGGCGGGCAGGTGCCGCGATGGTGGGCAGGTCCGGGCAGCGGTGGGCAGTCCAGGCGACGGTGGGCGTTGACAGTGGGCGGTTCGAGGACGCTGTCCAGATCCAGGGTTTCAGGAAGAAACTCCCAACCTGTCTGCAAGAGGCGGAACACAAGGCTTAGAGGGAGGAGCCAACACACCTAAACCATTGTTTTTTAGAAAAACAAAGTAAACCTTTATTTCTTTTCTTCTTTTGTGTTATCTCAAAGTTTAGCATAAGACATACATTAATTTTTATTTATTTTATTTATTTATTTACATTCTAGCAATTGCTCCAATTCCAGGTTCCACCTCCAACAGTTCTTCATCACATTCTTCCTCCCCACTTGCTGCGGAGAGGGTGCTTCCCCCACTTACAGCCCTCTGCCTTCCCTCAGGTTTCAAGTCTCTCTAGGGTTAAGCTCATCTTCTCCCACTGAGTCCAGATCAGAAAGTCTTCTGCTATGTAAGTGCTGCAGGCCTTGGAGTAGCCCTGCATGTTGCCTGGTTGATGGCAAAGTCTCTAGTAGTTCCCAGAGTTCAAGGTTAGTTGAGACTGCTGGTTTTCCTATAGGGTCACCTTCCCCTTCAGCTTCTTCAGTCCTTCCCCTAATTCAATCATAGGGGCCCCCAGCATCAGTCCAGCGGTTAGGTGTAGGTATCCGTCTCAGTCAGCTGCTGGTAGGGCCTCTCAGAAAACAGCCATACCAGACTCCCATCTGTAAGCACATCATAGAATCAAAATTAGTGTCAGACCTCAGTGTCTCCCCCCAACCCCTACGCCAGGAGGTGGATCCCAGGTTGGGCTGCCTTTCCTTCAGTCTCTTCTCCATTTTTGTCGCTGTGGTACTTTTCGACAAAAACAATTCTGCATCAGAAATTTTGATTGTGGGTTATTAACCCTGTCCCTCCACTTGAAGCCCTATCTAGTTGAGGTGGACTCTTTGAGTTCCCTCTCCCCATTATTGGACATTTTTGTTAAGGTTGCCCTCACTGAGTCCTGAGGCTCTCACCTCCTGAGGGTCTGTGGTACTTTAGAGAGGGTTCCCCCACTTTCTACCCCATGGTGCTGCCAAAAAAAAAAAAAAAAAAAAAACAAAAACCCACACTTGATCCTGTTTCCCTTTTCTCCTGCCCCTCCCCTCCCCCAGGTAGGTCACTACCACTGTCTGCTTCTCATGTTTTACTTTCTTTCCCATTCTAAGTGGGATTTAAGCACCTTCATTTGGACCTTTATGTTTGTTATACTTCTTATGGTCTGTGGGTTGTATCCTAGGTAACCTGTAATTTTTGGCTAATATCCACAGATCACTGAGTACATACAATGTATGTTTTTTGAGTCCAATTTACCTCACTCGGAATGATATTTTCTAGTTCCATTCATTTGCCTTCAAAATTCATGATGTCTTGATTTTTTTAATTGCTAAATAGTATTCAATTGTGTAAAGGAATCACATTTTCTGTATCTATTATTTGGTTGAGGAACATCTGGGTTATTTCCAGCTTCTGGCTATTACAAATAAGGCGGCTGGGAACACAGTGGAACACATGCCCTTGTGATACTGTTGGAGATCTTTTGCGTACATATCCAAGAGTAGTATAGCTGGATCTTCAGGTAGAACTATTTCCAATTTTCTGAGGAACCACCAGAATGATTTACAAAGTGGTTGTACCAGTTTGCAATCCAACCAGCAATGAAGTATAGCCTGCCAGTATGCGCTGTCACTTGAGTTTTTGATCTTAGCCATTCTGATTGGTGTGAGGTTAAATCTCAGGGTTGTTTTGATGTGCATCTCTCTGATCACTAAAGACTTTGAACATGTCTTTAAGTGCTTCTCTGCCATTCGAGATTCTTCTATTGTGAGGTTGTTAAGATATTTTCCCATTTTGTAGACTGCTGGTTTAACCTATTTACAGTGTCCTTTATCTTACAGAAGATTTTCAGTTTTGTGAAATCTCATTTATTGATTGTACTTGGAACCAGGACAACCTCACAGAAGATGGGGAGAAAGAACTTTAGGAGCTGGAGGGTCAAGGATATGGAGAACAAGGCCCAAGAAACCAATTAAGCAGGGTTTGTAGAGACTCACACAGAGAGACTGAAGCGACAGTCTCTGATGCTTTGTGGGTCTGAGCTTGCAGATATATTATGGTTGTATAGTTTGATGTTCTTTTGGGACTCCTAACAGTGGGATTGGTGGCTGTCTCTGATTCTTTTGACTGATCTTGGATATTCTTTCTCCCTACTGGTTTGCCTGGTCCAACCTCGATATGAGGGTTTGCGCCTAGACTTAAGAGTAATTTGTTATGCTATAAATCAACATGTTCATTTGTTATCCCTGGGGAGCCTGCTCTTTTATTGTTTTTGTTTGTTTGTTTGTTTGGAAGGGAAACAGAGGAGGGAAAGACCCAGTAGAAGTAGATGTAGGGGAGAATGAAGCGGAAACTTAAGGGTTCTTTGAAAAGTCAGTTGTGTTAGACAGTGTTTTGCTGGGACAAACACATGAAGGATTTTTTCCTGAAATGGACACAAGGGAAAGGCTAAGGCAGAATTGTGAAGGGAAGTTTCACTGAAGCAGACACAAGAGAAAGGATGTTCTGCTAAAGCAAGCACATGAAAGGACACATGATAAGGGATTCTTTGTAAGTGATATGCATGTTTTGGTCCACCTTACACTGCATAGTTGAGTCCCATTTGTCGGGACTCCATAGAAAGAAACACACCAAATTTGGTGGTACCCTACAATTTCTTGACATTTTTGCAAACTCAGGCTGATTGGCAGAGTGATGTCACCTGGGCAAGACATGTGGTGAGGCAAGACCCATGGAGGACACATGATGTTTAGAAGGAGTATAAACAGAATGTGATGGACAGTGAAAGACTAAGATTGGCTTGCTGGTAGAGCAAACAACACAATGCTTGTGGGTTTTACAACTTTGATGATCTTTGCTTCTCTGAAGGAGGCACAGCCAAGAACTTCTGGACTCCCTCTGGGACCCTCCTGCTGACTCATGTCTAGGCTGTGGCCTGACTATTTCTGTTAGATAGTGCCACTGCTGCTGATTTCTGTTTGCTGTCTGGAGTCTGTTCATAAAGTGTTTGTGAGCAGCTAGAACTGCTGCTGCTGACTCCTATGAAATGAACTGCCAATTTCAAGACAACACAGATGGGAGTTGCTCCAAAGAACATTTCCAAGCAGATCCACTTCCCCAATTTTCTTTCTTTTCCACTACCTCTGATGGGCGGTGGGCTAAAGGAGAGGTTCAAGCATTTAAGGACCATCATTAAAATAAAAAGTGAAAAAAAAAATAAAGTTAGAGGGACTAGGAGGAGGGAAGGGAGGAAAAATGTCTGTTCAGGATGTAATACATCAGAGAAGAATAAAAAGGAAAAAACAGGAGTGTTATAAACAAAGCAAATATTGTATTTTTACAATAAGTTTTGTTAGAATGGGGAGAAAGAGGCAGAATAAATTTATATCACAAGAACTACCAAAAAATTCAAAACTGTGGGCCAAGAACATTCCCACAGAGAAAAATGTTCCTAGGAAGTTTAAGGCATTAAAAGTTACGACGTTCTGTTGGATAGTATTCTCCTTTAATGTATTGCCGTATGTATGTAAAATCTGAGACGATTTTCATAACATTAAACCCACTGCCTTATATTTCTTATGAAGCAACTTGCTTTTTGGGAGATCTTCTTAGGAATCTGTGGAATATGGAAAGTCCCTGGAGTGGCACACTTGAGTGGTGGATTCACTGAACTGCCCTTTCAGGACAGTGATAACTTAATTACAGAGGTTTGGCTGGGAGAGATGTAACATCTGTGAAAACCCCCTAAAATAAATGATGAAATGCCTTATTCACTCTCTGAGAAAAGGATTGACAAGGAGAAATATGCACTCCATGAAGTAAGATTTATGTCAGGTATGTTAGTTCTGCTTTAAAGTCTACTGTTGGGCTGAAGGAATTGGGCAGTGATTAGGAGAATGCACGGCTTGTTCTTCCCAAGGTACTGAGTGTGGTTCCCTGCTCTCACATTAGGTGACTCTGGCACAATATTGCCACTGTGGACCTGATTCCTGTGCACATACACACGGAGAGAAATGCATGCATATACAGAAAATATTGAAAATAAATTCTAAAAATAGTATGATAAAGAAATATTTACTAGTACAGAATCAACAGGCTTTAATAATACAACTCTGCGATTATGTTAACATGCACTGAAAATTTTTTTTCAGAAAACATAATATAAATGTTAAGCTAGAAATAACCTAAGGTATATAATAAAATAAAGGATGTCTATTTAAAATATATAGGGTAATACTTAATAATAGAAAAACCACAAGTTAAATGTTCTTAATAAAAATTCTAAGACAAAATGGCTCAAAAATCTGAGGGTTTACATAAAACTACACCTAAAATACTATTTCTGATATCACGTTTGACATAGCAGTCCAATACAGGAGTCATAATGTAAATATTTTGCTTTCTGATGGTCTTAGCTGACTCTTGTGAAAAGTTGTTCAACTCCCGAAGGGGTAACAATCCATAGTCTGAGAACTGCAGGTATAAAGTAATCATCAGAATATGTGTACACATGTATCCTAAACTATAAACTTTTACTTTGTTCAAATTTAGGTATCATCTTAAAGATATCTCGCTACTCATATACCTATATTATAAAAATCTGAAGCGAAGCATTCCTGGCTCCAAGAATTTAAGCTGAGTTATACTCAACCTTTATGTGCTTTCTCATTAAAATCAGTGAGAAAAAAAAACATTCAATAACAACCAATAACCAAGTCTTATGACTTCAACTCAAAATTGTAGAGGACATCATAGTTAAGGGAAAAATGGATGAAAGAAATGATATACATGTTGGTAATAAAAATAAGATAGTCTTTGTTTACACAAAATATGGTAGTATGTGTAGGAAATTTTAAAAATTAGCATGAGTACAATATTTCCGTAAATACGAAAATAGAGCAGAGCTTATCCTGTGCAACAGTGTTCCATACCCAAATGCTGCCAGGAGAGAGCTAGCCTCCAAGGAACGCAGACAAGCTTATGCATTCAAGTAAGACTTTCACTTCTGCTCAGAGGGATTTATCCAGAACCCTCAGAAAACTGGAACTGAAAATTGACCTGGGACAGGAGCCTTCCAGTTTACCTCTGCTCCTGGAGCTGATCGTGTGCCACAATGTTCCATATCCAAAAAACACCAGGAGACAGCTGGTCTCCCAGTAGTACCAACATACCTGTAACTACAGGTAACACCACCACTTCTGTTCAAATTCCTGACCCATATCCAAATTCCTCCTGGTCTCCCATGAGTACTAATACACAGACTTGTAGGAGGGACAAGCCACAATAAGAGACAGCAAGACCAGCTGACACCAGAGATAACCAAATGGTGAAAGGCAAGGGCAAGAACATAAAGAAGAGAAATGAAGGCTATTTGTAAACATCAGAACCCAGTTCTCCTAACACAGAAAGCCAAGGATACCCGAATACACCAGAAAAGCAAAAGTCTGATTTAAAAATCACATTTCATGATGATGATAGAGGACTTTAAGAAGGACATAAATGAATCCCTTAAAGAAATACCTGAGAACAAAGGTAAACCATCTAGAAGTCCTTAAAGGGGAAATGCAAAAATCTTTTAAAGAATTACAGAAAAACACAACCAAACAGGTGAAGGAATTGAACAAAACCATCCAGGATCTAAGATGGGAAATAGAAAGAATAAATAAAACACAAAGGGAGACAACCTTAGTGATAGAAAGCCTAGGAAAGAGGTCAGGAGTCATAGATGTAAGCATCACAAACAGAATACAAGAGATAGAAGAGAGAATCTCAGGTACAGAAGATACCATAGAAAACATTGACATAACAATCAAAGAAAATACAAAATACAAAAAGATCCTAACCCAAAACATCCAGGAAATCCAGGGCACAATGAGAAGACTAAACCTAAGGATAATAACCATAGAAGAGAATGAAGATTCCCAACTTAATGAACCAGTAAATATCTTCAACAAAATTATAGAAGAAAACTTCCCTAACATAAGAAACAGATGTCCATTAACATACAAGAAGCCTACAGAACTTCAAATAGATTAGACCAGAAAAGAAATTCCTCCCATCCTTGCAAACTTTATATGCCCCATACAGGGGAATGCCAGGGCCAAGAAGTGGGCATGAGTGGGCAGGGGAGCAGGGTGAGGGGAGGGTATAAGGGATATTCGGAATAGCATTTGAAATGTAAATGAAGAAAATATTTAATAAAATAATTAAAATAAAAGAAATTCCTCCCATCACATAATAGTCAAAACATCAAATGCACAAAACAAAGAAAGAATATTAAAAGCACTAACGGAAAAAGGTCAAGTAACATATAAAGGCAGACCTATCAGAATTACACCAGACTTCTCACCAGAGACTATGAAAGCTAGAAGATTCTGAGCAGAGCTCATGCAGAGCCTAAGAGAACACAAATTCGAGCCCAGATTACTATACCCAGCAAAACTCTCAATTGACATAGAGAAACGAAGATATTCCATGACAAAAACAAATTTACACAATATCTTTCCACAATCCCAGCCCTACAAGGGACAATAAATAGAAACACCAAAACAAGGAAGGAAACTACATCCTAGAAAAAGTGAGAAAGTAATCTTTTTTCATACAAATTCAAAAGAAGATAGCTACACAAACATAAAAATCACATCAAAAATAACAGGAAGCAACAATCGTGAAACTTTAATACTCTTAACATCAATTCCCCAATAAAAAGACATAGACTGAGCCGGGCTTGGTGGTGCAAGCCTTTAATCCTAGCACTCAGGAGGCAGAGGCAGGCAGATTTCTGAGTTCAAGGCCAGCCTGGTCTACAGAGTGAGTTCCAGGACAGCCAGGGCTATACAGAGAAACCCTGTCTCAAAAAAACCACACACACACACACACACACACACACACACACACACACACAAAAGACACAGACTAACAGACTGGATATGTAAACAAGACCCAGCATTTGCTGCATACAGGAAATATACCTCAGTGACAAAGAAAGACACTACCTCATAGTAAAGGGCTGGAATACAATTTTTCAAGCAAAAGGTCCCAAGAAACAAGCTGGATTAGCCATTCTATTATCAGATAAAATCAACTTCCAACCAAAGGTTATCAAAAAGGGCAAGGAAGGACACTTCATACTCATCAAAGGAAAAAAAAAAAATCTACCAAGAAGAACTCTCAATTCTGGGCATCTATGCTCCAAATGCAATGCCACCCACATTCATAAAATAATCTTTACTAAAGCACAACAAAAGGAGGTCAAAATGATACAAATTGGAAAGGAAGAGGTCAAAAACTCACTATTTGCAGATGATATGATAGTATACTTAAGTGACCCCAAAACCTCCACCTGAGAACTCCCACAGCTGATAAAAAAACTTCATCAAAGTGGCCTGATATAAAATTAACTCAAACAAATCAATAGGTTTCCTATAGTATAAGGATAAACAGGCTGAGAACGAAATTAGGGAAATGACACCCTTCACAATAGTCACAAACAATATAACTTACCTTGGGGTGACTTTAACAGAACAAGTGAAAGGTCTGTATGAAAAGAACTTCAAGTCTCTGAAGAAAGAAATTGAAGAAGACCTCGGAAGATGGAAAGATCTCCCATGCTCATGGATTGGCAGGATTAATACAGTAAAAATAGCTATCTTGCTAAAAGCAATGTATAGACTCAATGCAATTATTATCAAAATTCCAGTTCAGTTCTTCATAGGGTTAGAAAGAGCAATTCTCAAATTTATTTGGAATAACAGAAAACCCAGGATAGTGAAATCTATTCTCAACTATCAAAGAACTTCTGGGGAAATAACCATCAATGACCTCAAGCTATACTACAGAGCAATAGTAATAAATACTACATGGTATTGGTACAGTGACAGGCAAGCAGACCAGTGGAATAGAATTGAAGACCCAGAAATGAACCTACACACCCATGGTCACTTGATCTTTGAGAAAGGAGCTAAAACCATCCAGTGAAAAAAAAAAGGCAGCATTTTCAACAAATGTTGCTGATTCAACTGGAGGTCAACATGTAGATGAGTGAAAAATCTATCTCCTTGTACAAAACTCAAGTCCAAGTGGATGAAGGACCTCCACATAATACCAGATATACTGAATCTAATAGAAGAGAAAGTGGGAAAAATCTGGAATACATGTGCACAGGGGAAATGTTCCTGAACAGAACACCAATGGCTTATGTGCTAAGGTCAAGAATAGACCAAGGAGTGCACAGAGAGTGATCCGTGGCTCCCTGTGGATAGATAGATAGCAGAGAGTTGATATAGATAGCAGAGAATGGCCTTGTCTGACACCAATGGGACCAGAGATCCTTCATCCTGTGGAGGTTTGATGCCTTAAAGTAGGGGGATGCTAAAGGGGTGAGGCAGGAGAGGGAGAGTAAGCAGGGGAGTGCCCACATAGATGCAATGGGGAAGGAAAAGAATGAGGTGGTGGGATGGGGTGGGGGAGGTTCTTGGGGAAGAAGATATCATTGAGATGTAAATGAGTGGAATGATAAAAAAAAAAAAAGATCTAGTTGGAAAAAAAAAAAACACAATAGACAAATGGGACCTCATAAGGACACTGTAAATAGGACAAAATGGCAACAACAGGTTGGGAAAAGATCTTTAACATCTATCACATCTGATAGAGGGCTAATATCCAATATATACAAAGAACTCAAGAAGTTAGACTCCAGAGATCCAAATAACCCCATTAAAAATGGGAAACAGATCTAAACAGAGAATTCCCAACTGAGGAAAGTTGAATGTCTGAAAAGTACCTAAAGAAATGTTCAAAATTCTTAGTCATCAGGGAAATGCAAGTGAAAACAACCCTGAGATTCTACCTCACACCAGTCAGAATGGTTAAGATCAAAAACTCAGATGACAGCAGATGCTGGTGAGGATGTGGAAAACGAAGAACATTGCTCAATTGCTGGTGGGATGGCAGGTTTGTGTAACCCGTCTGGAAATCAGTCTGTCAGTTCCTCAGAAAATTGGACTTAGTACTACCTGAAGACTCAGCTATACTATTTCTGGGCATATACTCAGAAGATGCTCTAACATGTAATAAGGACACATGTTCCACTATGTTCATAGCAGCCATATTTATAATATCCACAAGCTGGAAAAAACCCAGATGTCCCTCAACAGAGGAATGGATACAGAAAGTGTGATACATTTACACAATGGAATACTACTCAATTATTAAAATCAATGACTTAATGAAATTCTCAGGCAAATGGATGGAACTAGAAAATATCATCCTTAGTGAGGTAACTCAGTTCCAAAACAACACATACAGTATGTACTCACTGATAATAAATGGATATTAGCCCCCCAAAATTGGAATACACAAGACTCAATTCACAGATCATATGATGACTAAGAAGAAGGAAGACCAAAATGTGGATGCTTCAGTGCTTCTTAGAAGGGTAAACAAATTACTCACAGGAGTAATTATGGAGACAAACTGTGGAGCAGAGACTGAAGGAGTAGTCATCCAGAGATTGCCCCACCTGGGGATTCATCCCATACACAGCCATAAAACCTGGGTGCTATTGTGGAGGCCCAAAATTGCTTGCTGATGGAAGCTGTCTCTTGAGAGGCTCTGAAAGAACCTGACAAATACAGACCAGGATGCTCACAGCCAGCATTGGACTGAGTGTGAGAGTCCAGGATTGAGGAGTTAAAGAAGGGACTGTAAGAACTGAGGGGCTTTGCAGCCCCATGGATGAAGGAACAGTGTCAACAGGCCAGATTCCTGGAGGTCCAGGTTACTGGACCACCAACCAAAGAATACATGTGTAGGGGACCATGGCTGCATATGTGGCAGAGAATGGCATTGTTGGACTTTAGTGGGAGGAGAGGCCCTTGAACATGAATGTGTTCAATGCACCACTGTAGGGGCATGCCAGGGTGGGAAGATGGGAATGGGTGAATGGGTGGGAGAGTACCCTCATAGAGACAGGGGAGGGGGATGGGATTAGGGGGTTTCTGAAGGGGAGATCTGGAAAGGGGAAAGCATTTGAAATGTTAAGAAAGGAAATACCCAATTAAAAAATAAAAAAATAAATTATTTTTTAAAAGAAAATATAAGTTACTCTTAGAAATATTTACCCAACCTTGTTAAAATTTATACCACATGAAAACACATGAGAACACCTAGGAAATGTGCTTTTCTTTAATTGCCTAAACCTGGAAATTATCAAATCTTAAGTATACGCAAAAATAAGGTGTATTCCATTTATCTTTCACAAAGCAGAACAGGCATGATGATGAAGTAGAACAACTTACTGAGGCCAACATCAATAGTCACAAGAAATGCTGATGACACCTATGGTCACTTGATTTTTGACAAGGGGGCTAAAACCATCCAGTGGAAAAAAGACAGCATTTTCAACAAATGGTGCTGGCACAACTGGCGGCTATCATGTAGAAGAATGAGAATCGATCCATTCTTA
>NC_034603.1:10417055-10420514 GCF_900095145.1 Mus pahari | reverse complement strand
TAAAAAAATGTAAATAAAGTAAATACCTAATAAAAATTGGAAAAAAAAATGAATTAGCATTTAAAAAAAGAAAAAAAAAGACAGGGTTTTTCTGTAAGAAAAAAAAAAAAAGAAGAAGAAATGCTGATGAGACCCTAAGTAAAGTGACATTAATAGTGTGAGTTTTGTCATAAAACTCATAATCCAAGCTTGGTTGTGAGAAAAGAATCATCAATCAATAAAGACTATCTAGAAAATATTTGACCAGGTCCCTCCAGAATTATCAGGATCATCATAACCAGAAGATTCTGAGAATCTGTCATACATGGGAGGTGAATAAAGAAATGTTTCTACTGTTAACAGTGTGTCCTCTGGACAAGGACTCTGAATGGGTATACTAGGTAAAATTGATTATCTAAATTAATTATGTACTGCTATGTGAGTCTGTGGGGCAATTGGACCATGCCACAAGGGAAGAACTGGTAGGGTTGAACAGGCCCAAACCCCAGGGAATCTCAGAGTTAAGAAAGGCAGGCTTGGGGCCAGCTCCCTCCCAAAATATCTGATCTGGAACATGTAGCCATGACATCCCACTGAGAGGACTATGACAATTGATCAAGTAGCATTAAAACCAGGAATTCTCCATGCTAAATAGAATCTATATAGGCCTTTAGTGTTTAAACATTGAGCTTCTCTTCCTGGGCATTCCTTCAGAAAAGGTATTTAATTCATGATTCCCTGTGTAATTTATATGCATTTACATCCATCATTAAATAAAACAGTTTTGACAAGGATGGATTACAAGGGGATAGGCCTTCATCTTAAAGAACCACACCTAAATCTCTAGGAGAAGGTCTTCTATCTTTCAGTCCTTCCATAACCTTGGCACTCACTTGCAACCAAACTGGATTCTGCCCCTGTCATGTGCTCTGCCTTTCCCTTCCTGCCTGGTGGGTAAATGCCCCAAAGGGAAGCATGGACTCTCAGTGCCCCATTCTCAGGTCACAGCGGTACCTCTGTGATGTCTGGATACATAAGAGACAGGAAAACATAGATGCTGCTGTTTCTAACCCTGGGAAACGTGGGCTGGGTCCTTTATTATGGACTGTGTTCTACCTCCTAGGAGTAGCTTGGCATCAGCACTGAGGCACCTCTGGAGTGAGGCAGACATACAGTCACATACTAATTATAACAAATACACTATACCAATATAAGGTCAGGACAGGAGAAACTAAGGCCACACTATACAAGAACTATATTTTGTCTTTTTCCAGCTTTACAAAGTTTCTGTAAATGTAAAACTGAAAATCAAGAGATATCATTTGCATTTACTGGAGGATCTTCTCTACCTTTCTTTCTGCAGATATGAACATATGCCATTGGAGGTACATTTTAATGCAAAAGACTCGGAATATAAAGCCAGTAAAATATAGACTAAATGTGTGAAATAATGTTGCTTCCTGAGATTTTTTAATATAAAATTTTTGGCTCATACAAATTGCATTCTCAGAAATCATCAGATTCTTCTTTTTGCTTTAAAGTATTTTCTAGAAATTTGAATGACTCAGTGTGGTCGTCCTTTTTCCAAGAGTACGTAATTAAGAATGAAGTCGACTTCAATAAATTCTAAAAGTGAATTAACATTTCACTCATAAACAAGTGACAAATAAATCTTGGTAGGACCTGGTCAAATCCCCTCATCTGTGCATAATTCTACACATGTCTGTGACACCTAGAATCTAGCTGGTGACACTATTTTTCTGTTTTTTTGTTTAATCTTGAAGTTTCTGAGCATAGGAGTGATTTGCTATAACTGACACATATTAAAGATCAAAGAGTAGTTTTCTGTTGAACAAGCCAGTGTTGAGATTCAAACCCCAGATAATTTTGAATGTTTGAAAACAAAAGGAAAGATAAATCTTGAGACATTGACAAGTGTCTGTTTTTAGAAGCATTTCCATTTACATCTTTTAAATGGATGGCATACCAGGTCTTCTTCTGAAATGCTGGGAAAGAGGGTCGTACTGCTTAGAAATAACCCAAGTTGCATCAAAAAACCCAAGACTTAACTAAGCATGAAAACCAGCAAGTTCATTTGTCATCACTGTGGATATGAGAGTGTTTCCTATTTACCTGGAATTAGCAATTCTCATCATACAGCAATGGCTATCACAGCTGACGCTTCTTACTGAACATGCAAATAACTAGAAACTCTATGGATGAGAAAATACTGTACTTTCACAGGGCCAATATTCAGTCCAGACACATGGCTGCAAAACTGACTTTTCTTGTATATTTTTAGAATAAGATTCTGGCAGCCATTCCACTCTGAATGTTTCAGGGTAGACACTTTAAGAACACCACAGTTCTCCTCTTTGGTATCTCTAATCAACAAGTGTGAGAAATGGTAACCAATGAATTAGACAAAAGGAGAGATCAATATTTTCACTACTTCTATTTCTGTAAATGAGGTAGTTTAGTTCCACTCTGATACTATGAGTAGAGCATGCCGAATTTTCTTTCCCTTTTTGAAGTTTAGGTTAAGAAGTAATCATTTACTTCATGTTGTCTTCACAAATGGGCGTCATCATGCTTCTGCTATGCCACTGAAGCTGTGGGGGTTGGTTATTAGCCAGCTGGCCTCCAGTCTTGCTTTGACCTGTTCAATTCTTGCTATTCCCTGTTGGGATTAATTTCTGGGAAATTGATACACTTCATATTTCATTTTATAGGGTTTTACAATTAAAGGACTGTCATAAGTCTCAGATGAGACTTTTAAAACACTGGGGTAGTTAAAAGACTACTGGCACCTTTGGAGCTAAACTAAGTGCATTTTACAATTTGAAGTGACTAAAAACCTATTAAAAGGGATGAAAGGTTATGGTTTTAATTGATGAGTTGGGTTATTGTTTATGTACTGCTGAGTCACTCTGCATACAGCAACTCTCATAGAGGAAAACATTTAATTGATGCTAGTTTATGATATCAGGAGTTTAGTCCATTATCATCATGGTAAGAAGCATGGCATTGTGCATTTCCATATGGTGCTCTATAGGTAGCTGAAAGTTCTACAACGTGATAAGCAGGCAGCAGGAAGAAAGAGATGCTGTGCTTAGCTTGAGCATTTGAAACCCCAAATCCCATACCCAGTGACACACTTCCTCCTACAAAGTCACAAGTACTCCAAAAAGGCCACTCCTCCTAATCCTTATAAAGCAGTACCACTCCCTAATGACCAAGCACTCAAGTGTATGAGCCTCTAGGGTCATTTCTATTCAAATAACTCCAGTTATCAAATTGAGAATGGCTGGGATTGTACTTATCCTAGCAATTTGACAAGATCAGAATCACTAAAGAAGCAAACTCTTGGCATATCTGTAAGGCATCATTGTCAATATTAGGTTAATTGAAGAAAGAGTCTCCCCTACCCCACCCCACCCCATGTTCAACATAATTAATTTTAGGAAATCATTCTAGGGT
>NC_034603.1:10373148-10416857 GCF_900095145.1 Mus pahari | reverse complement strand
AGGAGGAGGAGGAGGAGGAGGAGGAGGAGAAGTAAGTGTGCTGGAATAGATGTCCAATAAAGGACGAACACACACACACACACACACACACACACACACACACACATACACACACACACCCTTAGACTCACTGTACATTGACCAATTATAAATCTATCCTTGAAAATCTATCCTTATATTGTTCATTGCAAAGGTAAATATCTCCAACCAACAGTGACAGCAGCACTAGTCCATGAAAACAAATGTCTTGAAGGCAGTTTGACTACAGACCCCTATAGCAAAAGTCTGTTTGACAATGTTAGCAATGCCAGGCATGGATTTCCTTCTAATACATGGACCACAAATCCAAACATAAAGCCATTGCTTACTAGTAAGGTCTATATTGTGTTATATGCTGAGTCACAGTTGGCAGAAACCAACTGATAGATTTGCTCCCAGAACTGTCTAAGTAACATCTTCAGACTCTATGGATAGTAACTAATGGGAAAGAAGCTTTCAGCTCAACTCCAGATTGGTTTTTCTATGTCCTGTACCCAAGGTATGTGAAATCTTCAGCTATATTATCTTACTATATAGTCTAGTGAGGAATCAGTAGCAATAAAAGGAGTTTCATTGTTTTGTAAGCCTCTGGAATTTTCTTGCACGTATCCTGCTTTTGACACATATGGAATTGGGATGTTCATTTTATAACCCATGGTTTCTGATAGGAGCATAGGGAACCATACAGTAAACCCTCATTAAAAGTATTTTAATGGTAATTTTATTTCTAATAATAAATTCAATAATAAATTTTAAAAATAAATTTTATTATAAAAATATCCAAATAAAACATTACTTAACTACTTTAAGCTACTTTAACCAGACTCAAATTTACACAGCTCAATGAACTTTTTTATAGTTAAAATAGCTTTCTGTCACCAAAAATAAAAGAAATCCATGTCAAGGTTAGAACTCAAAAACCAATTAGCCTAACTTTTTTTTTTTTTTTATCATAACTCATGTGTATTATTTGCCTTCTCTTTCTCAAATAGTGGACATTCTTCCTCTTTCATACATGTTACACTGTGCCAACACATGCATTTGTTTACATATATGTATTTTTATTACTGACTAGATTTCACACATGAAGGAGAATATGCCTTTTCCTTCTGAGGTTGTATGGCCTACTTAATATTAAATATTCCAAGTCTATTTTATTGCAAATTTTGGTGATTGAATGCATTAATGCAATAGGATGTGATCATATCTACCTCTATTTCCCCCTCCAGCTCCCTCAGCTCTCCCAAGATGAACCCCAAACTCTTTTCCCATTTCATAATCTACTAAAGTCTAGTTAGTGTTTCCTGAGTATTTACAAGTATGGGCTCATCCTCTGGAGCATGAGATATGAATTGCTTCTCTGCAGGCAACATCTGCGGTCAGTGATGGATGGGGCTAGGACAGCAGCCATCCCAGCGTATGCTTGTATTTGTCGAATTTAAATACTTGAAAAATGTGGATCTACTATTTTTAAAAGTGCTTCTTCTACAAATGGTACTGGGACCACTGAGTTTCAACCCACAGAAAAGTGAAATTAGACTAACGTAAACTTGACTCCAGATAGATCAAGGACCCTAACCTGAGACCTGATATTATGTTAGATTAAAAAAAAAAAAAAAAAAAAGCCAGGCTCACACTTCGTCATATTGACTTAGGTAAAGACTTTCTGAGTAAGACTCTAGTAGCCCAGGAAACAAAACTGAAGTCAACAAGTGGACTCTCATGATACTTAAAAGTTTCTGTACAGCAGAGGGACCTGTGAAGTGAATCAATAAGCATCTTACAGAATGGAAGAAAATCATGGCCAGCTCTATGGTTATCAGGGAATTAGTTTCTAGGATATACAGAGCTAGAATCAAACAAATAAAATGCTAAAAATATGAAAATAAACAGTTATAAAAAAGGCTGTGGGCCTAAACACAAAAACCTCAAAAGAAATGTAAATGCTTACAAAAGAGTTTTTAAAGTACTCTGCATCCTTAGCCATCTGGATGATGCAAATTAAAACTGTTTTAAAATTCCATTTCACCCAGGTCAGAATGGTCATCATTGGGAATACGGATAAATATAACTCTTATAAACTGTTGGTAGTAATGTCACATAGCTCAACCACTCTGGATATCAGCATGGAAGTTTCTAAAAAAAACAAAACAAAACAAAAACAAAAACAAAAACAAAAATCAAAACAAAACATAGAGATACAAACTCTGAGTACACCAGTCCTGGCATACACCAAAGGTAGACTGTGGGGGTGATTTGGACGAGATTTCCAACCTAGGCTCATACATCACATGCCTTGTTCCCAGTTGGTGAACTGTTTAGGAAGGATTATGGCATACACGCTTGTTGGAGAAGGTATACCATTGGCAGTTGATTTCAAAAGTTCACAGAAGGCCAAGTGTCTGTCTCTGCTCCCTGCCTGTGGACCAGGTTGTAAAGCTGTCAGCTACTCTCAACTAGCATCGGCCTGTCTGTGTCCTGCAATGATGGTTGTGGACTACCACCCTAAAACAGGACATTACTTTGGAAGGGTAGAAACTAAATTCTGAAAAAGAAAGACAGCATAAAATAGGTGAAGGGTGAGGTCTGCAAAGATAAAAAGAGCGTGGACATGACTACTCTCTTATGTTAAGTCCAAAGAGAGTTTCTCCGCTGAAAGGACTATTTTATTGATATTTAAACAGTTTTAGCCGGGCATGGTGGCACACGCCTTTAATCCCAGCACTCTGGAGGCAGAGGCAGGTGGATTTCTGAGTTCGAGGCCAGCCTGATCTACAGAGTGAGTACCAGGACAGCCAGGGCTACACAGAGAAACCCTGTCTCGAAAAAACAAAAAACAAAAAACAAAAAACAAAAAACAAAAAACAAAAATCAAAAAACAAAAAACAAAAAAAAAAACAGTTTTCTCAGTAGTTTAAGACTTTTCTCTGGATTAAAACTGCTCATAAATATTTTTGTTCTTTAGTGACTCATTTGTCCTATCTCCTCCTTTCCATCCTCATATCTTTTTATCAAATTCTTAAATATGTATAAGAAGCCATTTGTTCTGAGGGACAATGATAATTCCCAATGGAGTCTACATGACTGGTTTTAGACAGGCCACCAAAGCAGAAAGGTGTAAGGATGAAATTAGAAAACACTGAGAAGCCTGGTATATTTTTGATAGACTAGCTGTAATTTGTGAAATAGAAGGAATATCTTGCAATTCATTTCTCAGACTATTCAAATCATTAGAAGCTATGCGGTGTTACTAATTTTTGAGCTCTGATCATGGGTGTATTAGTCAGGGTGCCAGTGGGAAACAGATGGTACATTCAAATTAGGATAACTCTAAGGAGTTTAATAAAAGAACTATTTACAAAGATGCAGCGGGGTGAACTTTGGTACTGTTTGCAACCCAGAAAGAGTGGGTGGGCATATTACTTGGAGAAAGTCTTAGAGTCATTTGGATACGGCCATAAGGAGTGATAACCTTACCCTTCAGGGACATAGCCAGGCCAAGGAGAAACCTGAATAGCTAGGACAATACTTACTCTCTTTTCCTTTCCCCATCTCCTCCTTCCCTCTCCATGTCCCATTCTTTCTTTCTTTCACTCTCTACACAGGGCAAACTATCCCCAAGGAACAAGGCTTTTGGGAACAATGGGATATGAAACAGGAAGAGATAAAAGAGAAACTTTAGACCATGGAGAAACAATCTACTCCAGTGTAACTCCTAGTCAAGGGTAAAAAGGTAGATGCAAACATTTTATTATCTCTCAAACTTTCAACTTGTACTGCCTATAATACTCTATCAAAAATCTTAAGGGAAATTTTACTTCAATGTGTAAATTTTCTCTCTCTGTCTCTCTGCCTCTTTCTCACATTCTCTTTCTCTGTGTGTGCTTGTGTCAATAAAGGGTGATTTTTTTTTCATGTCTTTCTATTTTTCCCAAGTTTTATCGCATTCATCTTAGCTGACCTACTCATCAGTAATATGATTTTATGAGTTGAGTAGATTTTGTTATCTTTTAGCAAAATATATCATAGATCTCGGTGAACATACAACTAGTCAGGTGGAAACATTTTTAACCTTCTAAGCCAGATTCAGTGCAGCTAGAAGTATCAACAGATAGTAATATTCACAAACAATATTTGAGGACTAAGGTAAAGTACATTAAAAGATACAAAGTGTTTGAAAAACCCGAGACAACAACAAAGTTTGCCTAGATCCAGGAGCAATTTTCCTTTGAATAACTCTGAGATTCTAAGCTTAACCTTCATATGTCTGTTTTAGTGGAATTTCAAGTTATGTATTGTCATGGGAGATCACCAGTAAATGATTTAAAAGGAATATAGGATTCAGGCACACATTTTGGTTATAGGCAAGCCTGAACATATGAACTGACTTTAAAATGTTATTCTGACTGTAGCAAGAAAAAAAAAATGTCCAGTATTTTCTATTTCTATAGCTGAGGACTTAGATTCTGTCTAGACTTTAAATAAGTTCTAGTTTGTTACAGTTGGTATATAATAAATAGAAAAAAATACTGTATAAATTGCAATTTTTAATTCTTTTCTATTTTTATATATAAGTAATATAAACAAGACACACGTCTACTATTTTCACTGTATTAGGAACTATAAGCAGCAGAGATCATTTAAGTATCGTACATGTAGCATAAACATATCTTGTATTCATTGTATCATACTGAAATGAGTAAAGCTTATCTGAAGACACTAAATTTTTTGCACATTGTTCAGTACCAAATACTAAAGTCGGTAGATTAAAGTAGTTACAGGACCTATCACTTGCCAATAGAATATTTTCAATTGCTGTTTGGGGGGGGGTGTATTATAAAATTTTAGAAAATCTTTGATAAACAAGTAGATGAAATTCTTTGAAGGTGGAAAATTTTTGTACACATTTTAAAAATTCTCGAGTATGTGCTGTTGTTAAAAATAAATTTGGGGGTTAGTTCTATGTAGACTTGCAATTGTTATAGCTACTGTAACTCAAAATAAAAGTCCCATTCTATTTTCTTTAATCTAATATTTTATCAGAAACACTAACTTCCAAGCAATTCATTTCCTGACTAGCACTAATGGGAAGTTGCCAGTTTTCTTACCAGCCCAGTCTATCTACAGAACCTGAAGTATGGAAGCTGCGAAATTTTTAATAGACATTACTATGAATTTGTTTGAGAATAAATACCTGTCCTTAAAAAGAGATGCGCTCTGTTTCACAGGGTTCTTGTTGATGAGGTAAACCCAGGTATAGTATATGACTAGTTTAAAATGAAACAAAAGCAAATTCTCAACATTATATAGAGAATAGCACAGGATTAATATTTGATATAAGGAGCATTTTGAAAATATCAAGTATAGTGTAGATAAAAGTGTTGATAGATGCTACTCTAAAACAATATTTGAGAAATAAAGTCAGGCAGAGTAGGTATAGTCTGATATTCATAGCTACAATTTAGTTATCTATTGATATAGTGACCCACAGACCAAAAACATTCCAACACAGATTTGTTAGTTCCAAATACAGTATAGAATTGTCTTTGCCTCAAAGTTCTTATAACAATGTAGCCTAAAGAGAGCTTTCTTTAAATGAATGTGTATTAGGTATGAAAAGCAATCAATAGATGATTTATTATATATAGGAAACTGTGTATAAGTCACATACAACCTTTTTGACTATTTTTCATTAGGGCATGTATTTTCAGAATTTAATATCTGTAGGAGTTCCAAAGACAATTCTCATGAAATATAGATTGATAATACCAATGGTTTTATAATAATCACTGTAGTAGAATGTGGGAGAAGAGCACACCTCCCACAAAGGAAAGAAATCAGGCATGGATACAGATGGAGGGTATTAGTAAAACGTCCTCCAGTCAGATTTTCTGTTGTGGTTTTCCTTTGGTTTTGAGAATACCATTGTAAGCACTGACCTTTCATCTTCTACTTTTGCCCGAATTACTTTGAAGATGTATTACTATTTTGTGACATTTCCAAAACACAAATGGCCAGAAGGCTTACTACAGCCATGAAGTTCCTTCATATTAGTTAGCAGCTGAGTATAAGGATCAAATCTTCATGGCACAGATAAACCCCAGTCATGTTAACATGTTGGTTGCCTAACAGAGTGATACAGTAGGACTGTGACCATTTTAGAAGAACACAGATCCAATATCTTGGTTCACTTTGTATTTCTCTTCTTGGTCTTAGCCATGTTTTCACTCTCCTTACTGGTCCATTTCCACATAGCAAATAAACCTCCTTTATTGCTTCAGGCAAGGTTACTCTGGTCCCTGATGGTAGCCAGTGCTCATCAGAGCTCTGGCCCTCTAGTTTGTTACTCTCTATAAAACGGGATTTGCAGACCATCCATCATTATTTCAGCAATCTCCTTAGGGCATTTCTTCTCACTAACAGCGGTTAAGCAAATTATTTGTTTCCTAAAGACAAGCTGTTCAATGGAGGAGAAAGATTCTAATACCAAGAAAAGCTTTTATTTTAGATTTTCATATGTGTCTGAAATTTTGATTAAATAAGAAGGTAAGATTGGAAGTCATGGGTATTTAAATTCTTTACATTTAAACATAGAGTATTGGTCAGGCTGATTTCCCATGACAATTATTTTAAATTAAATTGTACTGGTGATTTTCATATGTTATATTTGCTTGATATAGTAGTAATAGGTACCAGAGTTTTATAAAATTCCATTCTTGATCCAACAGAAAAGATATTAATTAAATACAGCCATTTATTTCCCCTTTCTATCTTAATAAAACCATTTTGAAAATAGGATAATTGCCCTTTCCTGTTTCTTTTTAAAAATCCAGAGTTCTAAAGAAAATGTCATTCCTATTTTATACTCAGTCAGCTTTCAATCTGGAAATATATTTTAGGCATCTGTTAAGAACCCAATTCACGCAACACTGAAGTATATGAATTAATATCTTTGTTTATTCAAGGTCATGGAAAGAAAAAGTAAAGACAGGGGAAAGAGTAGACATTCCACACTTTTTGGAGCAAGAGCTGGGATTGATGCAATATATAAATGCCAATGTGTATATTTCAGGGGGTGTGGATAGATAGGAACAGCCAGAAAATGAAATGAGACATTATGCAGATAAAGTTGCTTGCCCAATTAGACAACTGAAAAGTCTTCGAGATTGAGTTAAAATTGAGGATAAAGGGATAATGGGAGCTAAGTAGATTGCTAAATTATATCATCCTAACATCTGCAAAAGAGATTGTGAAAATGTCTATGGGATGGGAAAGTAAGAAATTGCTTCCTAAGGGAAGAAGAACTTGGTGTGGACCTTTAGAGATGGTTACAGCTTGTCCACATGGAGGAAAGAACAGGTTAACTCTCTAAGAACACCATGATAAGCTGTTGTTAAACTCCTCTGCCTGTGCATTACAAGGTTGAATGGTGTCAACATCATTTTACAAGAAGCTCTGTATTGTGCAATTCAATTAAATTTAGCAGATGTGAGGAAACGTAATTGGAAAGCAATAACCTAATTTATAAGAAAACCTACAAAGATCCTCACTGCCCCTTTAAAGCTAACAGCATTAAATACATGAAGCAAAATGTAGTTATAATTTACTTTCTTTATTAATTCTATTCTGTTCTGCCAATTTTTTGGCACACTTAAGTAAAACCCATATATATGGTGAAGAATATAGAGGTCCTTCTAAAGATTAAGCATGTAAATGCTATATTACTCTTTGATCACATTATTGAGTATATACCCAATTAAATGAAATCAGTATTATGAAGATATGTCTTTACTCCTGTTTATTAAAGCAGCTTTCACGGGAACGGATATTTGGAATTAACTTGAGTGTAACAATGGATGAATAGATAATAAAATATGGTTAACATACACACCTACTATGTAATACTACTCAGTTTTGAAATAGAATCAAGTCATTTATGATATGCATAATCTGGAAAACACAATGTTAATTGAAAAGGCCAAACATGAAAAAAAGAAAACACAGTGTTTTATCTTTCCTAAGAGTTTCCTTTTCTGGAGTATCGCTTACCTATGATCCCTAATTACCTGTGTACAGTTATAGAAATAAATATTGTTTTTTTAAGTCTGAACCATTCTGAATCATGTAATTGTGTCTTATAGTACTGTGTACTGTCTCACTTGGAACTTGTGCTATATATGACACCTGTCCATTAGTTACTTAGGAACTATCTTGGTTCTCATATTGACTGTCGATGCATTGCATACTTGCATCCAATTGCATTTTATGTGCCCTTATTTTACTCTCTAACATCCATGAAGCATGAGAATAGTGATGTCGAACAATCAAATATGCCAAAGGAAAATCCTAAAATTCTTTAAAGTAAGATGTAAAGGCATAATAAGAAAATATTGAAAAATTTTAACTATGCAAGAGAAACCTTGGTCACATAAAATTTATTTCAGTATATTATTGCAATTATTCTATTTTACTATCAACATACTAATAATTAATTGTGATAGTTATCTTCTTATGGCATGTCATTTTTAGGTGAACTGTTACAGTAGGTATATATAATTAACAAACACAAAGCACAGTTACATTTTAGTATTCTCCAGTTTTAAATATCTTCCAAGGTCTTAGAATATACTCTCCCCAGGTAAAGATATATATCAAACAGCATAATTTCAGTTTTATATAGAGTTAACAAGCAGAGAAGGAGAAATTAGAGTGATGGTGATCAGGAGCACTTTGGAGTAAATGTCAATTAAAATTTTTAAATAAAAGTAAATGAATTAATTCAAGATTTTCTATTATGCAACAATTTACACTTCAAGATTGCTATTATAGCAGGTTTCAAGGTTTTTTGTTTGTTTGTTTGTTTTTGTTTTTGTTTTGTCTAAGTAAGAGTATGGATATGCAACCATAGCAACCTGGAACTCATTACATAGACCGGGTTTGCCTGGAACTCACAGAGATCTACCCACCCCTGCTCTTCAAGTGCTGGAGTTAAAGCCATGCACCACCATGCCCAAACGTATAAAAAATATGGAGATTATGTGTGTAAAACATTTGTTCATTAAGTTTGTTCATTAGTTCAATATATATGCTTCCCAATCTATACACATATTCAAATGTCATGTTATTTATCATAAATATATGCTTTTGTTTTGTTTTGCTTTTCAAGACAGGGTTTCTCTGTATAGCCCTGGCTGTCCTGGAACTCACTATGTAGACCAGGCTAGCCTCGAACTCAGAAATCCCCCTGCCTCTGCCTCCTGAGTGCTGATAAATATATGCTTTCTTAATAAGAATTAAGTTAAATGTAGAGTCAAGAATGAGATATATATCAAAACATTCAACTATTTACAAAATAACAGTCACAATATAAATCATACATTTTATGTTTGGAAAAATAATCTCAGTAAAATATTCATGTGACATTCTGAGGAATCATTGTACAGTAATATAATACATACACATATATGTATTTTCACAAATAGGGTTTTCCTTATTTTTCCAATACTAATTTATCTTTCTTTTGTCTCTAACACCTTTCTCCTTTTTGCCAAAAAGCAATTCTAAATCCAGAAGCCTCACTGTAATTGCTTCTCCCACGATTCTCAAATTAGTGTACCTCCTGAAACTTATTTAGCTCTGGAAAACAATGAGAAATCTCTTTACACAATAAAGAGAGATTGAAATCAGCAACTCTGTTGCCTAGAAGAGTGTTGCCCTGAATATCAAACACTGGGAGAAGTTTCCAGACTCCTTTTCTTCATGTACAGTGACCAAGCTCTGTGCCTGATACTTGGACTTAACAAGAGTCTCTACAAACAGAAACGTACTTAGTCTCACATTGGTAGAGAAAGCTACAACGTATAAATACATACATTGAAATGTGGTATTAGTAAAAAACAACAATTTCCTCTCAGCACAAGCAGAGAAGGGTCTCACACAATAATGGCATTGTCTCTATTGCTGAGGCTATGGAACAATCACAAGAAGGGACCTATCATGACCGCACTCTGGAAAACCCAACAAGCAGCTGAAAGAGTCAGATGCAGATATTTGCACCCAACAAATGGACAGAAGCTGCTGACCCCTGTGGTTGAATTAGGGAAAGCTTGGAAGAATCTGAGGAGGAGGGGACCCTGTAGGAGGACCAAAAGTCTCAATTAACCTGGACCCCCGAGATCTCTCAAACACTGGACCACCAACCAGGCAGCATACACCAGCTGATATGAGGCCCCCAACACATATGCAGCAGAGGACTGCCGGGTCTGGGTTCAATCAGAGAAGATGCATTTAACCCTCAAGATACTATAGGCGTCAGGGAATTTAGAGGCCCAGTTGGGTAGGGGCTGGGGGGTCAGGACATCCTCATGGAGACAGGGTGGTGGGGAGGAGGTATGGGATGTGCAACAGTGGGAGGCTAGACTGGGTGGGTGGGGTAATAAAATCTGGAGTGTAAGCAAATAAATAAAAGACAAAAAGAAAAAAAGAAAAAGAAAATAAAAATAATGGCAGTTTCTTTATGGTTTCTCCCAAAACAGGCTGTGTCAATTGGTTAAAGCAATGACCATTCAATGATTTCCTTTGGGGATAGTGGGATTAGTGAATACAACACCAAGCCTGAAAATGAAGATGTAAAATAGAAGGCTTACTGTGTGAATACAGAGCAGTGCTCTCTAAGTGCTTACTTCTGAAAATGTTGATGAAGCTGCTTTAAGATCAATGTTGACAAAAGGCTTTGTGCTCCATTCTCTTCCAAACTGAAAATGCTGGCAACTAGAGATGACTCTGGTTTTTAAAACTGACACCAAAGAGGCTTCATGAAATATTGTCAGCAATACAAAACAAGCAATCCGTCTGTATAACATGACTCTGACGACTTTGTATTTATTTTTCAGATAAGTAACTCTCTGTGTTTGATCATTTCTAACATGAGAGGCTTATTACAGATAAAGAAGTTTTTGGTTTCTCTACCCCCAGTTTGTTTTTTTTTTTTTTAAATTCCCTTGATTTTGCATATGGGTGATAATTTAAATAAATAAAAACATATTGTGTCCTAATTTGTTTTAGTTATATTATTATTAATAAATTATTTTGACCTTTACATTTGCTTGATTTTCTTTGTTCTGGTTTTTAATTTGGTAATATGTTCACCCAATTCATTTTTCTTACTTTAGCTCTCAACAACTTCATATAGCCTTTTTTTGTTTTGTTTTTCAAGACAGGGTTTCTCTGTGTAGTCCTGGCTGTCCTGGAACTCACTCTGTAGACCAGGTTGGCCACAAACTCAGAAATCTGCCTGCCTCTGCCTCCCAAGTGCTGGGATTAAAGGCTTGCACCACCACTGCCTGGTCTATAGTCTTACTTTCAATTCATAGATCAGACCATCTTGATTTCTCCTGTTTTTATTAACCATTTTTATCATAATATATAATAAGATTCCCTCTGATTCTTCAGAATGCCATCCTTTCTGTGGGTTTTGATAGATATCTTCACAGGACCCATTTTTCTTCTGTAGCTGCATTTGATAGATTATTCTGCCAGAATTGAACCTGCTGTAGACAGAAGCTCTCGGGGCTCATTTGGAACAACAATTCCTTTTCTCAAAATATTTGCTTTTGAACCAACTATTGTCATACAATTAATTTATACAGCCATTCAATACAAAGTATAGTTCTACTAAGGCCCAAAATGATAATAGAACAAAGAAAGGACATGAATAGGTGTATTGATTTAGCTAATGGCCTCCTAAATGATAAAGAAGTTATCTCAGGGGTCAAAACATGTCAAGGTAATATTAATATAATTATGATTAACATGGAAATTCAACCTGTGAAGGTTTTTGAAAATCTCATGTGCAGTAACAACCTTCAGCTACCCTCTTTACCCATAGGTGGGCTGTGAGCTTACTTTCTGCCATTGTTTTGAAAGCTTTGTCCTGTATTATTGCTTCCTTTGCACCTGATGCTTGCCAGAACCTTGCCTGTACTCCCTAACCTGTATGGAGGCATAGAGGTGGAGAGGAGATGTAGCAGAATTTTTTATGTCAGAAGCAAAAGGTCGAGGAAGAGAACGCAGTCTGGCTTCTGAAACTTATTACACAATAAGCTGCCTGGGGACTAATGTGCCTTTACTTAAATGAAAATTGGATTTGTAAAGGAATTTTTAAAAAAACATAAAGTTAAAAATCTAATCTATTTCTCAATCTTTGGATTAATGTTTAACAAGCATCTTAAGACTATTAGTCATATGCTAGACCCTGTGGTCAATACTATTGCATTACTGACTCATTCAGCATTTTCAAAAAGATTCTATATTATCCCAGCAAACTTTCCTTTATAAGAAAATTGAGACTCATGAAGGTTAAGGGATTTATTTGCCTACATTAAAGAGAAGCCAGGCTGAGGTTGAGGGCATTTTTCCTAAGATAAAAAATCGAAGAGGCCTGAATTAAAAGATGTAGCAAAATGATTAAGCATTTATAAAGTTAAATTATAGTGTATTAGCACTACATATCTCATATATAAACCTCTTTGGTAGTTTTAAGTCATGTCATTGTATTTTCTCAATTTCTATGTTTTAGAAACAATTCTTTTTTTCATGACTTTTACAAATATGTTCACTCATTTAAGAATCATTGAACACATTAAGAAAACAAGACAGAGACAGTCATGTGGCAGAGAGAAAAGAATTTGGAAAATGGAGATTCTCACCACTAAGTGTTCTCACACAGCTAGGGTAAGAATTCTATTTCAAATGTTATCAAATGTTTTAAATTTCAGTTGTGTTATTTGCAAGGAGTAAATATTTGATAATTTTTCATTGTTACTGAAGCTCAAAAACATTTATGATTAGGTTATAATTTGAACAAAAAAAGAAATATAAATAGTATACACAGGGACAGGGTAAAAGATTATATGTTAACGATATTCTGAGTGATTTCTTTCTGGAAAAACAAATATTAAGTAAAGGAAAATAATTGTCATCTGGATAGAGAAAAGTTTCACTTTTTCTTATCTAAGTGAGGTTTTCCATACACAGAATGGAGAACAGTGGAGTGAGAGACTTTCAGTGTAATTAAAGCAAGGCTGTGTGATATACACTTTCTCCAGTATGATGCTAGTTCAAGGAGGGAAGCAGGTGGCAGAAAAACTAATCTGAACTTCATAATTTTGTTGCTTTATGAAATAGATATAAGAAACTGTAAGTTCATAAACGGAGTTCACATCCTTCTTATTTTTTCTTATGATGCAGGTTGCTGCTTCCTTCAAAATATTTGATTTTAAAATACTTCCCATTTGCTATCACTCTATTTAGAATTCTTCTGTGTGCTGACAAGAAATCATTACTGGAGAGCACATACATACAATAGGATTTTCAGTAAACTAACCCTCTTTGATGTAATAACCACAATTCATTTGCCCAAAGAAGCTCTGACTCCTGGTTTAGTAGGTGCTCAGTTTTGCTTGGTTAAGTTTTTCTTGCAGAGAATAGGCATGCCTTGGATTTCCTTTGTTGCTTCTTTTTTTGTATATTTCTCTTTTGCATATGTGTCTTTCTTCTCCCTGAAAAGATAACAGGCTCTGCGACTCTTTCATCATCTCTTGTGACACTTTCCTGTGCCCTTCCAGAGCTTTGAGCAGGCAAACCGACCTTGAGGACCTTGAGTGCTTGCCACAATGGGCTTAACAACCTAGGTCAAGTCATCTGCCTTGCTTGCACTTGCAACTTCCTACAGGAACTTAGAAGGATAAATGACTGCTGAGCTTGCTTTGCAACATAATTCAGCTGAAACAAAGGATGAGTCTGTAGGCTTTCACTATATAAGTGCAGTGCTGAATATTAAATTCAGAGCCTTAATCAGAACCTTTGTCTTGGCTTCATCCTTCCCTCTCACCCAGTCCTTTTCTTTTCCAGCCTCCCTTTCAGGTAAACATAGTTCATTGGTGGCTGTTGGACAGCTACACTTTCCTCCTACTGAGTTGATAGGGTATTTACCTAATCTTATTGGTTAGTATAACTGGGAGGCCTGCTCTTTTCTGAAGGAAAATGGAAGCAGAGTGGATCTGAGGAGAGGGCAATTGGTGGTGCAGGGAGGAGTGGAGAGAGAGGAAACTGTGATCAGAACGTATTGTATGAGAGAAGAACTAAAAAACCTAGCCTTTGTCTAATTCACTAAAAAATATTGTTAGCTAACAAAGTGTACACGTGTGTGTGTGTGTGTGTGTGTGTTTCATATATATGAAACGGAAGGAGGAACAAAGAGATGAGTGGAAGGTTAGAAAATGGGATGAGTGGAAGGTTAGAAAATGGGATGACATATGTGTGTATGTATACATATATATGTGTGTTTGCATACATATATGTATAAATACACATGTATACACACACATTTATGTATACATATGTGTATATACAGATATATGTAAAACTTTGTTTCAGTCCTCCTATTTTCTACTCTCAAGTCATCTCTTTGCCACTCTTCCCCACTATACCCTTATTTTTTTCCACTTCAACTTTGTTTTATTATCTTACCACATACTCCCTCAAACCTTCATGTTTTCCCAATTGCACACTCCCCTTTCTATTTTCCTGGCCTTTATTCATATTTACCCCCACTTGTATAGACATACTTAATAGTTAGAGTCTAAGATATGCACATGAGTGAGGACATATAGAATTGATTTTTTTAGTGCACAAATTACTCTCTGATGGAGACTGGTATAAACTTAATTTCATTCTAACTACTGGTTGGCTTCCTATGTGAGCACACATGTGTGGAAAAGTCCAGAAATATTTGTCTAATTTGTTATCTATGCAATACTAGTCAAAGACAGGGTTCTTGGTCATTGACATCACTCAACATTGGTTTGAAGTCATTTGAAACTGACTGGGAATTTCATTGAATAAATAATGTCCTGCCTAAGAAAGCACTAATGATTAAAATTTCTACTCATAGGAATGGCTGTGTAGAATATAACTACAGCTAAAATAACCCAGAAAGGAAACACAAATGCTGCCTTTCATGTCTCAAAACTAGCATACCATAGGAAGTGATTTAATAATTTTTGCCTTGCCCACTAATGTATCAAAGTTTTGGGATCCAAAAATAAACAATCAATAAGAACACCTCCCTTGGAATTCGTTTTCTGTTTTGGGTTGGATCATCACAATTCAAGGTAAACCTGGAAAAGCTCAATCAGGAGGGAGAAAAAAAAAAAAAAAAAAAAAAACTACAGAAGCCAGGGGTGGGCTATGATCCAGGCTTACAAACAACACAAGGAGGAATCATAAATTTCCCATAGAAGAATAGAAAAAAATTCTTCACTATCTAGCATCAGAAAGTCTTTTCTCTTGTGCCCTCAGAGGACTATGCCTTTATACAGTTAACCAATCTGATACTCAGGAGAACTATAGGATTTGATATTTTGTCTAAGCTACTCACTGGAGATTATATTAATTTCTAAATCAAAACACTATATTTAAAAGATACATTTCAGGGGGTTGGAGAAGTGGGTCAATGATTAAGAGAAATTAATACACTTAAAGAGGTCTGGTTTCAGTTCCTATCATCAAAAAAGCAGCTCACAACTGCTTATAACTCCAGTTTCTGAGGATATGATACCCTCTTCTGGCCTTCCCTGGTACATAATGCATATGGTACACAGACATACATGTAAGCAGAATGCCTATACACAAAAATAATAAAATACTTTGGAAATAAAATAAGATCACAGGCATTCTAAATAAACACATGTTAAAATGATATTAAATTTGTCAATGAAGGAATGAATCACATTTCCCTTACGAGTCTCCAAAGAAAAATGTAAAGAAAGTATGACCACAGATGCCCATCAGGAATATTTTATACATTTATTTAATAGATACAAAACTGACAAAAGTTTATCTCCATAGAGTAACAATCAACATGAACCTCAGTGAACACAATTCACATTATTATGAACAAATTTCTACATAATAATTGATCTTTCTAAAATGAACAAATTTTCAAACTAGCCCAAAGTCAAAGGAACACATAACTCACTTGGAGTACTAGACAACATATTCTGATCTTTTGAATACATTTCAAAAGCTCTTACAAGTTTGTCCCATACAAGAATTTTATATTAAGTGAAGCTTTTCATTTTATTAAATTGTACTCAAGTGCATGTGAGTTCTAATCATCTACCTTCTTCTGAAACATTTCAGTGCCTTTAGGACAAAAGTTCTTTCTTGTCTACTTGAGTTTTATAGAATAACTGCACTTAATGATAGATTCATATTTTCAACACATTATTTTGTGAGGACAGGTTGTACAAAAAAGAAAAAAAAATATGAGTGAAGGACTTTCCATCAAAAAGAGAATTAACTTGGGGAAAAGTAAGACTACCTAAATACTTTCTCTGTTACTTAGATAGTAGGCTAAATAAAGTAGAAACATATATTGATTAAGTCTCTAATGTTTCTAATGTTCCCTTGGTGGTAAGATTGCCCAAACAAGCACAAGATAATGTTAAACTGCTTGCTACTCCCTAAATAGAAAACCTTCTCCCCAGTGTTCGCTACTTCTTGAGCCCAGGATGCCACAGATATGTGTGCCAAAGGAGTTGTCTAGTTACTTAAATTTTTCACAGGAAAAATAATCACATCTTATTGAAAGGAGATAACAAAAAGAAACTTTAAGATGATCACCACGGAAGAATGAAGGAGCTGGTTGAATTGTCCTTCTCTGAAAAGTCAAGTATACATAACCATGATGTAATGACTTTCTTCAATGTATTTGACATAATCCAAATGTTATTTGAAGGGATGTAACACATGTCATCTCCACCTATATTTTTTTGGTGATTACTTTGAACTGCAAGATCTTGGGAAAGATAGAAATATCAGAAGTTTGTGTGTGTGTGTGTGTGTGTGTGTGTGTGTGTGTTTCTCGCTTGATTTCTATTTCTCCTCTCTCTGTCTCTCTCTGTCTCTCTCCATAAAATTTTCATAAAAGAAGCCACACACTTTCCCCTGTATAAAGGAAGGGAGAACACTATTATTACTAGTGGCTGGAATGATGCTCACCAAAATACCCTGTCTCCCATCAGTTTTTCCCTCTGTATCTCACAGTAACTTTTTCAGACATGCTGCTCCTAGGGTGAATATTGGAGGCTTGTCACAGACCCCTGAACTCTGACCAGCAGAGACAGGGAAGAACAACACAAATGCCAAGCAGGTTCCAAACAGATTTCTTCTTTATCTCCCCGAACAGCTTTTAATCTTTTCCCTCACAAACAGCTTTCTCTAACCCTCTCCCTGCTCCCACTAAACTCCAACTCCACTCTGCAACTCCTTCTTCAACCCTTGCCCACCTGAACTGTTTACAGCCTTCTCACCCAGAATTCTGCCCCCTCCCTCTGGGGCACATCCTGTTTTTTTCCCAGCCCCCTTCCCCCCCCCCCCTTCGCCAGCTCCTTCCTAGCCCAGGGTGCATCCTGTCTTCAGTCCTCTGACCTGATCCCTTCCCCCTCTTCTGGATCCCATCAGAGTTCAGCCAGGGAGGCCAGTGATAGTCCATTAACTCAGCAGGCCAGGGACCACAGGGCTTGGCACACCTGCTCCCTACAGAGGCTAATATTTTCTTCACAAATTTATAGTGTCTTCATTTAAAAGGAATACAAACTTTCTGGTCTGTTGACATTTTAGGGTTTTCATCTCCTTTTTTGTGATGGTTTGCCTAAAAATGGTTCCCATAGCCCACAGAGAGTGGAACAATTACAAAAAGTAGCCTTGTTTGTTGGAGTAGATGTTGTCTTTCTGGGGGAAGTGTGTCACTGTGAGGATGTACTTTGAGGTCTCAGATCAAGATGTAGAAAGCTCAGCTCCTTTTCCAGCACTATGCCTGCCTGCATCCTGTCATGTTTTTAGCCATGATAAAACAGACTAAACCTATGAACTGTAAGCCAGCCCATATAAATATTTTCCTTTATAAGAATTACCATAGTGATGGTGTTACTTCATAGCAATAGAAACCCTAAGACAAGTAGCATGTTCACATAAAATCCTAATGACCCATGTCCATGCGTCTTTTGCATGTGTCTACCTGCCATACTAGGATCTCATGAATCCCATAATGACCTCTATCTTGTTATGTTGATGATAATGACCTTGAAGTTATGACCTTCTAACTCCATTTCTGCCATCTGGGATGACAGGCAGACACTGATTGATTTATGTGGTGTGGAGGTTCAAACTCAGGACTTACTTCATCCATTTTGTAAAAATATTTTGCCAGTTACAGCTGTAGCTATAACCCCTGTAAACTCCAGCCCCATTTCCACACGTATCTTATCTCAGTTAAATTCTTAAGACCAGCTGGAGACACTAAAATCATTAAGGGGTTTTGTTTGCTTATTTTGGTTTGTTTGTGTGTTTGCTCTTCTCCTCTTAGTATATTGAATTGAGTTGTGTGTATATATTTAAACTATCAAGTTCATTCCCATTAGAGAATATATTAAGGCTTTATATTCTTTGAACTGTAACGAACATGGAGATTCCCACCACCCAATGGGAAAAAACAGTGTATTTTAAATATAAATTAAACGTGTTCAACCCCAACCAACTTACAGAGCTTCATGTGGAATGGTCATGGCCGCTGTTTTTTAAGATAGTTACAGTCAAATGGAAGGCATCGATATAGTTCCTAGTCTGGAATTACCCCCTTTTAAAAATCAAAAAGAGTCATTGTAATGATAGTTTGCTATGACATAGATAAGGGGACATGCTTAAGAAGTCATGCATAAGAGCCCTTAAATCAATCAAGAGGTGGGTACCTGAAGAATATTAGCAAGCACTTCAATAGTGATTTCCATGACAAAGGCACCAGGTAAGCTAAGGAAGCAGATACAACATTGGTAATATTCAGATTCCTAAGAGCAATTCCCAAGGGTCTGGCCCATGGCTCATGTGTGATTAGAATAGGCGGATGACAACCGAGTATAAGAGCTGAATAACTTAGGTGGCTCTAAGTGCTTGCTATGGGCTCTAGATTGGCATTAAAAGCTCCCCCTCGGAGGACTTGTTTACCCTGTCTACAATTTGACCTCCTATCTGATATCTGGAAACTGAAAAAAACAAATGTAAGGCCAGTCCCCACACAGCTAACAAAACCCAAGTTGGAAACCAACATGTGAGAATTTCGAGAGAGGAAAGATAAGACAGGTACACTTATACCTACAATTTTTAAGTAGTTAAAAATTGTTGTCAATACAAAAATATTAGAGTTAGTAATGATTGAAATGATGCAAATGGAAAATACAAAGGGCAAGCACTCCAGTAGTGAGACACAGAAGAGCTTCAGAGTCTAGGTTCTCTCCAGTCTCATAACAAATGAGATGGACCTGGTGAATGAGCTTAGATTCGGAATGAGTGTTTCTTAGCAGCAGCGTTCCAAGCTTTGCTGGATTCTGAGTTAGCTTTTCCTGATGCTTTCTAGGCTATTTAGTGCTGTCTTTTCCAGAAAAAAGATGAGAGATGTAGGAAGCTGTACTGAAAGAATGTTTTCCCCAAGTTTATGTAAGTAAGAACTAGGCTGGGAGTCACTGTGGGAGCTGATGGACTCTAAAGCAGTAACTGATAATTATCATACACACACTTATATCTGTATATACGTGTATACCACAAAAACTATTTTTATATAAAGAGAAAGAACTTATTAATTATTATAATTATTAACATGCATTAATAGAATAAATCAATGGTAGTCACAAATATGTCATTCAAGTTATAAAAGTAAGATGAATATTCTTATATGCTTGGTAAATGAAGTATAAGAATTAGATTATATGGTTGCTAAAGCTAAAAATATCATTCAATAATTATGGTTAAAACCCATCATAAAACATTTTGTCGTCTTAATAAAATCCTGACAAAGAAATTTGAATTCTTATTGATGGTCAAATACCTGATAAAGTCTACATGATATCATTACAAACCTGTGCTGAGACTGGTCTTCCTGAAGAAAGGGTTGTGAATTTATATTTTTGGAAGTGAGGCTATCCTTTAATAGCTGAGCCATTTCTTAGCCATAGGATTCATAGGTATGGGACTCCCCTTTATCTTTCTACCTCTACGAACATTTTTTTCTAACCAGTCTAAGGTCTATGAATTCAATTGAAAATGTCTTACTCTTCATATACTTGTGCCAGTAGCTGTTGTGATCTTTCTCATGTTTTAATCAAATATATATGTAGTAACAGTAATATCTACCTATTAAAATATGATTTTAGAAAATTTGATAAGATATATTTTCTAATCCTTATATCCTGTCTCTTTATCATTGAGGAGACCCAAAGAGAGAAATAATGACATAGAATCTTTGCTCCTGAAGCACAAGAGAACATGGTGAGTTTAATATGTAATTGTTCCAAGATCTTATTATGTAATGAATGGCCCTGGGTGCACCTAGATTTGGAACGGGAAGATTCCTATAACTTTCTACCTCTATGAACATTTTTATCCTCTGCTAAACTGTGGAAATATCTATTTAATGAAAGTTTAATTAAATTGTAGCTCAAAAATATCCATTTCAGTGTTTAGAACATAACAAGTGAACATCCATTAAATCTGTGATTATTCTTGTCACAGGATGCTACACTCCCTCGCTAGTCCACATCAAACTTGATTTTGATATATTTTTTGGCAATGTTCATTTGAATTGCTTTTAATACGTCTCTAGTAACCATCACCATAGAGGAGTCTGCATATGTAAATTTCTAGCACTATTGGTACAAACTTTTCTCCCATAATTTTCAAAGGAAAAGAGACTCCAGTTGAAGAGAAGTGCAGATTAGTGTACAGCTCTCAAGCTCCACAACCCAGCAGACAGAGTTTCTAAGACCAGAGGTGTTCACGGAGAATGAAGGAAACCATAGCTTAACGAGCTCCAGTGGAAGATGAATCGTCAGTCGGTGCAGCTACCAACCCAGGGGACTTGTGTTCTCTACTTCTCATCAGAAAATCTCTCAGCTCAAAGTTCATGAGAAGAAGACTCTTGCTGATGCTGACTTTCATATGGCAACTGGAAAGTGACTGCTGAGAGTTGGAGCATGTGATGCAATATTGGTTCGATTTCCTTTACAAAGTAAGCAAAGCCTTTCGCTATTAGGATGAGGATCTTGCGGCTTTTCTCCTCCTCATCCTGGTGAAACAGTCACTCAAATTACATGTAAGCCCAGGTACATCCATCTACATCCAATTATGCACCTTCGCCTCATCATGTTTGCTTGTGTTTCTGTTATCAAAATCAGTGCAGTGCCCAGTCAGCACTCAGATGGATCTTGGTACTTGACCTCAAGATGTCTCGTTTGTCTGTGCTCTAATGACTGAGGCATCTTCTATGCCCCCTATTTCCAAATCTTCAAGGAACTTTAAAGTCCTTTAGTTTACAAAACACAATGAATTGATCTATAAACCGTGGATCACTTGATTATGGTTTTCCTGCCTCTGCATTTTGTGTTTGGCTCATCTTCCCAAACTGCCTTCATGATTTTTCAAGCATTTTAACCTTAAGGATGTTGAGATGCTTCCCCCAAAGCCATCCCCTCAGCATGCAGCAGAATCTCCTGACTCCTAGTTTAGTACATTACATCACTGCCTCCCATTGTTGAATTGTAATGAGATCTATTTTAATGAATATGTTAATGTGTTAGTGTTGGTCTCAGCCTGACCTTGTATATGTTTGTCTTTTACACTCTGTTTCTATTTAAACTATAAGCTCTTGGGAGGCAGAAAAGATGCCAATTTATCCAGCCCCCTGCCTTTTATGTCTGGAAACTCTACAAACACTATTTGGTGATAATAATGATGATAGAGTAAGCATAGTATTACTCCCTTTTCTCTCTGGGGGACTATGTGCTTGCTTAATTTTGCTTTTGGAGTTCTCTGGTTATTACAAAGATAGGTCCTTCAAGTTTCTTCTACAGGCCAGAAAATGGAAGCAACAATTTTTATCAACAACTTTTCTCACCGGAATTCTGAATTTTCCCCAGATTTGCAAAGGGAAGCATAAGTGTGAAACCCAGAGATAGTGTGGATTGGAGCTGTCATTTTATATTTGTTTTCCAGGACACCGCTGAGCATAGCAATATAAATGGCAAATGCCACATTGCATTTTTCAGGAGAGCAGGTGGCACTTGAGGCAAGGGAATTGGAAGGATGTAGAATATATAGGAGGGAAAAACAACAACACAGGAATGGGAGCTAAAGAGGCAGTTGAATACCATCCCTCTCACATTTCCTACAGGAAAATGGAACTTCTGCAACATGGAGTTAAGAGAGAATAACCACATTTTCACAGGCTACTTAATGCAATTAGAAAATGCACAGTATGGCAACTGGGTTCTTGAGCCCAATCATGTAGAATCCATCCTCATATCAAAAAAATTATACCTAAAAATGCATATGACTTTGTTATGAAGCTTCAACAAAATTGCATGCAAATGTCTTCAAAAGCACCTTTTTTCCATAATAGGTTCTTAAACTACTTTATTTGTTGTTATGCTTTTATGAAGGTAGTGTCCTAGCTTCAACCAGAGCAAACAGAATATTTCATTAGCTAAAGCACTGATCTTCAGGATATCTCTCTTAAGGGTGAGCTGTTAGATGTGCAAGTGCTTTTCCTAGTTTGCTTGTTTTATAATAATATCTATTTAAGGATTTAAACATTGGGGAATCACCAATATGTACTATAGGATTAGGAGATTGACACACATAATTGTCAAACCATTTAGCATATTAGCTGCTGATAACTTAAGGGACATCAACAGATTAGAGCAGGCAAAATATAAAGGTGTGGCATAACTAACTGTATTTGAGCCGTTATATTTCTGGTGGGTTTACATATTATTGAAAATAGCATTAACCACCCCCATAAGGAACACATATATAATTCTAAAGGTATGATAGTTACAACATGAAGTGTCAGGCAAGGTGAGAAAGAGCAGGATTAGAGTAAATGAAGGAGGTCGTGATGCTGAGTTCTAGTAAAAACATCTGAAACTTACAGGAAATACAAAGTAAAGTTATTTAAAATACTATTTTGTCGCGGACCCCCGAACTCTGACCAGCAGAGACGGGGAAGAATGACACAAATGCCAAGGCAGGTTCCAAACAGATTTCTTCTTTATCTCCCCGAACAGCTTTTATCCTTTCCCTTTCACAAACAGCTTTTCTAACCCTCTTCCTGCTCCAACCAACCCCAACTCCACTCTGCAACTTTTGCTCCAACTCTCACCCACCTGAACTGTTTACAGCCTTCCCCCCCCCCCTTCTGGGGCACATCCTGTTTGTTCCCAGCCCTCTGAGCTCCTTCCCAGCCCAGGGTGCATCCTGTCTTCAGTCCTCTGACCTGATCCCTTCCCCCTCTCCTGGATCCGGTCAGAGTTCAGCCAGGGAGGCCAGTGATAGTCCATTAACTCAGCAGGCAGGCAATGCACACAGGCTCAGCAGCTCAGGTTAGAGTTCAGGCTCAGGCTCTTGGCAGACAGGGACCACGGGGCTTGGCACGCCGGCTCCCCACACTATTTGTAATTTTAGGGATGGCCTATAAGACAAAAATTAAGTTTTGATAAATAGAAAGCTGGAGTTGCTGAGGAGTGAAGTCACAGCTAAATATTTATGGGAGCTAATAAGTATATGTTGCATCCATACTCTTCAAAGCTGCAGGGCATGCATAATGATAGAGTTCATTATGGCTAAAGAGTGAATATTCAAATCTAGAACAGGAGAGAGCAGAGGATCAGAGCTTAAGTAACCCCCTAATATAAGGCTTCCAGTTGCTCTTGACTACGGAGACATGGAAAGTGTGGCCTTCCACACATTTAAACACAGCAATGAACACACTGTACTGTCAGCAAAATATCCAGAAGATATACTTCACGTGTGCTGTCTAATGCAGATTCTTATTGAGGCTCTAGTACGTAAGTGCAACTGACTCGTACTTGGTTTGAGCCCGCAAAGCTCAGTCTTTCCATCACAGCACAATTTCAGGAGCAACTCAAATCTCCAGGCCCCCCAAAGTGTCCTGTTCGTCTAGGAGAACACACAGTTGAAGATTACTTCTAGAAACTTCTAACAAATGTTAAAAATATTTGGGAAAGATAAACTTTTTGTTTATCCTCCATATGTCAAGGTCCCTGAGACCTATAAGATGATTTTTAAAAGTGTAGATCACAGGTCAAAGGAGAGAGCATCTTGAGAGTCGGTGAAACATACAAACTTGAATAGATTTGGTACTTGAGTGGCAAAGAGTTTCTCAAATGAGGGGTGAAACCCAGTATTCACGCTGTTATGTTACAGGCTTGAGTAAGTTGGAAAAAGACAGTGCTTGATCATAGAAGGGGAAGATAGGACTCATTTCCACTTCCTACAGAGGCACATTAAGTGCTGTATATATAGCTCTGGATATAGAGGGCAAATAGCTTTTCAGTGTGAACAGCCTGCTCACGGTATCAGCAGGTCCCCTCGTTTGGATCTCACTGTCCTTCACTCCAGTTTTTATGCCTGTGCACCTTGCCCCAAGCCTTGGCTTCATTAGAAAGGCAAATGTGCTTCTTTCCTCTCCATTGGATGGAGTGACTCTGGGAGAGTTTTCAGGGTAACCATAGATACAACAGCAGAGCCCTCCTTTGTTTTTGTTGTCTCCTTTAGCTATATGTCAAACATAATTTAAATGTTTATCTGCTCAGCACACATTGGTGTTTATGCTTCCTTTCAACTAGGAAATGTCACCTCAACTTAAATGTTCTAGAAAAGTGCCTTAGCCAGAATCAGCATTACTTCCTCTCAAATTTACATTCCTGCTACAGTCCCCTCCATGTGGACTGCTTTCCTTCTGTTATTTTAGGGTTTTATTCTCCAGAGTCATATTTAGGACAGGCTTACCGGCCTCTCTTACTAGGAAGTTCAGTTCATCTAGCAATGACTGTAGTTTATAGGATGGCCACATCCTGAAACCATTGTATTAAGTACTTGCTGTGATGGGTAGATTTAGCAATGCTCTGATTTCTCGATCAAAGCTTTGAGGGTGATGTATGTTTGTGGTTACTTGCTGTCACATTAATAACATTCAAAAAACAATGTATTTAAAAAGAGTTAAAAAGTAGAAAGAGCAGAATCTTAAATCAAGGGAGAATTTTGTGACATTATTTAAATGTATAGTGACAGGCAGATCTCATAATCTTACTTGAGGACTGCTTGCAAAGCAGACACGAACGTTTCCTCTTTGGTTCTAGGTATATCCAACCTGAGATGTGTGGACCACATGAGTCACAAGATTATTATGAATAAGTTCCAACCAATCATTTATAAACTTACTTAAGCATTTTGTCCATTTTTCTTTTGTAATTATGTAAGTTATGTAATTATATGACTCTCATATCTGAATTTTGTAGATGGCAATGTTGTATTGAAATTGGATATAATGGAAAATATCTTGCATGTGTTCTTACAGCTTGAAAACAAAAGTCTTCTGAGCACACTGGAAGGAATGATTAAAAGGCTCAAAAGCCAAATGACAGAGGCCAAAGCTCTAAGCTTCTCAAAGAACCAGAAGCTTCTAGAGTCCAGATGTTGTTCTTAATCTCTGGTTGTGAACTTCTCCTTCTTGACTGTTCTGCCATGGCTTTTACCTCTGTCTCCCTGGTCATTTCACAATTCAATAGTATGACTGATCTAGGGTTCTATAGTCTATTATGTTCTATAGTCTATAGGGTTCTATAAGTCTAGGGTTCTATACCTGAAGCTGTGGTCTATTCGGCTCAGGCAGAAGTATTCCAAGCCAACACATCCACTTAACAGAAAGTGTAACGATGATTAATGAGCTAATTTCTCTCATAACTCAAAAGTGACTTTCCGGGGCAGTCTACATGGCTACGAGGAGACAAAAACCAAGATAATACGTTTGTTCCTAGCACCTTTAACTCAGCCCATCCCTTAGGGCTGAGACTTACGTGCCCTTCAAATTAAGGAGGTATTGGATAATAAACAATCTGTGACAGGTTCTGAGATGGGAGGAAGGCATTCCCTTGCCCAGAGTGCTCCAACCACATCTCTTCTAAGGGAACAAATTAAATGGGCATAACTCCTTTCCCAACAGGTACATAGTTTTTAAGAATCTATTATTTGTAAAATATGTACTAAATGCTAGATGCTTTATGGTAGTTGGAGTAAGAAAATAGTGTGTGTGTGTGTGTGTGTGTGTGTGTGTGTGTGTGTGTGTGTGTATACAAAGGCACTTACAATATTTTGTATTAGGTAATCTAAGACTAAGGGATTTTAATATAAATTGCCTAAATAATACCAATGATCATAATATATAGGATTTCAATATTTTCAATTCACATTTAAAAACACTTGCACACTTAATATGGCCCTTTTTACACATGTAGAATGTGTATGTATGTTTGTATGTATGTATCCCATTAATGTTTTTTATATTGTTCACAGGCACAGGACATTCTACTGGAGCTGGGTCATATTCCTGAAGAAAACTCCAGAAACTATCAGATGCAGAAATGTCTCCTCATCCAAAGGATAGGCCTCTTGAGCTGCTAATCTACTTATGCTGGAATTCTGACTAGTTTGGTTATCTCCAAGTTTTGTACAGGCAGCCCAGCTGTGCTAATCATGAGTGCAACACCCTGGCCGGTCTGGAGGCATGACTGCAGAGTAGACCTCCCCAGCTCCTGTATTTTGACATCTGCCTGCCTCTTCTGTGATGTTCCCTAAGAGGGATCATTGTGTGTGGGTGAATGATGGATGGCTGATATATAATAAAGATGTTTCTTTTAGGGATGATCATTGGTTTAGCACGTATTCTCAGCACTTTCCATGAGTTTCTACATTAACTGTTGTTCCCTGCAAAAATAAGCTTCTCTGAGGAGAAATAAGAGCATCCTTGATATATGAGTATAAAAAGCTGAATATTTAGAAAGCAGTTTATGCCCATTTAGTAAAATGGTGCTACCTACCTACAGTGTGTTTATGACTGCAAGACAAAGTGAAATAGACACAGACATGTAGACGAACACATTGATTTCCAAGTTTTGTTTATATTCTTGTTTCACAGATCACCTTGATAGACAGAAGTTGTTTCCTTGCTAATGTAGTTAGCATTATATTCTCTACAGCTAACAGGGTAATGTGATTCCACCCATATAACAAGGATCACAGTAATGTCATGTGACCTTCACATTCAGATCAAATTTCAGATAGTAAAAGACAAATTCTTATTAATTTGTAACTTAACACAGTTTCATTGTGTTTTATCTCTCATGACTAATTTGTAACTCTTTGACTATTGGTGCGGGGTGTGTGTGTGTGTGTGTGTGTGTGTGTGTGTGTGTGTGTGTGTGTGTGTGAGACTTATACATGGGTAAGATGTTGTGCAGTAAGTTGGTTAATGTTTACTGAACACTATGTGGCAGGACTTCTGTTAGGGCAAGGCTTATCCCATATACTTGGAATCATCCCTTCTTCACTAGATCCTGTGCATCTTTCAAAGCATTCACAGATTCATTCACCATCTGTTCAGAACTCACACATTTCTATTTTAAATGCCTAGTCTGTCTATATTGCTGAAGACTCATGTAAGTAGTCAGTATCCCTTCAAATGCTTTTCACTGAAGGTTTTTGCCACCTCAGTACCCTACCAAGACTTGAGATGCAATCCCCCTGCACAATGATGGATCCTTCACCAGCTCTTCCTGCCAATACTACAGGGATCTTTTCCTGGTCTCATTGTTTAGCCTAATCTCATCTTCTTTTGCCATGGGACACTGGTTCTGAGCCTCCCTGTCTCCTTGACCACTGGAAAAGTTTCTAAGAATCCCCTCTTCCCTATTCTAGAGACCTTTGGTAGCCCGAGAGGCCCTTGAACTCTAGTTGCTCTTGGGTTGTGATGGGGGAGATCAGACTGGAGATCCCTCTAAATATGTGGCAGAAATCTTTCTGGAATAAGCACTGTGGAACCAATGAAAGCACAAGAGTGAAGCTGTCACCAGTAGAACAAAGCCAAGATACCCTTGAAAGGCTTCATGCCAAGGACCAGCCTCAGCTAGTATGGGGTCCTGAGAGAAGGGATATCTGGGAGCAGTGAAAACAAATTTGACTCTATGTCAAACTGCATGTAATCTGTGCTCAAGATGAGTCCCTAGACAGTTTTCTGTAGCTATCCCTTGGCTCCACTGGCACAGCTTTTCAGACTGTTCTCTCTCTCTCTCTCTCTCTCTCTCTCTCTCTCTCTCTCTCTCTCTCTCTGTGTGTGTGTGTGTGTGTGTGTCTGTGTTTCTTTCTCTCTCTCTCTCTCTCTCTCTCTCTCTCTCTCTCTCTCTCTCTGTGTGTGTGTGTGTGTGTGTCTGTGTCTGTGTGTCTGTGTGTCTATGTCTGTGTTCTGCTCAGCTCTAGATAGCCTTTTCTTGCTATTCTAAAAAACTCACTGGTTGAGACAGCTCTCTCAGCTAGTAAACATTGTGAAAGCTCTCTATATAGCTCATGGGTTTTCTGACCAAAGTCAGAAATGCTGCTATAAAAAAAATTCTTGGATGTTCAGAAGCAAGTCATAAATCCTGTTAGATTCTAAATGTAATTCTTGGGTTTTCTGATCAAAATCAGAAAGCTAGAAAAAATTCTCGAAGAACTGTGTTCACTTTTCAGACAGCCTTCTCCAGACAGCTGCTTTAAAACAGTCTAAAAGAACTGTATTTACTCTTTCAGAAATACTATTTGAAAAAAATTCTAAATGAGCTATGAAAAATTTCAAAAGAGCTGTGTTCTCTCTTCATAGATTTTTCCAACTAAAATCATAAATCTTGTTAGAAAAAAATCTTGAAGAGCTGTGTTCACTCTTTAGAGATCTCCAGACAGCTCAGTTCTTGCTAGAAAAGAAAGAAGCACATAAACAAAAATGAAGAAGACCCTGAGGAAAAGAGGTTCAACAATAGACCCAAATCGGGATCCAGCTCAAGGGGAGGCCCTAAAGCCTGACACTATTAATGAGGCTATGGTGTGCTAACAAAAAGAGACCTATCATGACTGCCCTCTGGAAAACCCAATGAGCAGCTGAAAGAGTCAGATGCAGATATTTACACGCAACCAATGGATGGAAGCCGCTGACCTCTGTGGTTGAATTAGGGAAAAGCTGGAAAAATCTGAGGAAGAGGGTGATCCTGTAGGAGGACCGGCAGTCTCAACTAACTTGGAACCCCAAGATCTCTCAAACACTGGGCCGCCAACCAGGTAGCATAGACCAGCTGACTCTCAAGAGACTGGAAGCCCCAGGGAATGAGGAGGTCTGGTGGGGTGTGGGGTGTGGGGTGTGGGGTTAGGGACATCCTTGTGGATGTGGAATCCATCAAAGGGTGGATTGGGAAGAGGATAGAATCTGGGACATAAAAAAATTAAATTAAAAAGAAAAAGAAAAAAAAATCAATTCTAAAGAAAGGAAATGCTTTCTCTTTCTGCTAGCTTGTCTCTTGCAGACCAAAAGTCCAGGGTTTTTTTTTGTTGTTGTTGTTGTCGTTTTGTTTGTTTGTTTGTTTTAATTTACATACGTATCAATTCAGTTATTTATTCCAGGTTCCCTGTTAACCATCCCATGAATCAGCATTCCTTGACCTTAGCCCCTTGACTCTTAGGAAAAGAACAGCAAGTACGTTTCGTTTTGTTTTGTTTTGCATATTGAAAGCATTCAGAGACCCGCCTGCCCTTCTAGCCTTAGCTGGGAACCTTGTCCTGAAATTAACACTCTGATGGCCACAGCTGGACCTAAATCAGCTGTGTCCCAGGCTGACCTTGAACTCAAGAATCTGCCTGCACTTGTATCTGCCTGTTTTTAAATATTTCTGAAAAACTGGCTCATAGTGCAGCTGGCTTTGTTCCTTTAGATCTGTGATTCTCCTTATATGATGCATATTGCACGCTTATTTTTTTTTTTTTTTTGCCTTGTTGAGAAATTATATATTTTTGAACTCATATGTTTTTAAGAGTTCTCTTCCACATCCTTAAGGGCTGTCCTGAAGGTTCCAGAGTTTATCATTTTGCTAGAGATATAGATATACCCTCAACTCCTGGACTTCCTGCTGTTTCAAATTATCATGAAGTCATTACTATTAACAGGGAGGAACTTTCTCCGAGGAATGTGAAAATACATGCACTTATATACAAACAAGTTTTATACCACAGCAGCCCCGGATACTCTTGGAGGTCCATGCCTCTTGGCCCTGTTCTAGGAGCAAGAACCAGGTCATTCCACCCCTACTAAAGCCTTGTGGGACGCAGTAGTTTATTTGTAGGGTATTGTTTTCATGTTCATTTTAAAGTCAAAAATCACATGGATGGCAACAAGCACTTGGAATTTACAGAAACACCTGTGGCAGTTGTCAGGTTGCTAAAGGAATGACTAAATGTTTTAAACTATTTCTCCAGATGATTCTATTCCATGTAGCAAGTCATGCTTGGCAAATAGGAATTACAAACAGATCTTTAATTAAATAATTAAATTTAAAAAATCAGTAATTAATATTTGGTCTTTGCAACCTTATTCTACTTTAACTTCATATATGAACACATACAATTATATGGTTTTATTTGTGTCATCTGGTTAAGCTGTCAACCAGAGCCCTTGGTGCCTAGCTTATGGTTTCCCTTGGGGGCTAGAGAAGGGTGGATGATCTCCTGAGGTGGAGTTACAGACACTTGTGAGCAGCTTGATATGGGTTCTAGGAATCAGTCTCAGGCTTTCTGGAAGAACAGGATGCCCTGTTAAATCGTCTCTCCAGCCTCCAGTGCCATGAGAGTTCAAGAAAGATATGTTTCTCATATTAGACTTTATTCATTTGGTAATTGTGGAGAAAATTAATAAATCATATACATGATTTACTGGATTGAGTTGGTTTGAATTGTTGCACAAATTCATAGGAACAACTGAAAAATCTCTTTATTATTGAAAATAGAAATCTTCTCTCATGGAATGCATCACAACCAAAGCTTCCTCTCCCTCTGCTCCCCCCATGTAGTCCTAGATATTCAGTACTACCTTTCTCCCTACTTTCCCTCCTGAGAGGACTCACACAGGTGGACACCATGAAAGGCTTCAAACTAGCACTTCAGGAGACTAGACCCAGATATCTGTTTCCCAGAACTGGTTAAGTCCAGGCAAGTTAATTACTGGAAAGCCCCAGATCTTGGGAAGTCAATCAGAAACTGTTCTGTCACAGGATCTGAAACAAGGGCAACGAGTCAGCAACAGTTTCCAGGACCCAACCCCCAGCAATGGTTCTGAAGTCTCCAGAGTCCTAGCTAATTCCAAAGGCTCCCACACCCTTAGACATCTAGCCAACCAATTAACAGAAAGGCAACCCACCACTCCCTGGAATTCCTCTAATGTGCTTTAAATTGGGCCTGTAAGCTCACCTGCAGTCTCCATCTTGGTAGACATGCCCACCCCTCCCCCACCCCCACCCCACCCCTACCCCCACCCCACCCCCACCCCCAATGCTGGACTTCTGCAGAATAAAACACCCTTTACCTTTGCATCCTATCTGAGGCTGGAGTATCATTCTTCAATGAATCATGGACCCTTACACTCCATTTCCTTTTCAGAAAAAGATCAGGTCTTCAAGATATGACAACAACCTAACAGGAAAAACAACAAGATACAGTAAGACAAGGCTAAAGCCCCCAAACCAAGATTGGACACACCAACCCAATAAAAGAAAGAGTTTCAATAGCAGGTAAAAGAGTCAGAAATACACCCATTCCCAATGTTATGAATTTCACAAGAACACCAAACAAATGGCCATAACATATATGCAGAGGGCCTGGTACCAACAACTATAAAATCTTGAGTGTGAACAATCTTGGGTGAAGTTTGGCAAGAGGGGTACTTGCCACATATCCATAGTATGCAGTATGAAAGTTAAATTATGGGATAAAATAGTATACTCATACTCTGCTTAACCTGATTAAATTGTGATATAATGTAAATTGACTAGGGCCAGACAATAACTACCTAAATAATAGTAAGTTGTCTTTCAGAAAATAAGCAGATTATTCACACATTTTTGTAACTTTGGTAGATTGAATAGGAATGACAGTCAGAAGAACATATATATGAGTTTGGTCTACTGTTAGAAGAATCAATTGTGAAGGATTAAGAGGTAGGCCTTGTTGGAGGTAATATATCACCAGGGTTAACAACAGATAACTATTGTGATTGACAAAATCAGGAACTCAAATTGCCCCAAGTACAACACAGTTCTACCCTATTCTAATAATTTATACATTTGACACCTGTGAAAATGAAAGCCATCCAATACCCAGAGGGAGTCTCTACTTTCTCCTATTTTAATTTTTCAGGATAGTAAGGAAGGACTGCTGATGTGAGCTCATATTTCTTGACTTCTTTGTCAATAGGGTAGGTAACATTACAACACACAGTGTTGATTTCTTTAAATGCAATTCAACAATCCCTTGCCCAATAACATAATTACAATTGAAAGTAAGGTAGAATTGTATGCATTGATATGAAAAATTCTCTTTATTTTTAGGCCAAAACTGCATAATTCAATTAAATTTCCCATTGAATAAAGCTATGTTCACCAAAATATATAATTTTTCTATTTATAGAATTCTATATATCTAATAATTTGGTTTTGACTTAGGTTATAATGTACTTTTTATTTGGGGAAACCAATGTGATATTTATTTATTCATTTACTTAATGTATATTGAGGCAGGGTGCACTTCCTAGCCCAGGCTCTCCTCAAGTTACAGTGACCCTCTATCTGTTTTTCCATGCTGAGATTTACTGGTGGGAGCCATCAGGCTGGATACATTGCTTATTCATTTTTAACTCCAAGGAGAAATAGTGTTCACAACAGAAGTTTCAAATCAAGAAAGATACCAGGTCCAATAAATTAATTTTCCTTTTGAAATCTGATGCCCATTTCAATTTCTTGCTGAAAAGCATAGGTTATAAAATACATTTAAATGGAAATTGTACATTGGGTGAACAAGTACTTCAATAGTGGTTCTAACTCCAATCTTACAATTTGCATTCCACAAAGAATCAATCCAGTCTCAATTTGCTAAGGTTCATCCAGGGATATACAGCCAATGAACCCTGAACTGTATACAGAATTTTCCTGGCATGGCAGTACATATCTCTGTTTAGGAAAACAAACTCTTATTTCTTTTCAGGTGATCAAAATCACTTTGAAGACAATCAGATTGTAATAACTATAATTTTATGTGGACTTGCCTGTGAAGCAAATTACAAACAAAAAGCAGGTATTTCAAAATCTGCACAATAGAAAATAAAAATAAGAACTCAATATTAACTATAGAACAGTTATTTGACCTTGAAATAAACAGATCATTCAAATGAGAAATTTGAATCTGGAGAGAATTCAAATCTACTATCATGAGGTTAGAATAATAATTCTAGAATATTATAATGAGGAATTAGAATATTGTGTATGGATACAGAATTGCATCTGTCAGCTAGTTACGTTGTAGGTTTTATTATCCATTGTGAGAAAGGGTGTTCACTACATTTATGTAGTTAACATTCCTGGAGTATTATCAACAAGATGATAGGCACATCTTTCCCCTCTACTCCAATTTTGGCAGCCAAGGATTCTTATAGTCATGGACAAAGAGTCCTCAGAGTTGCAGGTCACACATATATGCAAATATGCAGGGAGATTGCATTTATGTGGGGACCAAATGTGTGTTCAAGTGTGTGTTATGGTCCTAAACATTTTAAACTTCTTAGTCATATGTAAAGCCACAACAAAAGGTGTTTGTTTGTTTGTTTGTAAACCTTGAACAGTTAAAAGAAGATAGGACTGATAGCAAACTGTAATGGAGAAAAAAAATAACAGTCAAGAAAACATTTCTCAGTATAATTTTTCAACTGTAGGCACCCTGAAATATTGACCTGTTTTGGAAGCATGCTATAATAATTTAGACTTTGTGATTTTGCTTTTTAACTTAATTTTTTTACTCCTTGAAAGAAATTGTAGATATATTCTGAAGAATTGATCCTTGTATAACACCCTCATATGTATACACACATCTGCTGCATAACAATTTACATATGCTCTACCCTTAATAAAACTCTACCCTGACACCAGCCTCCTGCAGCTCCCTGAAATTTAAAACTATTAGGGGGTATTCTCTGAGTTGAAAACTAGCCACACTTCTCCATCTCTGGAAGATTCACAGATAAAGGAAAGATGGGTGGCTAAAACTAAGACCAAAAAATTTTCCACACAGGAGGATGAAATTTGTGCTTGGAAAATTACAGAATTCCTCCCTTACTTTTGAAATCCAACAATGAGATGCCCCATTTTAAGTCTTTTACCCTTTATCTGAGACTTGGTTCTCTTGGGAGGCAAGAACAACCTTGCTTATATGTAGGGGTTTGGTTTTAATGTTTTGAATTAATCAGAAATCTGTGTGTCCTAACTCTGAAGGTCCTTGTCCCCTATTTGGTTTTGATCAATAAATAAAAACTCCAGTGGTCAATGTCTGGACAGAGGGAGACACAGCGGGACCTTGAGATTTGTATTGGCTACAATGGAGAGAGAGTTGGAGAATCACAATGTTTCAGAAGGAGATGGATAGATCACACTTAGATCTGGAGAAGGAAAATCATCTGCAATGTAGGTGAGCAGGAATGCATGTGCATCCTGGAAGGGCTACCCAGAAACATCTTAGGTAGCAAAGAATAAGGGGTACCCAGAAGAAATACAGCAGCAAAGATAAATCATAGATTTCGAGGGTGTGGAATCAGGAGCACCAGAGGGAAACCTATGCTAGTTGAATGCTAGGAAGACTTGGAGTGCCCAGCATATGACATAGTCATGGCATTTCAAAAATAAGCATGTGTGTATCTTTTAGTTGGTAATTCAAAGAATTCCTGGGTGGGTGGCTTGAAGCTTGGGACCTGTTGGAGTCAAAGTGGCTTAGCCAAACACCACCACTTATGACATAAAAAAAAATAATAATAAATGTTTGACATTCAAGTTGTGACAAATAGCTTTTGGATTGCAGCTAGTCCTAGTGAGTTTTCATTTCATTTAGATAAAATGTCAAATATGATAAAAGAGAAAAGTCACAGACAGGAACAAACTCAACTTGACACTACATCGATAATAGTAACAGAGATATCACTGTCTCCACCTAGAGCCTCAGTTCAGATAATTCTGAGGAAAAGAAAAAATAAATGAATATGATTTTTTTTCAAGAAGTAGTAAAACAGGGTTTTGCTGTGGCAAAGATTGGTCAATATCCTGTTTCTTTCACTTATTACCGCTGAAAACATTCCGTTGATTCCATAACACAACATTCAGGGACTTGGGAAATGGGTGAAGGTTACTTCCAATTAAGAATTAAACCCCAAATTTAAACAATGACAGTCAATGAACATCAGCTCCTTTCTTTGTACCCCATTCCATTTCCCCTCATTCTTCTTCTACTAAGAGCAGCTTACAGGGGCAATAACAACAACGACAGCAGCAACAACAACAACAACAACAACAACAAAGTGTCATTAACAGTCTCAGGGTTGGTTCTCACACATAGGATGGGTCTCAAGTTGGGGCAGTCATTGGCTGGTTGTTCCCTCAGTTTCTTTTCCATCTTTATTCCTGCACATCTTGTAGGCAAGACAAATTTGGGGTTGAAGATTTTATGGGTGGATTGATACCTCCTTCCTATTCTGGAAGTCCTACCTGGCTACAAAAGGTGACGACTTCAGTTTCTATATACCCCTCTGGTAAGAAACCCAACAAGGATCATCCCTCACTCCCTAGATTTGCCATATCCTCCCCATTCCCAAGCAAACATCATCCTGAGTGAGGTAATCCAGAGACAGAAAGACATGTACTCATGTGGTATGTACTCACAAGTAGGCATTAGCCATAAAGAACAGGATAACCACACTACAAAGAAACTGTGTAATAAGAAGGACCCTAGGGAGGGTACAAAAATCTTACTTAGAAGTGGAAACAAATCTGTTGTAGGAGGTGGGCTGAGAGAGGAAACTGGGTAGGAGAGGGGGAAGGAGACGAACTAGTATGATGATCAGGTGTGAGGAGAAGGGGAATGAAAAAGTGCTGGGAGTGAAAGTAGAAATCAGAGGGGGTCATTTCTGGTACTCATTCCTATAAATATCTTTATGTCATATGTTCCTGAATAATGTTTATATTAATTTACATTTAGGTCCATCAAATATCCCTCTACAAGTTTTGTCATGACAATCAGTCTATTTAGTATTTATTTATTATTATATATTCTACTTTTAAATGTTCACTTAATAGATAACTTTATTAGCATATGTCAATCTTTTCATTCATTTCAAGAATTCTCATTAATTATGTATGATTTTCATCATTAGCTGCATGAAAATCTGTTCTTGACCATTCTAACTTCTTATTTATGGCAGGTAGCACTGCCAAATCTCCTTTTCCTTAGAAATTGGTAAAGGTTTACCTGTTTCCTCTGTAGATTAACTAAGTTATGTTGTTTCTAGCACATTTTGAAATAGAAATTCTATTTCTCAAGATTTTTAAAAATCATTTGGGAGAATTTGTTAATAGATAATTACCATTACTCGATTCGCCTTCAAATTCTGTTATAATTTAAATGAGATATTGTTTCAGTATATACTCTTTGTTATTCTTGTTTGTGTGTTTATTTGTTTGCTTATTTATGTTTTGGGAGCATCAGTGTGGCGGGGTGGTCTCAAACACAAGCTCCCCTACCATGCTCAATCTTTCCTATGGCTTAGTGGGATCCAAGTAGTGAAAGGCTGAATACCTCTAACCTGTACTTAGAACAAAGGCTTGAACTTTTCTGGCCTCACCAAATACTTTATTGAACTCCTTTCTTGGGAAGTTTTTGCTGTGGGATGCAATGATATTTCATCTTTTGGGATCTATGAGTATATTTTCTTTGTCATTGCTCATGTTTAAGTGTCACTTATCTACTCTGATTTTAAAGCTGCCCCCTTTCTTATCTCAATCCATCTGCCTAAAGTGAATCCTCCATTGCTTTGGTGCTTGGAAGATTGCCTACTTACTTCTCCCTCTTGTAGGAAGATAAGAGTCATAGTGGGACATATGATATGCATGTAACCTGAAGGGCTGACTGTATGTTATTCTCTGTATGTTGATCACCTGATCATCTCTATGTAAATAGCTATCTTACTAATCTACTGAGAGTTGTGTGATTCACTGATTTACAGCTAGAGCAGTAAGGCATTAGGAATCAATTTCATGTTCTTTCTTTAGCAGAATAATAGTATTAGGTTCTTCTCAAGAGCCATGAACTGTCTAGTGACAAGTTCTTAGACCCTGAAAAATGAACAAAAGAAAAAGAGTGGTGAGGAGAGGAAGAAAGGAAGGGTAAAGAAATATAAGGCTGGTCATATTCATAATTTTCAAATAATAAGAAAGACAAAACCTTGAAAAAACACCAAGTCTACAGAGAAAGGAAGATAGAAATTACATCCAATTTCTCACAAAACATTCAAGCAAAAGGACACAGTTGGCAAATATTAAATTTTGGAATTCCTGAGGGATGAAACTGCTCTGTTTTCCTAATAGTAGATTTCCAGTCCCTTCCTCTGAAGTCAGCATTTGCTATTGTCTATGGTTTTCATTACAGGCACCATGATAGGTGTATATGTTATCTTGGTCTTGCGGATTTCATTTGCATTTCATTACTCACTATTGATGTTGCACAGGCATCACCACCACCCATAAAGCTTCTTTAGAAAAATGGGTTACAGAGCTAAACAAAATATTCTCAACTGAGGAATATAGGCTGAGAAGCACCTAAAGAAATGTTCAACATCCTTAGTCATCAAGGAAATGCAAATCAAAACAACCCTGAAATTCTATCTCACACCAGTCAGAATGGCTAAGATCAAAACATCAGGTGACAGCAGATGCTGACAAGGATGTGGAGAAAGAGGAACACTCCTCCATTGTTAGTGGGATTGCAAGCTGATACAAACACTCTGGAAATCAGTCTGGCGGTTCCTCAGAAAATTGGACATAGTATTACCTAAGGACCCAGCTATATCACTCCTGGGCATATATCCAAAAGATTTTCAGGGGAACTTCCAGACTAATTTCCAGTTTGCGATCCCACCAGCAGTGAAGGAGTGTTCCTCTTTCTCCACTTCCTCTCCAATAGGTGTTGTCACCTGAGGGTTTGACCTTAGCCATTCTGATTGGTGTAAGATGGAATCTCAGGGTCGTTTTGATTTTCATTTCTCTGATGACTAAGGACTTTGAACATTTCTTTAGGTCCTTCTCAGCCATTATAGATTCCTCAGTTGTGAATTCTCAGTTTAGTTCTATACTGCAATTTTTGATTGGGATTTTTGGTTTTTTGGTGATTAACTTCTTAAGTTCTTTATATATTTTGGATATTAGCCNTCTATTGGATGTGGAGTTAGTGAAGTTTTTTTGTTTTTCCCCAGTCTGTAGATTGCTGATTTGTCTTATTGACTATGTCCTTTGCCTTACAAAACCTTTCCAGTTTCATGAGGTACCATTTATCAGTTCTTCATCTTAGAGCATGAGCCACTGGAGTTCTGTTTAGGAAATTTTCCACTGTGTCAATGAGTTCAAGGCTCTTTCCCACTTTGACTTTATTAGATTCAGTATATCTGGTTTTATGTTGAGGTCCTTGATCCACTTGGACTTGAGCTTTGCACAAGGTGACAAATATGGGTCTATTTTCATTCTTCTACATACAGACAGCCAGTTAGACCAGCACCATTTATTGAAGATGCTTTCTTTTTTCCATTGTATATCGTTGGCACCTTTGTCAAAGATCAAGCGACTGTAAATGTGTGGTTTTATTCTGGCTCTTCAATTCTATTCCATTGATCAGCATGTCTGTCTCTGTACCAATACCATGCAGTTTTAATCACTATTGTATTTGCGATCATGGATGGGGATTCCTCCTAGTTCTTCTTTCATTGTTAAGAATTGTTTTTGCTAACACATGAAACTCAAGAAGAAGGAAGACCAAAGTGTGGATACTTCGTTCCTTCTTAGAGTGAAGAACAAAATACCTGTGGGTGAAGTTACAGAGACAAAGTTTGGAGCAGAGCCTGAAGGAATACCCATCCAGAGACTGCCTCACTTAGGGATCTACCCCATAAGCAACCACCAAACCCAGACACTAGGCAGATGCCAACAAGAGCTTGCTGACAGGAGCCTGATATAGCTGTCTCCTGCGAGTCTCTGCCAGTGCCTGGCAAATACAGAAATGGATGCTCACAGTCATCCATTGGATGGAGCACAAGGTCCCCAATGAAGGAGCCAGAGAAATACCCAGGGAGCTGAAGGGGACTGAAGCCCCATAGAAGGAACATCAATATGAATTAACCAGTACCCTCAGAGTTCCTTGGAACTATACCACCAATCAAAGAAAAAACATGGTGGAACTTGTGGCTGTAGCTGTATTTGTAGCAGAGGATGACCTAGTCTGTCATCAATGGGAGGAGAGGCCCATGGTCCTGTGAAGGCTCTATGTCCCAGTATTGGGAAATGACAGGGTCAGAAATGGGAGTGGGTGGGCTGGGGAGCAGGGGGAGGGTATAGGGGGTTTTCAGAGGGGAAAATGGGAAAGGGCATAACATTTGAAATGTAAATAAAGAAAATATCTAATTAAAAATAAAAAGAAAATTGATTTTGCTATTCTGTTTTTTGCCTGTCCAGATGAATTTGAGAATTGATCTTTTGTTTTTTGAAGAATTGTGTTGGAATTTTGATGGGAATTGCATTGAATCTATAGATTGCCTTTTGTAGGATGGTCATTTTTACTATGTTAATTGTGCCAATTCATGAGTATGGGAGATCTCTCAATTTTCTGAGATCATCTTCAATTTCTTTCTTGAGAGACTTGAAGTTATTTTCATACAGGTTTTTTACTTGTTTGGTTATGGTTACCCCAAGATATTTTATATTATTTGTGGTTACTGTGAAGGGAGTTATTTCCCTCATTTCTTTTTGAATCTGTTTTTCATTTGTATAAAGGAAGGATACTGATTTATTTGAGTTAATTTTATATCTGGCCACTTTGCTGAAGTTGTTTATCATCTGGAGAAATTTTCTGGTAGAATTTTTGGGGCAATTGTGTATACTATCATATCATCTGCAAATAGTGATACCTTTATTTCTTCTTTACCAATTTGTATCCCCTTAATCTCTTTTTGTTGTCTTATTGTTCTAGCTAACACTTCAAGTACTATATTGATAGATATGAGGATAGTGTGCATCCTGGCCTTGTTCAGGATTTTAGTGGGATTGCTTCAAGTACGTCTCCATTTGATTTGATATTGACTGTGTATTTGTAGTAAATTGCTTTTATTATGTTTATGTATGGGCCTTGAATTCCTGTTCTCTCCAATACTTTTACATGAAGGGGTGTTGTATTTTGTCAAATGCTTTTTCTGCATCTAAGGAGATGATCATGTGATTTTTTTCCCTTGATTTTGTTTACATAGTGAATAACATTAATGGATTTTCATATATTAAACCAATCTTGCATCCCTGGCATGAAGTCTACTTGATTATGGTGAATGATGGTTTTGATGTGTTCTTGGATTCCAATTGCAAGACATTTTTGAGTGTTTCTTGCATTGATATTCATAAGCAAGACTGGTTTGAAGTTTTTTGTTTTGGTTGGGTCCTTGTGTGGTTTAGGTATCAGAGTAATTGTGGCTTCATAGAATGAGCTAGGTAATATTCCTTCTGTTTCTATTTTATGGAATAGTTTGAGGAAAATTGGTATCAGGTCTTCTTTAAAGGTCTGTTAGAATTCTGCACTAAATCTGTGTGGCCCTGGGCCTTTTCTGGTTGGTTGGTTTTTAATGACTTCTTCTATTTCCTTGTGTGATAGGGCCTGTTTAGATAGTTTACTTGCTCTTGATTTAACTTTGGTAGGTGGCATCTGTCTAGAAAATCATCCATTTCATCTAGGTTTTCCACTTTTGTTGAGTATAAACTTTTATAGTAGGATCTAATGATTTTTTTTAATTTTCTCATTTTCTGTTGTTATTTCTCCCTTTTCATTTCTGATTTTGTTCATTTGGATACTGCCTCTTGGCCCTTTAGCTTATCTAGGGGTTTATCTACCTTGTTGATTCTCTCAAAGAACCAGCTTTTGGTTTGGCTGATCCTTTGTATTGCTTTCCATTTTCAATTTGGTTGATTTCATCCCTGAGTTTGACTATCTACTCCTCTTGAGAGAGTTTGCTTCTTTTTGTTCTAGAGCTCTCAGATGTGCTGTTAAGTTGCTAGTGTAAGATCTCTCCAGTTTCTTTACCAGGGCACTTAGTGCTATGAACTTTCCTCTTAGCACTGCTTTCATTTTTGTCCCATAAGTTTGGGTACAATGTGTCAACATTTTCATTAAACTCCAGTAAGCCTTTAATTTCTTTATTTCTTCCCTGACTAAGTTATCATTTAATAAAGAGTTGTTCAGTTTTCATGTGTAATTTTTGCTGTTATTAAGACAGGCCTTAGGCCATGGTGATCTGATAGGATGCATGGTATTATTTCAATCTTCTTATATTGGTTGAGGGTTGTTTTGTGCCCAATTATGTGGTCGATTTTGGAGAAGGTACCATGAGGTGCTAAGAAGAAGGTGTATTATTTTGGTTTAGGGTGAAATGTTCTGTAGATATTTGTGAAATCCATTTGGTTCATAACCTCTCAATTTCTCTGTGTCTCTGTTTAGTTTCTGGTTCAATGACCTGCTCATTTGTGAGAGTGGGGTGTTGAAATCTCCCACTATTATAGTGTGGAGTTCAATGTGTTTGGAGCTTTAGTAAACTTTCTTTTATGAATTTGGTTGCACTTGCATTTGGGGCATAAATGTTCAGAATTGAGACTTTCTCTTGGTGGATTTTGTCCTTGATGAATATGAAGTGTCCTTCTTCATCACGCTTCATAACTTTTTGTTGAAAGTCTATTTTATTAGATTTTAGGATGACAATTCCTTCTTGTTTCCTGGGACCATTTGCTTGGACAACCTTTTTCCATCCTTTTACTCTGAGATGGTGTCTGCCTTTGTTTTTGAGGTGTGTTTCTTGTATGCAGCAAAATGCTGGATCTTGTTTATTTACCCAGTCTGTTAGTTTATGTCTTTTTATAGGTGAGTTGAGTCCGTTAATATTGAGAGATATTAAAGAGAGATGACTGTTGGTTCCTGACATGTTTGTTTTGTAGGTGGTTTTATGTGCTTGTGGCTCTGATTTTGGCTTTGTTGTGAGATGCTTAACAACTTGTCCTTTCTTTGGTGCAGGTACCTTCCTTCTGTTGGAGTTTTCCTTCCAGGATCCTCTATGGGGTTGGTAGATAGAAACTGCTTGAATTTGGTTTTGTCCTGGAATATGTTGGTTTCTCCATCTATGTTGATTGATAGTTTTGCTGGGTAGAGTAGCCTGGGCTGGCATTTGTGTTCTCTTAGAGTCTGCATGACCTCTGACCAGGCTCTTCTGGCTTTCATAGTCTATATTGAGAAGTCTGGTGTAATTCTGATAGGTTTACTATTGTATGTTACTTGGCCTTTTCCCCTTGCATCTTTCAATATTGTTTCTTCATTCTGTGCGTTTGGTGTTTAAATAATTATGTGACAAGATGATTTTCTTTTTCTGGTCCCATTTATTTGGTGTTCTATAGGTGTCTTGTACCTTTATGGCCACCTCTTTCTTTAGGTTGGGGAAGTTTTCTTCTATGATTTTGCTGAAGACATTTTCAGGTCCTTTGAGCTGAGAACCTTCACTCTCCTCTAGTCTGATTATTCTTAGATTTGGCCTTTACATTTTTTCCTGAATTTCCTGGACGCTTTGGGTTAGAAGTTTTTTATATTTTGAATTTTCTTTGGCAGTTGTGTCAATCTATTCTATCATATCTTCTACACTTCTTGTATTCACTTGGTAATACTTATATCTGTAATTCCTGACCTCTTTCCTAGGTTTTCCATTTCCAGGTTTGCCTCCATTTGTGCTTCTTTATTGTTTCTACTTCCACTTTTAGGTCTTGGATCACTTTATTCAATTCCTTCAGCTGTTTTCCTGTATTTTTTTCAGTAAGTTATTGATATCCTTCTTAATTGATTCTATTATTTTCATGAGATAGAATTTTAGGACAGATTTCTGATTTTCAGGTGTGTTTGTGTATTCAGGGCTTGCTGTGGTGGGAGAACTGGGTTCTGATGATGCCCAAGTATATTGGCTTCTGTTGCTTATGGTCTTGCATTTGCCTTTTGCTATCTGGAAATCCCTGGTATTTGTTGGTCTGGGTGACTGTCTGTAGTCTGCCTCTTTTGTACCTGGGTTGCTTTAGGTATCCTGGTAGGCCTGAGGCCCTGGCTATATCAGACCATCTGTGGAGCCTCCCAACTGGGGGCTCTTCACAGGGGCAGAGACACTGATGATCTGTTGCCCTGGCTGCAGTAAATCTCCTGGGAGGCCTTCAGACTGTTGGGTCTTCAGTGGAACAGTCAACCTGTTGTCCAACTCCCCTGAGTACAGCTAAACCTCAACTGTAGAATCCACGTTGGACGCCAAATGTAGTGTTCCTGCCTGCACGCAGACC
>NC_034603.1:10366416-10370013 GCF_900095145.1 Mus pahari | reverse complement strand
TCTGATCAAAGCCCCTATCTTTAATGTCAGGACTGGCTTAAATACAAAGAAGGGTTCCCAGCATGCCCCAGAGTCTCCTGAAGTTGCCACGGTGCTCTCGCGATGATGGGCAGTCCTGGCGGTGGCGGGCAGTCCGGCGGCGGCGGTCCGGCGGTGGGCGGTTCTGCGACGGCGGGCGGTCCTGCGACGGCGGGCGGTTCGAGGACGCTGTGTTCTGGCTGGTCTGGTGCGCTCCAGCTGCTGTGCTCTGGCGTCCCTGTAAAAGGCAGGACCTAACACTCAACTGCTCTGAGTGCAGAGGGTCCTTAACCACTCAATTGCTCTGAGTACAGTGGGTCCTCAACTGCTTTGAGTGCAGAGGGTCTTCTAGGTTGGATAGGATATGGTGTCTTGAAGGGAGCAGACCAACTAGGGGTCTTCCCCTGCAGCAAAGACTGGGCGGAAGACAAAGAACTATTTCTAAACAAGTCCACTCCACTCGTATCTCAGTAACCTCTTTTTCATTAATTTTGGTAGGTGGTGAGTTAGAAGGGAGGTTAAAGCATTTAACAACCCACATTGAAAGTAAATTCAAGCCTACAGAAAAGGGCTTATTTTGCTTACAATTCCATATCACATTTCATCATTGAAGAAATTTAGAGCCAGGCTTCAGACAATGAAAGAATCATAGCATGGTGTTGATGCAGAATCCATGGGGAGTGCTGGCTTGTTCCTTATGGATTTCCTAACTTGCTTTCTTATAGAACCCAGGGTCCTCTACAGAGATGCAGCCTTACCCACAATGGAATAGGCTTACCCACATCAGTCACTAAGAAAATACCATACAGGCTTACCTACAGCCCAGTCTTAGGGATGTATTTCCTCAATTGGGTTTCCCTCCTCTCATATGACTTAGCGTGTATCAAGTTGACATAAAATTAGCCATGACAGTGATATCCTTGATGTGTCCAGTGTAATAATGCCATTTCACCCCTCATAGTACCATTTTATCTCTATCATTTTTATTTTACTCTCTGTTAGTATTTCCATATTTTTTCATACATTCCATTTTTTCTTGGATGTTTCCTGTCCCCCCTCCCACCAAGCTCATGGAATATAAATCTTAGCTTGTTTTTAATATCTGAATATATAATTTGAATGCTCTTCCCATTTGTGATAATTTTGATAACTTGTTAAATTTCTCAACACTACTTTATTTTATCTTTATGACCTATAAATTCTTTGTTGTAAGGTGAATGTGATCTTATGAATCAAAGGAAAAGACATAGCTCAAGATTGTGTTGAAGATGTAAAGTTGTTGAATGGAGAAATAAAACTGTTTATTAATGTCCATGGACTATCAATGCTTCCACTGTCAATGTTCACATTTCTATGAGTGATATAGGGCAGCTACAGAGGAATGGAATTATCATCTTCCAAGAGTATTTAGCCTCTGATTATATTTCAGCTGGCCCAAATATGGCTAACTAGTTTCTGCTTAGAATAAATCTAGTTAAATATAAACTTCTCTCTTACCCATTTAATCCCTTCTCTGCCAGAACATGAGGGGGTTTCTGGTAATTACTATAAAAACATGGCAGTGAAGGAAACCCACCAAGCGTCAGGGTATCCCTGTGACTGATTCTCTGCAGTTTCTCTTAGATCCTCTCCACTAAGCTTTCATCAGGAGTCACAGCTAATGTTCCTATCTTGCTAGCTCCCTTGGGGAAGTCTGCTCCAGCCTCGATGTTCCATTCATTTCTGATTCCTCCTATTTGTCCATATTGCTGATTGGAGGCTATTTGCCTCACAACCTCACTTTTCTGACAGATCTGAGAAGCACTTTTGATTTTTCTGTTTCTTCATGTTTTCACTTGTTAGGGCAGAGTCGAATTTTTAAAAGCCTTATATGCTAAAATGAGAATTAGATGTCCAGTCAATTTCAGTAAGGTTAGACTTATTGGAAACTTGTGATCCATTATCACTTCTGATGCAAAAATAGCTCTCTTCTCAGAGGCAGTAAAGGGAAAGTAATTCTAGAGATAAACACGAGTGATCATAGCCAGAGCTCATGCATTAGGGTCACTCTAAAAAACAAGTTTGAGTATAATAACAGTCCTACGAAGTTGTTGTAAGAACAGAAAAAATGGTAGTCACAAATCAAAGGTCTTTCAAATGACATTAGGTAGGCAGCTTACAGCAAAGCACAGAAATCTCTGCCTGTGCCTCACATGTTTTCTGGTGATATTTTTAGTTTTTGGATTTGTAGAAAGTAATGGTCCTACCTTACAGGATTTACCTTATAATTGACATGTATGTTAGGTTAAAAAAAGAGGGGGCAGTGAATGTTCACGAAAAAAGCTAAGTATAGCCTTCAGAACTGTATATAACTTTCCAGGTCTCCAGAATCAGGAAGTTCTTCTCAGCTAATTGGCCTTATAGAATTAGTAGCACATGTGTGACTTCACATCCACAAACCTCAACATGAAGGTTGCATACTTTGTTCATCATGACTGCAAACTAGAAAGGGCACAAATGTTCTTCAGTGAGTAAACAGGTAAATTCTCATTCCGTTATGCCAGAATGCTTCTCAATAATAAAAGAAAAGATGATAAGTCTATGCAACATGGGGAATAACTTCCAAAGGAATCAAGACCTATTTGAAAGAAGTCAATACTAAATCTAAATGGTACATTATAGATAAAGATAGTTATAGCAATAGTATAGAATATATATATATATATATATATATATATAGAGAGAGAGAGAGAGAGAGAGAGAGAAGACGTACATTAACAGCCTGATGTAAGCTGCAGTTGACTCTTATCAACAAGAGAAGAGAGACAGGACTTCTGTATGACCCTAACATTGTTCTGCACACCTGCCCACTGAGTGTGTCACTGTCTAAATCTCCATATGTGTTAATACTCAGAAATTTTCAATTTAAGAAAAAAGTGAGTGTTACCCATTCCATTTATTAAGCTGCTATAAAGCAATAGAGATAGTTTTGACTTGTTTAAAATAATTTCATAAAACCTTCAATTTTTTCTGTAATTTTTCCTAGCACATTTGCAGCTCCAAAATTAGACATCATGTCAATCTTATTTTTGACTATTCCATGAAACCCCAAAACCCAGAATACTAGCAGGTCAAGAATTGACATTAACAATGTCATAATGAAAGAAAATTCATTTAACTTACACTCTTTGATCCAATGTTTTAACAAGCAGTGTTATTAAACACTGCGAATTTTTTAATAAAGCAATGTGGAAAGGAAGTCACGGAAGAAAAAAAGCAATAAAGGACGAATTCCTTTTGCTTTTGAGTACTATTTAACGAATCTAATTAGTAAGCTTCAATGGTCCTGCAGAAGCTTGCGAGATTTTTGCATTCATATTGAAAATAAAATGAATGTTCTGGCAGCTCCTGAAACAGAATGTCAAGATAAGAAATGTAACACAAAAAAGCAGTCACCTTGAGGCAGCCTAAAGAACTGACAGGGAGTGCGGTGAGGACTATCAGGACGTTTGTCTGTTTTCTACAAGACTAAATTTTATTGCATAGCATCTCTCTCTCTCTCTCTCTCTCTCTCTCTCTCTCTCTCTCTCTCTCTCTCTC
>NC_034603.1:10353986-10366376 GCF_900095145.1 Mus pahari | reverse complement strand
CACACACACACACACACACACACACACACACACACACAAACACACACACACTGTTAGGGAGAAAACCAGCCAGTGCAGGAGTTAGTAGGATGGGAGAACCTCTGGAGGATTGAAAGGAAAAAAAATAAGGAACAGACAGCAATAAGTATAATTGCAATCAGCAAGTTAGCAATTAAGTTGTTTGACATATAACCAATAAAGCTACAGAGAAATGGTCATCCAGAAGAGGTTTCCAAAGTGGAACCTTCCAATTCCTGTTACTGTTGCAAGTTAGGTTTAGGGTTCATACTACTCCAGGGCATCTATTCAGAATATGTCAAGACAGGTGCCAGCATGCCCAGTGAATCATGAAGGTCACACTTCTGTTCTTTCTCAGAGCCTCTGGGCCAGTGTCAGCATCATTATGAAGTGCTTTCTTTCAACCCAAGGCTGTTCCTTACATTTTGACCCATTTCCCACTATCATTCTCCTCAGGCTTTAGTCAGTCACTGTTGCTTTATAGAGCTGGTAGCTTCTTGTTCAGTGACACTACAAAGACAAAGCACCGAGATGACTCTTATGTGTGTACAAAGGCAATAATTCAGTAAGATGCTGTGCTATATCTATAGCTTTTAATCAGGAGAGCCCTTTAATATGACAATCAGCATGGGGTACAGTAGAATAAAGCCAGCACTGTCACATCTATACCTATCTATATCTATATCTGTCTATATTAATTCAAAATTACTGCCTACTGCACCCAAGGTGCAACTTGGACCACAAGAGACCTTGATCAAAGTCTTTACTTGCCTGCCTATCTGATTGTATCTCAGTTTCCACAGAAATCTTTGGATCTAGAGAAAAAAGAAAAAAAAATAAATTCCAAAATCCAAAGCACTGGTGAATGATGGTAAAGGTTCTGGGCCTGGTAAATGAGATAAATGGATTATTCAGTGGATTATCTCCTATTGATTTCTGTCAAAATACAGACCTTACATGGGTTGCAATATGCAGCAGTACAAGTCAGAATGGCATCGGAAATAGGTGGTGATTGGAAAACTAGTGTTGCTAAAAGGTGATTATCATAAGGTAATATTGTTAATATTTAATGAAAATGAGAAAAAAAACGGGAGAAAGAAAATACTGGAGTTAGCATATACATCTCTCACTAACTTTGAGAACATAATGAATATGCATGTTCTGTTTAATTGCTTGAAATGATCACTTGAGAACCTTGGAATGTTCTATTCTGATGTGATAGTAGAAACTTCTTTGGAAGAATAAAGGTTGTCCCTGTGAAATTAATTTCAGGCATCAAATATAGAATCGTACAACAATATCAGACACATGGTGTTTTATGAGATTAATATGATTAATTTATTCTTGACTACGTCTGTGATATGTTAGAACTTCGAAATCGATCTGTGGCAGTCTATCTATTTCCATTCATAAGTCTTCAAATAGTCTCACTCTTTTAGCTTTCATAAAATATATACTGCACCATTAGATATGGCCACGTTTATCCCAGAAAACCAATTCAGTGATAGGAGTGTGTGTGTGTGTGTGTGTGTGTGTGTGTGTGTGTGTGTGTCTAGGAGGTCAGTCATCTAAATGGAATTTAAAACATATATTGCAGACAAGTTTAAACATGTTTACTGGTACTTTTTTCTAACGAATAATTAATCCTACATATAACTGAAGTCAATTTATTATAAAAACAAAAGAATGAAATAGACAATTCTATCAAATTATGCACATTATAGCATTGATTAAAAATTGTTCCTTTTAATATACCTCGTTTTAACCGACAGTTAAACTAATGTCAACGTTGGCTATTCATAACAATTCAAGTGACAGGGAAACTTTGCTCAGATATTCCTTCTATAAACTTTGTATAATTGTAAATTTTCTAAAACCTTAAGGAATGAAAGGAGAGGAGTTTCAACCACTAGAGAAATTCCCCAGACTTCCCTAACAGCCATAAGGGCTGGCTTTTAATGGCTATAACAGTGTTACAAGGCCCAAGGCAGAATAGTGGTTAAGCCCCACCCCCAAGAAAAAAATCCCATTGACCACTGGGTTTTCCCAAGATCAGGCCATCAATCTCCCCATTCATTCCTAGGCTTCCCCAGTAAGCTGCCCTCCCCCAAACCATATATAAACTTGTTCTATCCAGTTCTTTTATGTTTCTCTCCTATGTAGAAGCAACCAGCCTCCTGGGTTTTAACTTCCTAATAAATCTCTTGTGTGATGTTTGTATGTAGTGTGACATTGTTGTATTCTTTGTCTCCTGAATGCCAGGATACCTTTCCCATCTTATATTACCCATGTCAAAAATTAACAGTTCTGATGTCTGAAGGTATATTCACAGAAGGAAAAAAACAAACTTCAAGGATATTGAATCATTTTTATCTGATACTAACCTGGATGTATTAACTAACCTGTGCCCCTCAATACCTTCTAGTATTAGACAAGAAATCAAAAACATCATTACTCTTTTTCTAGGGAAAGAAAAACATAAAGCCAAGCCATTTGTGCTGTTTCCATGACCCCCAAATTCTCAGAATATTTGTTATACATTCACATATCCAAAGGCCAGACTGGAAATTTAAATAACACAGAAATTCAGGTGGGGACTGTCCTGATCAAAGGATGGCATGCCCATGAGCACAGCAGAGCCACGGGCTACTTTGACTTTTCTAAATGCCACAGCTTCTGGAGTCACACATACAATAGCTAGTGGAAAAAGTTTAACGATTGGGTTTATAATTGTCTTTCCAAACACTGTGTTTTTTAAATGCAGTTTAGGCATTCATAAAACATTAATGTTAGCAGAGCTTCTGATTTCAAGGAAAGGGAATTTAGTATACTATTTGATATAATCATTATAAAATAATAAGTAGGCTGTGTCTGGGTGTCTTGAGGCAGATAATGGAGTACTAAGAGTCCTGTAAGAATGGGTGTGACTGTTTCATGAAGCAACTGCTTCATAAGCAAACCTCTATGGCTGGAGTGCTGGCTCTCAAACAATGGTCCATGTATAGAGCAAGGAGCAAGAACTTCCAGGGAAATCTCATGAGTGAGTATTTCTGGAAGTCACCTACCAACCGTGGTCCTCCCTATTGATTCCATGGATGACATAAAGTCTTCAGAGATTCCCAGTGAACATATGTTTTTAAACCTCTGTTGTGATTCTTTGACATTCATGAGATTTGCCTATAAGGTAAAACTCGAAATTGGTTTCTGTAACAAATTCTGCCGTGTAATGAATGAAGTAGCCCAGCGTATCCAGGAAGGATGGCTTATCATCTGTGAGATAAGTAAATGGGCATCCATGTGGCATGTGAGAACCAGTTCTTGATAGGGTCAGCATTGCAGCCACTGCTGCCGAGCCACACACATCAACTTAAATAATCTCGCTGAGGGGAAATCATGGAATATTGTTTCCTAGTCACTCCACAAATATAGACTAGCCAAAAGACTAAGTCACCTCTCTGTAGCTTTTCAGGGCTAAAATTAATTTGTCATCAAGAGTACTTGAAAGTATGCAACTAATTTAATAATTTTGAATGATAGTTTACTTCCTGGAATCTGTACTTATGTATTATTATTTACTGATATTTCTGTAATAAAAATCAAAGGAAACAAAAGCTTCCAATGACAAAGACTTGGGTACTCAAAATCTGTGACTTCTTGAAATGACTATAGTATATCCCACAGTTCACTATATTGCATGATTGTCAGTTGTGAAAAGTATCCACTTCCTATGGTATGAAAATCCAGATCTTTAACTTAATGGCAATAAATCACTCACTCACACACACACACACACACACACACACACAGAACTCATAAAAATGATTTTTTTAAAATAATATAAAGTGGGGACAGAATGACATGCAAAGAACGGGGTGAAAACCCAGTGAGAGTCAGCTGTAGATATTTGAAGCGGTGGCATGACAAGTAGTCATTCTGTCAACACATGCATCTTGTATTGGCTTCAAAATTATAAAAACAACACCGCAAACACTGCATGAAACTTCATAGTTTAAAAGGAAATCAATAATAAAATATAACTAAGTCCCAAGTTAAGGTGTAATTATCTTACAATTTATGTTAATCATTAATATGGGACCTTCCTCAGTCTTTTTCATAATGAAAAATTTGTTTGAAGGCATTTCATACAATTTAATAAAAGTCCAGAGGATAATTTTTCTGTTAACAGTAGAAAAAATGCATCTGTTTTTAAATGTTGTATTGTAATATGAAAAGAAAATGCTGGAATAAAACCCCAGTTTGCTAAAAATGCCAGTAACCTTCCTTGAAGATCATTATGCAGCCATTACCAAAACCTAAGCTATCATTGGGTAAAGCCAGAGGATTACTAAAACGTCTGTCGTTTTTCTGCATTCTACTGTGAAATTTTTGAAGTTTGTACCAAAGGTTTGTTCTCTAACCCCCTAGATTCCTAGAGCTTTAAGAAGCTTTACAAGCACATTTCTGATTGCAAAGAAATGCTAGCTCTGACCTTGGGAAGACTTTGGCAGGAGGACCAGAGTCAAACAAAATGATGAAAGAAGAACTTCGGTGTCAGCATTATTACATAATTCAAATTTTGCTGCAAAGAGCTTTCATACCAATTTCCCTTCCTCTTCTCAGTTTTCAAGCTGGGGTCCTCTGGAGAATGTGCTTTATGCTCTACCACCCAACTGTCCTAAGCAATTGAGCATGGAGATGTCTCAATAGCAGCTTTACTATGAGGATGATACGTAACCTCTTGAATTCTCAGGGTCTTCAATTATAAAACTGCACCAACCCCAGCAGTCTGTTATCAGGCATAAAGAGATCATCTTTATAAAGCACTTAGCTTAGGATCTGACACATGATGTCTACTCTGTTTTCAAGCAGTCCAGGCTCAGGATCTAAATGACATGGTAAAAGCTATATTACATTGCATGTCCCATTAAATATAGCTGTGAACAGAATGCATAGAATACTCATTTGAGGAATCCAGGAAGGAAAATCAGGAAGGTAGGATAAATACAGACTACCAATGACCATGGACCCTACAAGGATTTCAATTGGTATCTTCTCTCAATTGGAATTGTCTGGCTTAAGTAAGAGCATTAGAGTGCAACACTGTGACGTAGGAGGAGAGAAAGGTTCAGGTAAATTCTTCATTTCCAGCTCAATCAGTGTTAGGAAGGACTCCTCTAGCATTCGTAAAGAATGTAGAAACATATTATCTTATCTCTGTCTATTCTGTTTACTCACAATCCAGACTTCAAGTGAGTATGCACTTTAGGTAACAACTGTAGATGTCAGGGGTCCACACAAAGCCCAGACTTTGTGGGAGGGGTAGGTTCTGCTCTGACTCCTATGACAGACTTTATCCATTGATGATTTTACTCTTTGTCCTCTACTCTTTGGTCAGAGATGTTATCACTTGGCAAATTATTTAGAAGAACAAGGTGAATGGAATTTTGGTTTTTTATCAAGGGAACAAAAGTATAGCATGTTTAAGGAAATGGAAATGACTGCAGGAGCTTAAAAAAGGTAGGCACTTGGCAACAGACCCATGATATGTTCCTATGGCATTCTCTACCCACTCCAAACCGTATGTATATGGACTAGATACTACTCCAAGTATTAGAGAGAATGAAAATTCATGTGTCATATATTCTAAGACCCAGGGTCAAACCGGAAGTATAGCAATACATGAGCAGTAGAGAGCTAGGTAGAACTGGAATGATCTAGTTAAAGATATCTTTAGCAACTGACAGTAAAATGAAGACCTTTTAGCTTAAGAAAAACAGGTAACCTGTTTCCAGTGAAAATGCTACACTACATCAATGGAATATTCAGATATGAAATGGTGTCCAGAAAGAAAAATCAAATACCTCAAGATATCAAAAGCAAAAAGACACAAAATGGAGAATATTGGTTCAACATAGATTATTTTTATTCTCCTGGTAATTCTATAATGCATTTAATAATGGAAACAAATGAAAATATTGATTTGTAATTTGTCTGTCATTGTCCCTTTATCTCAAATTCAGTTCCAAAACTCCAACTACATTTTCTTGTGTATTAGGAGTGTCTTAGGCATTCATTACCACCAAGGAGGGAACATAGCACAGATCCCTAGATAGCTTCAGAATTATGACAGACAATACCACAAAGATCATTTTGTTATAAAAGATTATCCTTGAGTTGGCCTTACCACAGGTAGGGGAGTACCCTTAAATGTTGAAATTAATCATATGATTAGTAACTCAATTAAGCATGCCTATGAAACAAATTTTCAATAATATTGTATGCTGAAGCACAGTGAAACTTGGGAACTGGGAATGACTTTCTTACTTGCATGGGGAGAAATTATCAAAATTCTCTCTCAGACCTTATTAATATGTTTTATTTATTTGCTCTGATTTATGTGCATCATACATAACTTAAAAGTAGAAAACTATTCTGATTTCCATGAGTCACTTTGAGAGTATTCCAAACATGTGGCCAATCAGTCAGAAGTTTGGATACCTGTATAATTCTGAAATACAGTACTTTCTGAAGTGGCATAGAGATAGTTTTTATCCTTTCCCACTTGTAGAATTTGATTATAACTGGTTTGCCTTTTTAAAAGTATATAGATGTTATTCTTATGAGAATATTATGTGACTAAGGAATAAAAATCATTCTCAATAACATTCTCTACAATTTTCCATAGAAGATAAGAAATAGTGATATTTAGCCCCTACATACTATCAAGTTAATATGGATATTATAATCCCTAGAGTAGGCACTTGGAAAGGTATAGAAAAAGATACACTGGAAGGAAAACAGAAATATTGAATAGAACAGAAAAACAAATTTCAAATAACTACAGAGAAAATGGAAAAGAAGGATGCCTAGTAGCTACTAACCAAGTCAAACCTGAGATAGAAACTTAGATTCAAATGAAAATTTGTCCTGAGATGTTTATAGTTATATAAAGTCTCCATGATCTAAGCATCCAAAACATTCTTCAGTAAGTGAAAGAATAAATACAATTTGGTACACCCATGAAAGGGGATCTATTTGGTGGTAAAAATCAATGAGTTCTAGTGACATGTAAAGCACAGAGAAAACTTAAATGTGTGTTACTAGATATTCTGAAAGGTAACATATTGGCTAAATCACTGGAGGGAATGGAGGGACAGTTGGCTAGGGGTTCAGAGGTAGAAAGGCATGGATGGAGATACTGCAAAAAATTATTATGTTAAAAGACTAATGTAGATGATGTTAACTTAGTGTACATACAGTACAACCTCTGGTCATGCTAAAATATGCAAATTTGTGAAGAATCAAATTCAAACTATGAATGAACACACTCACTGCTGAGGCCAATTAAGGCTCTTGACAAACTCACTCTTCTGGGAAGGGATCTTAATAACCTGAGTGGGTATATACAATTTGGGACAAAGAACATGGGGAATTTTTGTAATTTTGCTTTTCTTCTTATGTAGAGGTATTTTGAGGTTATATTAATAATATTTTGCTGAAGCTACTGTGAAAAGTCAGGCTTGCTAGCTTATGTTTGTAATCCCAGCACTCTAGACTTGAGTCTAGAGGCTGAGGCAGGAAAGTAGCTGTAATGCTCAGGCTAGCTAGAACCGCATAGCATTTAATTTTTCTCTCATGAGAAAACTTGAGGACAAAGTGGTTATAAAGATCAAAATTAGGAAAGTATGACAAATCATTGTCAAAATAATAGCAATAATCTTGGGCTAGAGAATGAGATCCTGCCTCTAATATGCAAAGCAATGGAAGACAAATGAAACAGTATTATGATTAGGGAGTTAGTTCACCAGGAAGAACTAACTCATGGCTCAAATTGTTAATGATGATGTCATATGACAGCAGAAGTTTGGAATATATCAAAGACAATCTGACAAAAAGAAGAAACAGAAAAATAAATAAGCATAGATGAAAATGTCAGCACTCTCCTCTTGAACTGTAGTCATGAAATCATGATGACTACAGAGGAATTAGCAATACCCAAAATCAGCTGGGTAGGGTCCATGCTTCTGAGACACTGTAACTAACAAAAGCCAAAGAGCACCTTTTAACTTCAGCACGTTCAGGTTTCAGGAAACTATAAAGGAAACTTATAGGAAGAATCCTACCTAGAGTCAGTTTTCCTAATTTCTATGCAGACAACCAAACAATTGCTTTTATATTGGTAAAAATCCACTATGTATATCTATCTGCCTATCAGAAATCAGTCAATCAATTAATCAATCAATCTACCTATCTATCATCAATTTGCCCAATTTATCAATCTATACATGATCTATCTATCTATCTATCTATCTATCTATCTATCTATCTACCTATCTATTTTTCTATCTATTTAGCTATCTATTAATCTATGTTCTGTCTGTCTGTCTATCTACCAGTGGTCAGCCTGTGGCCCACATATCATACAGTATTTCATATCTTCTACTTATAAATATATATATATATATATATATTAATCTGTTGAAAATCAACCTGGAGTTGTTGCTTCAATCTTTTTTATAACTCAGCATTACAAGAGGCTGAATTGGGGCTGGAGAGAGTTTTTTGGATAAGCTCCATTCTGTTCTTGTAGAGGTCAGATTTAGTTTGTAGTATCCATATTGGTCAACTCAAAACCTGTAATTCCAGATCCAGGAAATCCAAGATGCTCTTCTAGCTTTTATGGGACATTGCAGTAATGTGTGGACACACACACACACACACACAAACACACACACGCTAAAAAATGTAAAACTGTAAGAGCCTGAATTATAAAATAGGTTTATTTGATAAGATGACTTGAATAGAGATTGAATAAAAAAAAATACCATGTTACTCAATTCCATGTGACAAATTATGCTCTACTGTGCGATTTTATTTCTCATGCATGAAAACTGAATATTGTAAAGATTCAAAATAGATCAATTATTTTCATGTGAAAAGGTTTCTTAAAGTAAAGCAGGTAATATAACTGACATTTTGATGGAAATGAGACTATTCTGTATTCTCACTATGTATTTCTTGCATATGTCTTATAGTGTTTAAAACTGTATCCTAAAAATAAAAAGTTTCACTGTAGCAATTTCTAAGAAATGTTATTTATAAAATCATTTGTGATTTCTAAAATAAAAGCAGACAAGTAAAACTGAATCATTGTTGTTAACATTAGATTTTCTCATAATCAATGTACAACATTTGAGTATGTTCAGAAAACAACATAATAGCTAGTCAGCAAGTAATAAAATGTACATTTACCAAAACCCTATAATTGGTATTCTTATAACTATCAATAAAGCACTTAACTATAAAAAGACTGATAAATGACTTCTGACTCCAAAAGAGCCATTTATTTTACTCGTATACTGTTATGAGGTTGAACATAAGCCTTCAATTTTTTTTTAACCACCTTAGTGGCTCACATGACTATATATTTCATAGGGTTCCTAGTCTGATAGATATGATACCATCAAAGAATTGTCTGACATTAATGCTAGTTTCCTACTAAGATCATTTCAAGTTCCTTCAAAATGAACCTCAGCCTTGGTTCCTCAGAGAGCCCTCAAAAGCAACTCTCCAGGACAGATGAAAACAAATCCTACTAGAGACACCTTGAAGCTTAGGTTCTGGAAACTCTTACTTGGCAATGTATTAAATAATAAGTCAAACTACAAGACGAGTGAGTATTCAACAGATAGGCAAGACCACACTGCACATTGCAAAAGCCAAAAAAAAAAAAAAAATAATAATAATAAAAATAAAAAATAAAAAATAAAGAAAAAAATGGGGGTTCTACTTTCCTGTGTTCCGTATCTTTGCTTCTTTTTCTTGTCTTTCTCCATTTGTTGGTTGTTGTTGTTGGACTGATTGGGGGTGCAATACCAAATAATATGTAAAGCCAGAAATCAGAAATGTGAGACCTTCCTCAATACAGTAAGAAGAACATCTTTTCCCTTCCCCTAGATTAGCAATCCCATTTTTTTTATTTTTAATTTAATTTAAATATTCTTAAATAAGTAAAATTTCGTACTAAGAATTTCATACATTTACATAATATGTATTGATCAAGTCCTCCTCCCAATTTTTCCCCTATTTCTTTCCACTTTAATATACTCTTTTAAAAAATCCCACTTAGTCCATTTAGTACTGATTGCTGCCTATGTGCTTATGGGCTTTTCTGTGACAGCAACCATGAAGAATTCACCTCCACCAGCAACTGTCTACTGGTAATAGCTCTTCATCAAGGGTTGAAACTTCATGATCTCCTTCCTGGTGGATACTCATATTTTTGTCTGGTTAGTTCTTGTTTTGCTCTTGGGGATGAAATCAGAGCTTCTGTAAATAACGTGTGCAACAGTCATATCCACCAACTATCTAACCACAGAATGCCATCAGCATATAAACCTCTATGTAGGATATAGTCTTTTACCCTAAAATTCACTTTATCTGGCAGGTTTTTCCCTGTACTTGCAGAACTCTAGCAAACACCTAGCTTCTTGCAAAGTTGATTTGATGATCTGATAACACCTAGATTTTTTTTTTTTTTGTCTATCTCAGAAGCAGAAAGGGGAAAAATACCACATTACCATAGGAATGAGGCTCATTAAGTTCAACCTGCTTTGGTTGGGAACTGTAAATAGTACTCCTCTCTTTGATTTGTCAGCTAAAGAGAGAACTCTTGTGATTAAAAACTTGAAAAATTAGTTAGATTTTGCAGAAGGTGTTAGGCTCTTTTCCCAAAGGAAGCCTATTTCATATTTCCATTTTTAGAATTGCTTCTCCCCATGTCTTCCTTGCAAATATATGTGCAATCCTCACTTCTACTTTTCTGAACTGCTTTACTTTTATTGAATTGTTTTAGTATTACTTTTGTGTCATGTATCCATCATGTGGGAAGTGGATATCCGTGTCACTGCTGTTGTGCAAAAAATAAACAAGAATGAAAATTAGAAACTTCCACATCCCCATAATCACTCATCAGTATTCAAATAGTATAGACATTTATTAGACTTCCCCTTTTCTGTTGTAATATCAACATGTTTTAAGAGACTGCTTACATGCAGAAGAAACAGCTGGTAGTCGAACCTTAAAAGGATCATCTTTTCTCAATGGTATGCTGTACCTGTACGGTCTCATTGTTCTGCTTATTTCTGTCCTCAAAATGGCACTCTAATTAATTGTATATGGTTCTGTTGAATATACAGAGCATACAGTGAACCAGGATAAATGATAAAAAATTGCAATGTTATCACATATTGCTTGTACAGCAAAATTCCCTAATAATGATAGTTGTATATAACAATCAAAACTAATGTTTAAAATGAAAAAGTAAGAGCATCCCAATCGGAAAACAATCTTCACTCACACTGCATCTGATAGAGGGCTAATATCAAAAATATATAAAGAACCCAAGAAGCTAACCACCAAAACACCAAACAACCAAATCAAAGAATGGGGTATAGAACTAAACTGAGAATTCACAACAGAGGAATCTCGAATGGCTGAGACGCACCTAAAGATATGTTCAAAGTCCTTAGTGATCAGAGAAATGCAAATCAAAACGACCCTGAGATGCCACCTTACACCAATCAGAATCACTAAGATCAAAACCTCAGGCGACAGCACATATTGGTGAGAATAGAGAGAAAAAGGAACACATCTGCATTGCTGGTGGGATTGCAAACTGGTACAACCACTCTGGAAATCAATCTGGAAGTTCCTCAAAAAATTAGTAATATATCTTCCTGAAGACCCAGCAATACCACACTTGATATACCCAAAAGATGTTCCACCGTGCCAGAGGGGCACATATTGCACTATAGTTGCTTTGTTTATGATAGCCAGGATTTGGAAACAACCCAGATGTTCCACAGCAGAATGGATACAGAAAATGTGGTTCATTGACACAATGGAATACTGCTCAGTTATTAAGAATGAAAACATCCTGAGTTTGGCAGGAAAATGGATGGAACTAGAAAATATTATCCTGAGTGAGGGAACTCAGACCAAAAGGACATGCATGGTATGTACTCAGTAATAAGTAGATATTAGCCAAAATAAAGTACAGAATACCCAAGACACGGTCCACAGAACTGAAAAAGGTCAACAAGTTGAAATGCCCATGTGAGGCCTCCTCAGTCCCACTTGGGTGGGAATAGAAAGCAATCACAAGTGATGAGGGAGGGAGGGAGGGACCTGGGAGGGAAAGACAGAGGGGCAGGCAGGAGTTATGGGATGTGGAACAGTCAAGGGTGGACCAGAAGGGGAATAAAACCTGGAGTGTAAAAAGCAAGTAAGCAAGCAAGCAAGCAAGCAAACAAGAAAGCAAAAAAGCAAGAAGGAAGAGAGGGAGGGAGGAAAGGAGAGGAGAGGAGAGGA
>NC_034603.1:10348901-10353811 GCF_900095145.1 Mus pahari | reverse complement strand
GAAAGAAAGAAAGAAAGAAAGAAAGAAAGAAAGAAGTAAATGCCTTATGAAGGACACATTTTTATGAGGAGGCCTGTTGTTTGTGGAAAACATTTTCTTTCTTTAACCTGGGCTTAGACAGTTCTTAACAAGGAGATATACATTAGTTCTGCTCCTAATTTCTACCTTTTTCTCTTTGAGTATATTGGCACTATCTCTAGTTTTATAACCAAGTTCCAGGATTCATACAGTCAGTCTCTCTCTCTCTCTCTCTCTCTCTCTCTCTCTCTCTCTCTCTCTCTCTCATTAGTCTCATTTCATAAAGTTGTATGATATGCTGAAGCAAGACAAAAACCAAGCTGTAATGATGGGATGTTTTACTATTGCAGAAGCGTGACCTATCAGGAATATTTCCAGAATTGCAGAAGTGACAGAAGCAACCAGTGAATAGACCTATCAAGGGCCTTAGGACCTTCAGTCTCTTTTCAGCATTGAAAAATAATCTCTACAACACTGCATCAATGATTCTGCTTAGAATACAAAGTTGCTGTGGCAACAAATTATTTTAAGGCTAACTGAACAACATTAGGTCATCATTTAACCAGATTTCTTACTTTACATAAAATATAATGTTTATTGCTTAAATTAGGGAATCTTTAGCTAGCAAGCACCTCAATTCTTAGGGGAATAGACCTCATTTTTTTTTTATCTGAGTGTCTGTACTTCTCTCAGCATTTTGTTTGTTACACCATCTGTAAGGGTGTCCTGAGACTACACACAATGCCCCAGAGAGTTTGATCAATAGCAAATCTCTCTGTTCCCTTGTTCTGTTTATTCATTTATTCATTCTATGGCTTTATTAAGACCTTGCAGAGTCATTTCAAATGCCAATATCTGTGGAGCTTTGCATCTTCTAAAGTGCTCATGTTTTGTTTTTATGGTTTTTTGTTAAGTGGGATTTCTTGCATCTAGTATTCTAAGTATCTCCCTGTTTAGCATTCACTTCTGTGAACCTTCAGATAAATGATCAATACTTTTTTTCAAGACTCTTGGAGTCTTCTGAATACTGATACCTTTGCCTGTTTTATTAATTATACTTTGTGACTTTGTGTTAGGTATAAAAGACTAACTCCCCCTTGAATGAATGATAGAATTGCAAGAATTGTGCACCTAAAAATAAAACACGCTTTAAAAATGATTCAAATTTTTATTTATTGTTGCAATTCAGTAAAGTTGAGATAGGGAAAACTAAATGGACTGCATTTGACAGGACGTTGACATTTGACAGTTGACTTTTACTGAAATGTTAAAAACAAGTGAAAAAGTTAACTTGGTATCAAAAAACAAAACACACACACACACACACACACACACACAGATCAAAAAGTATGATTTATAGATATTCTCTCCTATTTCAGATTCTATGAAGCCTTCTCTACACAGTTACAAATAGTATTCAGTTCTACTAAAAATGATATTCAGAGCAATAAGTCCAAGATTACTGAATCATTCTCGGTACAACATGAAATCTATTTCAGCATATGGCAAATATCTATCTGATCTGTTGTTATCAAAATGCAATTTTAATTTCTTGGGTGTCTGATATATTTTTCCCTATTCATTTTGACTTCTTACATACAAAAGATGTATTTGTCTGTGTTTAAGAATCTATTGTAAGCTTCTTACTCTCTAGTTCTGACTGACATCAAACTCACTTTGTACATCAGACTTGAAGTTACAGATAGATCTCTGTCTCTCCTACAAAAGCTGGAATCAAAAATAGGCACTATATGTCTGGCTAGAAAGTAGAATATTCTTATAACATAGATAGGTGTATATACTCTATGTCCTATTTAACAAGGTAAATGTTTTTCTTCATGTACTAAATAAAATTTATTTAGTACAGAATAATCTGCAGAACAAGGAAATGTTGGAGATATTTCATTCATTCAGTTGATGCTAAGTTGATGTTATTTGTCCTTGGCATCAAGGGCTACTCCTTTATAACTACCTCATGATTTGAACGACAGACTAGATTCTCACTATATAAATATTTTTTTTCTCAAGTATGTTGTGTTATTTTCATTCGATATTTGAATCTGTTAACTTTTCTTTACTTTGGAGATATTTTAACTGGCCTTTATATAATAATAGCAATAAGCTGATCATGAATATTAGCAAGCCAGCCCTACTGTAGACTTCCAGTTCAGGAAGCAAATCTCAGTTAAGACAACTGTCTGAGGTGATTAACACATTACTAAGTATATATTTGAATAAAGAAATATGCACAGGAGTAGGGAGTATAATTCACTTATTAGATTTCTTGACTAGCATGTTCATGGTTCTAAGTTCAATTCCCAATGACACTTAAATTCTTCAAGGTGACAAATGCCTATAAATCAAGAACTTAGAGGTGGAATCAAAAGTACCAGACGTTCTAGAGCATACTGAGCTTCACTTTGAAGCTAGCCTGAGCTACAAAAGACATTTTCTTAAAAAGAGGGATTAACTATGATTTCTTTTCTATTTAAAAATGTTTCGTAAATCTCTACCCTGATTTTTCATTTCCTTTGTCTTTTCCCCCCGCTATTTACTTCAAAGAAACTGGAAAAAGGAAAGAATTACTTTACTGAGTTATCATCAAGTTACAGCTGTTTATTTCATCAAAGGTATCTGGAGAGTAATTTAAAAGCATGTCACTCATAGGAACCATCACAGTGATTAAAAATAACATATGTAAAGAAGAACTTTAGATATTTATTATTGCACAAAAGGACTGGTACAAGATATCTTATTTAAGTGTCCTTTGCACATTAGAAGTGTATGCATCACTGTTGACAACATTAAAATTAAAAAAAAAAAAATTCTTAATGTTCTTCCAGATTGAGAGAGAGAGGGAGGGGAGGGGAAGGGAGAGGGGGAGGGGAGAGAGAGGAAGGGAGAGGGGGAGGGGGAGAGAGAGAGAGAGAGAGAGAGAGAGAGAGAGAGAGAGAGAGAGAAATATAATAGATGAGTTCTAGTTTCCTGAGATGGAATTATTTCAGTTTATCATTATGAGCCTTTCTGAACAGGTACTGAACAGAGATGCCCTGACATTAGGTAATCCTTTTGGCCTTTGTTTTTTTTTTTTTTTTTAATAAACATCTCAGTTAAGGACTTAATAACACTAACATGGAAGTTTAATAGAAATCCTACTACTCATAAAGCCCTTGTATACTGTGGGATTAATTTGATTATTGTGTTTCAATTTAAGTTTACCTAAAACATACTATTGTACTGATTAATCACTAAGCTGACTAGCAGCAGTCCACAAACACATTTTGTTACTAAAGCCATAGGTATAAATTTGTTTAAATTAGCACATCAATTATGGATTTGTCCTGATGAGTTCTAAAAGCCCTTAAGTGTTCCTAAACACTTCAAGAAAACTTCAGGGGCTGAGATGGATTCAGTATTAAAGTTATTATCATGTGTTGCTTGCCAAGACCTGGGCTCATTCTGGGTGCCGCCACACACAATGAACATGCAAGAAAACAATAAAAACACCTCATTGTACCTCCCAAACAAAATCATAAAATAATGCAATGTTCTCCAAATTTAACTGATCAACAAAGTCATAGAAGAATTTAGTGTTAATTTGGATTGTGATTAGAGACAAGTTTCAGTCAGGATGTCCGTTTATAAATTTGTAAAATCAAATAAATCTGCTATAGGTTAAACTATTTACATAAGGGAGAAATTGTACACACAAATATTAGCAATGAATCCTTCTAAGTTTTATATAGTGCTACTATGTAATAAACGTGTCTCTTTCAGCCTCTATCTTTGCCTTCTTATCTCTATATTCTACATAGTACTTTGTTCTTTGTTAAGGAGCTCTCAGGCTGTTCTTTCTGACTTTTGGTACTGGGTACCATAACATGTAGGCTTGCCAAATATGCTATAAAATATCTAGATAAAATTTCCTTCCTAAGGTGAAGGTAATACCTTTTTATTATAAGTATTTACCTGGAATACAAATTTAATTAGGTGCCCTATATGCTTGCTTGCTAAAACCCTATTGTGCGCAGACATTTTTTTGTGAAGTATTTTAAATATACAGAACACTCACTTTCGAGTTTAATTAAATATACAAAGTTTTTAAACTGGTAGCATATTGACCTAGTCACACCTCTTATATAAGTTAATTTCAACTCTGTCTGATTCTTCTTCCTTTCTGTTACCATTTAAAAGAAAGTGTGAGCCAAACATTTCTTAATCTGTTAGGATTATTAGTATATCTATCTTATACTGTTATTGCATGAACGTGTCTTTCTTGACATTAAAATAGATGTTGGGAAAATACATTATCTTTAAGTCATTTAGCATGAACCACTCTCCAGTTAATTGGACTCAAGAATAAAAATAAACTTTAGTGAAATGGGAACTGGGCATTATATCTACCAAAAATTTTAATGGCAAAGGTGACTATGTTCCAAATATTTTAGCAATCTCCAAACTACTTGTTAGTTTAAGGCTGAAAATAACCTGAATAACAGATGTGAAAATAAAGGCTTCTTCAACTCATGGTACCCCTGGGAAAATAGGTATGTTATTTTTTTCTAGGCCATGGAAATCATTAAAATAAATGATGCTATCATTATAACAATTTCCTCTAGACAACTATGAAAACGATTGCACCTGTCATCTTACATTTCACAAATGATAATCCTCCTATGTTTTGCCCCTTTTGGTAAAATCTAAGTAAAAAGGTAAGATAATATGTATTTGCCATATACAAATTTCAAACACCTTATAAATAATTTCAGATAACTGTGTTGAGTTTTTCATACACATTTGCCTGCACTAATTCAAAATACTATATATATATTTTATATATATATATATATATATATATATATATATATATATATATATATATTTTCATGACT
>NC_034603.1:10345419-10348026 GCF_900095145.1 Mus pahari | reverse complement strand
AAAAAAAAAAAAAATAATGTCAATTGATCAGTAGAGATATGTCTGTCTCTATGGCTTATTAAAGATACTGCCTTCCATATTGATGAGCCCTTGTTGTAATGCCTGTACACAAAAGCAGCAATTTTCAGGCTTTCTGGAGCATTTTGGTTGCTGAGGAGCAAAAGATAGTTCTTTAAGTCTCCTACCACAAAATTATGCAAGATAGTTTCATGTTTTTCACCTCCCCAGATATATATCCCCCAAATAGTCAAACATGTTTATTTGAAATAGAAACTTAAATGGAAGGGTTATTTGTGGATATATTGTTTTATGTGATGGGTAGATGATAAAATTTGTATCTATGTTTTCTTTAGTGTTTTATTAGGCTGGATATCATAGTACACAACTTTAATCTCTCAATGATTGAGAGGAAGAGATAGGTGGATCTCTGTGAATTCAAGGACAACCTTATTTTTCCTTAGAAAGTACATTAATGAACTTTCGGAAAGGCAAAAGGTCTAAACCAGTTACAGCATGCATCTTTATTTACAGGAATAAGAAATAAAAATGGTAGTGAAAACATGGTGGTAAGAAGAGGCTGAAATCTTGCACCATAAAGCTCCGAAAGAATCTGCCAATGGTCAGGAGTTATGCATGTTTCTCTGTGAGGCTTATTCCTGACGCTGAAAATGAAAATGAAATAGGGAATTTAATCAACCTCTGCACAACTCTGTAGTAATGAATTGAACATATCTGAGGTCCAGGTCTCTAACGTGTGGCCAGAAGCTTAGTTCTCACACATAAAAGGCTTTTCTTGGGAAAACAAGAGTGGACTCTACAATACACCTGTCTGTTCAAGCCACTGATCCTGAGATGGTGATCTGTATAGTTTATCTGTTTCTTTGTTTCACAGTGACTATACAATACTGTTTTAACATGTTTTAAAAGTCACATTGAACATGTCCACTAAATTAGTATTAAATTACATCAACATTTCACGTCTACTTTGTTTTTCATTTTATGGTCTATTTGTGTATAGATATTTTTTGAGTTCTATGATTTATCGTAAATTCAAAGTGTAACCATGGATAAGAAAATTAAGTTCCTTGATGGTGACAGGCTGATACATACAGTACCTTCTATACCTAATCGTGATCTAAACTACTCATTTTATTGTACTTTATTCCACTGGAGACCTGCCATTGCTCTCAAAGTATGCTTGAACTTCTAAAATATTCTTTTTAAAAGTAAGTAAGAGTAAATCTGTTTGAAGTCAAATGACACACATTCAAATAATTAAAAAAATTTCTAATGAGTCGGTATATGGCCAATAAAGCTTAATTAGAGATGGCTCTGAAGAGCTCTTTGCCACAAGTTGATCACATTTTTCTAAAGAAAATTCTGAAGCACATCAAAGAATAGTAATCAACATTAATGTGAAACTCAACACAATCAATTTTTTTCCTGCAGTTACTCTCCCAGAAAGAGTTTGGCTTCAACTCTCAATTGATGGATAGGCTCTTTGAATTTGGGGAAATTACACTCTGATTATTTGAACTGTTTAAACTAGAAATGTCTCTTTTGAGATTGGCTATACCATCATCATTTCCCCTTAGCAATACTGCTTTGATCTTGATTAATCATCAAGGATCCTTAGAGATGCAGTCTAGAGGAAAGGTTGTGAACGATACAGAGCTTTGCAAGTGATCTTTGCAACTGCTGCAATTTCTGACGAATCAGGCTGAAAAGTAGTAATGCTTTCATTACAGGGTACTCATGCTTCCCTACTATTACTATGAAAATATATAAAGGGCACTTGCTTTGTTGAGATTTGCTTGTCCCTTCCCCCACTCACCTGTTCTTCTCTTAATTGATGATGATGATGATGATGATGATGATGATAGAATAAATAGAATGTTTTTAATTTTGGAATCATTCATTGTCAACATCTGACTCTAAACAGGAGTGTATTACTCATCCCTGGACAATCAATATGTTTTCCCTTCTGACCACATAGGAATGAGAAAAATGACTCAATTCACACGGTGCAGTGAAATTCAATGTTTGAATGTTTTTGGATTTGCTAAGAAAGTAAAAAAAAAAAAAAATCCTTACTGAAACTGAGAGAATAACATAAAGCCTTGCTAGTCCTTGCTGCTGTGTGTGATAATAGGCTGAACAAATGGCTCCAAAATGGAGGAAATCTATAACTAAGAGAGAAAATAAGTTCAGATGGTGCTGTTGGAGATGTTTGCTGATATATCCATGTGTCTCGGCCTTATGTTTTTGAAATAATGGTTGTTTTGTGCTCAATCTAAACAAAACATTTAAACTACCTCAGCTAAGTTACAAGGGAAATTGCAGAAAAGAGCAGAGGGCATTAGACAGCCATTGTAAACAAGATCTCACACTAGCTGTTGTTGACTACATTGGACATGCACTAAAATTGCCGTGCCAATAGCAAATCTTGATTTGAGAAGATCATGGAGCCTCTGTCATCACTTATGTTAACAACTCCAAATAATCTGGGAAGAGAATGTTAACAAAAAAATGTTTAGATCTGTGGGTACTTCTGTGGGAATTGTCTTTCCTTCCTTCCTCCCTCCCTCCCTCCCTCCCTCCCTCCCT
>NC_034603.1:10334269-10345289 GCF_900095145.1 Mus pahari | reverse complement strand
TTCTTTCTTTCTTTCTTTCTTTCTTTCTTTCTTTCTTTCTTTCTTTCTTTCTTTCTTTCTTTCTTTCTTTCTTTCTTTCTTTCTTTCTTTCTGACTCCAGATTTTATTCCCCTCCTGATCCACCCTCCGACTGGTCCACATCCTCTACCTGCTTGCTGCTCACCTGTCTCCCCATGGATGTCCCCACCCCCCACCCCCACCCCCACCCCCAACCTACCAGACCTTTAAATTCCTTGGGGCCTCCAGTCTTTTCAGGGTGAGGTGCATCTTCTCTGACTAAATCTAGACCCAGCAGTCAGTCCTACCTGTATATGTATTGGGGTGTGTCATAACAGCTGGTGTATGTTGCCTGATTGGTAACCCAGTGTTTGAGAGATCTTGGAGATCCAGGTTAATTGAGACTGCTGGTACTCCTACAGGGTCACCATCCTCCTCAGCTTCTTCCAGCTTTCCCTAATTCAACCACAGGAGTCAGCAGCTTATATCTGTTGATTGGGTACAAATATCTGCATCTGACCCTTTCAGCTGCTTGTTGGATCTTTCCGAGGGCAGTCATGATAGGTCTCATTTTGTGAGCGCTTCATAGCCTCAGTAATAGTGTCAGGCCTGGGGCCCTCCCTTTGAGCTGGGTTCCACTTTGGGCCTGTCGCTGGACCTTCTTTTCCTCAGGTTCCTCTCCAATTCCATCCCTGCACCTCTTTCAGACAGGAACAATTATGGGTCAGAGTTTTGACTGTGGGATGGCAGCCTTCATTTGATGTCCTGTTTTTCTGAGGGGATGGGCTCTACACGTTCCCTCTCTCCACTGTAGGGCATTTTGTCTAAGGTCCCTCCTTTAGATTCTTGAGTGTTTCTCTCCTCCCAGGTCTCTGGTCTATTCTGAAGGGTCCCTCCAACTTCCTACCTCCTGAGATTGCCTGTTTCCATTCTTTCTGCTGGTCCTCAGGGCTTCAGTCTTTTTTCACACACACACACCCCATCTTCATTATTAGTTGATGTAGGAAGACCTAGCCTATTTGGGGCAGCACCATTCCCTACCCAGTATATTCTGAACAATAAAAAAGAGCAAAAATCAGGCTGAGATCATGCAAGCAAAGATGTATTTATTCTCTCTTTGATCTTGACTGTGGGCATGGTATTTCATACTACTTAAGACCCTGCCTTGAATTCCCCAAAATGATGGACTTGATGGACTGTAATGTAGAATTGTAATACAGATAGACACTTTCATCCACCATGGTGCTTTTTTTTGGGGGGGGGTATTTGAAATGACCCCAGCAATGAAAATTAGAGCATCCTTCATGCTGAACTACATGACAATGATGGATTCTGTGGTACAGATTACTGTTGCCTTCCATTTTGTGTCAAATGATGAGCCAGTAAGCTTCAGGATCTACCTATGGACACAAGGGTGAACTGGAATAAAATCAGAGTGTCACAAAACAACAAAACAAAAGAAAACAAATTACAGGGAAGAATAAAGGCTAGGAGGTGTGGGAGGGAAATTTGAGGAAGAGATTAGAATAAACAGAATGCACTGGATGTATGAAATTATCAATGAGCAAATTTAAACAGTAAAATTCAGTCCTTTATACTTGAGTCAATTTTGGTATCATTTTTGTCTCTGAAAGTCATCAGAACTACTCAGACTTTTGACCTTACAAAGAATTAGTTTGATTTAAGATCCAGTAAGTCAAGAATAAGTCAGAAGATCAGTGAGAACTAAAGTATGAATAACAGCCACTCCTAGGAGATCAGCTGAAGTTCAAAACAAAGGTTATTTCACTGGCCAAAGATTGAGAAATTGCATGGATACGGGATAGATCTCAATGCACATACATAATCCTATAAATTTCAAACTCATTTAGCCAGGTGTTCTCATGCTAAAAACTATTGCTTAGGCCTCAAGATTTTCAGAGAAATCTACCACTTGGGAAAAATTTCAGAATGCAACCTTTGTCTCTTACATAGATCTCTCTGGTGCATGATAGATCTAATATCTTAATATCAATTATGATATTGATATAGGCTATTTCCAAGGGAATGTTAGGGTAAACCTTAAATCTCAGCATATAAGAATTTCATGTGAAATTGGAAAATGATGTTCTAATCCCCTACTGGTCAAGGTATTGACTGCAAGTATGCTAGCAGAGAATATGTGGCATTGGTCACATTCAAAATATTAGTGTATTCATTTTGCTTTCCTTTGTCTGAATTTGAGTAAAATCTTATTCCTTAAACTTTTTTTTTAAGCAAAGTTTTACTTTTTCTATGGGAACTTATTATGGTATGGCCAAAGGCACTCTACCATAGCTCTCAATCTTTCATGATTGCTCTTTGAGTCATAATTAAAAGTTAGCAGTAAAATGCCAAATAAATTTAGAAAACTGTTATCCATTAGGTTCAGGTTCCAAGAGAAATATATTTTTGGTTTATAATATGTAGGTCATTAAAAAAATGTGAAAGAAAGAAAGAAAGAAAGAAGCTTTTGGCTGTACCTCATTTATATTTTATGGAACAAATGCCTCAGCACTTATATTTTACCCAACTTTTAATTAAATCATGCATAGAATTTTACATAACTATTAATAAGTTCAAGTTTTTCTATGAAGTATTTTTATACTTCTATAACTTGCATAAAGTTCATGATACGAATGCTAAAATTTCAACTGTAATATGTTTGCTAAGATAACCTTTGATGTAATGAACATAACCTTGACTAGCCTAATTTTATGCTTAAATTTGACTCCCTCTTGAATGGCAATCAGCTTTACTTTCCATCCCTAATTGCAATAATCTAAACTCTTCTACCTGATTTACAGGGATCCTTATAGCCTGGAGTTTAGTCAGTATGTGTTCACTTGACAAAAATGAAACAAGCTTAAGGAATAAGAAAAGGAAGAATGGGGAGAAAGATGGAGAAGTAAAAGAACTTAAGAATTAGATGAATGACATCAGGTACAACTCGATTCGGGACATATTATATGTTATTAAAAGCAATAACATCCATAGGATTATGGGTGATAAAGGACTTCCCTATAGGACACAGAGAAAATTAACAATAAGAGAAGATAGTTCAATAGGTAAAATGCTTGCCACACAAGTGTGAGGGCTTGATTTTGGATCTCCAAAGCCCATGTAAAGCCAACATTTCTACAGTGAATGAGGAGACAGAGTCAAGCTAATGCACCAGTGAGCTTGAGGCACACAGCAGGTAACAAGAGACCCCATTTCAATCAAAATGTGAACCCATATCTGACATGTCTTCTGGCTTGTCCAACTATTCTATGGTACCTGTGCACATGTACATGTATACTTTACACACACACACACACACACACACACACACACACAAACACACACACACATAATCACACAGGTAAAATTAGTAACCATAAGAGACTCTAAGTGCATCTATTAGAGGAAATCATAAAGACCTCAAAACTAATATTGAGACCAAATGAGAGGTCTAGTTAATATAAGACATATACTATGGCCTTTCAGTAGCTTAAAAAAATTTACTCTGCTCAAGTTACTGTTGTACTTACAGGTATCCTTGGCCTGTGGATTTTTCTTCCATTATTAAGTCTGGGGGTTAAATTTTTTTTCATCTTATGACTCTACAATCTATAAAAGCTTAGCATCTGACAATCATAAACACACACAAGCATATGTCTCAGTGTAGTCCATTCATTTTTAAGTATGATTTCATTTAATTCCAGAAGTAATACACATCTCGATACTTTAAATATGTTATAGTGTTTGATCCAGCTATAGTGCTTGATCTAGATGCAATCAAATAGATGTAAGGGACAAAGGAGGGAAAAGTGGCTTTGAGCTTCTCAGCTACTGTCTAGCTGCATTTTCACAGTATGTGTGGAATAGGCAAGATGATGTTGTAGACACCTGCAATGTTTGATATTGTATTGTGTTAGATTCAGCTCCCATAAGCTGATTTTGGAGTTTGACAAGTGGTGATACTTACTATCAACAGAAACAGCAGCGTTTTAACAACTCACACAGCCATTTTTTTTTTTTTTTTTTTTTTTTTTTATCGTGAAGACAAAACAGAGTCAGAACCTGCAAAGCCTCAAACCCATTGTCCACTTTTATTTGGATTTTATTTTCTGTGTCTTGCATCTTATATCATTTTCATTATTTTAAAAGAATGTAGACACACAGCCACAGGTTCAGGTGGTACACTGCTCATTAGACCTCTGTAGTTTCTCTGAGATCATATTCATTACTATTCTTTGAAATACTTTATCACCATTAATTAAAGTAAATAGGAATGGCAATCCCTGGAAGATATGGCATGATGAGGTAACTACAGATGGAAAAACTTTGGTGTCAAGTTTAAACCATCAGACAAAACATTTTGGATATTTTCATTAAGGTGGAGATATGAGTGTTTGAGGATATAGATGAGTTCAAACTAATCTTCAAACTGCACAGTGTTTTCCTGTATTCATGTTTGACTTTGACAAGTATAACTTTAAGTTGTTAGGCATCCCCTTACAAATGATGCTCGTTCAGTTAATATGTTTTAAGTGTTAAGCCACAAGGAAGTAATATTTGTAGTATGTACAATAAAAATGTTTGAATTTTGTATGCTCCATTCTGTAAAAGTGGTGGTATGCCATTACATCTCAATGACCTTATTTGCTTTCCTACATCAGAACACTGTTTAATATTCTCGCAAAATAAGAGGTAAATGCTTACACAGTATTTTAATGAATTAAAAATATGAAGATATGTGGCAATTATGTCAAATTACTTTCAATGTTTAAACAGTGGCCAATCAGAAGTAACCCTTGAGAAGTTTTACACGAATTCCTTTGATTTCCAGTAAGAATAGTATAATTCTCACCCCCCAAAAACAAGAAAACTAAGAGAAGACAGAGCCCCACACAGAAGTCTAATAATCTGTTTTTCATAATATTTTTTTCTCTATTTTTTTTCTCTAAATCCGTTTTACTTTTGGTTAAGAATTCACAGGAACTTATCACTGCTGTATTTGCTAAAAGTTCAGAGTTTTCCATCGAAAGTAAAGAAAAATCCCAAAGTAGAATAGGAGGATAGCAGGGTGGCTATGGGAGGGACTATGAGATGGGGTGTGTGTTCAAAATCCATTCTACTAGATTCTGAAAGGATTAATAAAATAAGGTTAAATATAAAAGTACAGAGTTATTCTGGTGCTTATCATCAACTATTATAAATATATTTCTATATTTCCTTTTCAGTCAATATATTAATTACCCATTAATTACCAATATTTATTCATGATAAATATTAATAATTTGTATTTATTCATTTAAGAGATTATTTTTGTCAAACCTCTCATTATCTAGTGAGACATTATTAGTTAAACTAGCTAAGGGGGAATATGTAACGTTTGTCTGTAAATCATTGTATATATTCCTTTCAACATTATAAGTCTTGCTGATAAAAATAAAACCATTATGTAACAAAAATGTCAAGGACAATTCAACCAAAGTACAGGGTAAATGTGGCATAAGATAAATAGGTAATATACAGTACATTTTCAGATTGTGAAACACTATAGCCAGGAGTAAGCCTAAAGCAAAAGAAGTAGTAGGAATGAAAAACCACATAGAATCCATAACACTTGGTAATTAGAAGAATGAAATAGGAAATTTCCAGGATACAAACAAATATAAAAGGAAGCAGAGAGAGAGGGAGGCTGAGTATGATTCAGAGAGAAGACTCGGTTGAGCATTATGACTGCAGAGATGAGGATTTAAGGAGTTAGGAAAGGGATGTGGAGCTGGTAAAATTCCCACCTTATTTATCTTGGGTCACAACATGAGTGACCTTCAAGTTAGTTCTGAGTGGTAGTAAAGTACTGTCTACTCCTTGATGTTTATGTGCTAAAAATAACTTCCAGGAGAGAGGATACAAAAGTTTTACCTTTGAGTAAAACACATGACCCAAGAGACATGTATTGATTCTTGAAGTAATCACGGTATGATTAAAGGGTAAAGAGGTTTTGCATGAAAAAAGAGCTTGAGAAGACAATTGTTGTGGTTGAGAAAAGTAATCTGAGCACTGAAGCTTCTTTTTTTTTTTTTTTTTTTCCATGCTGCAAAAGTTGGATCACTCTGACAAATGGTAGACCATGGGAGGGGAGATCTTTGTGGTAGTTCCCACAATGCTACATCTTAGGACAGAAGGACTTTGGCAGGGAAATTGGAGTGGCTTAAGTGATAAACAGGAATGTCAGGGACTCTGCTGCTGTAAGAATGGAAGGAGGCACACAGATGAGTTGGGTAATGATAAAGAACTCACATAAACTTCTTTTTGAATAGATGGTTACTACACATACAACCCATACAACCCATCCCAAGAATGCTTTCTCCTTATGGTGTTAAACAAGATGTGCCTATGTGTTTATTGGATATTAATATCACAAGCACTTTTGATGTATCTGTGAAAGTAAAGTTTTTGAGATTTGATGACAGATTTAATACTAATTATTAAGCTATAATACTAATTTATTGTTTTTATTTTTATATTACATTTCAATTACTTTTCCTATTTTTCAGTTTAAAATGTAATTATTTCATTTTCTACTTCTCTTTTCTTCTTCTAAACATTCCCATTTGCCCTTTCTTGCACTTTTTTCGAATTTATGACCTCTTTTTAATTAGCTGTAGTTATTTTCATATGTGCATATCAATGTATATTTCTTTTTTCAGATATATTTATTTAATTTATATGAATATACTGTAGCTGTCTTCAGACACACTAGAGGAGGGCATCAGATCCCATTACATATGGTTGTGAACTACCATGTGGTTGCTGGGAATTGAACTCAGGACCTCTGGAAGAGCAGTCAATGCTCCTAACAGTCGAGCCATCTCTCCAGCCCAGTTATAACAACTGCTGGGATTTGAACTCATGACCTTTGGAAGAGCAGTCTGTGCACTTCACTGCTGAGCTACTTCTCCAGGCCTTCAATGTATATTTCTACGTGAAACAACATACCCTGCTCAGTCTCTACCATATTACCCTTATGTATGTTTTCAGGCATTACCATTTGGTATTGGACAACCAATTGGTTGTCTTTTCACCAAGAAATACTATTTCTCATGCTCTCAGCATTCTTTAGTTATCTTCAGTCCTTTCAGTGGAGTTGAGTCCTCATGTTTTTCTGTCCACTTTATCATATCTATTTCTGATGTCCTTGTTTGACACATGTTTAGGCACTCATGTGGATGGGACATTTTGGTGTAGCTTGTGGCATTACACAATCTCAAACTAAACTTCCTGATCTACTGGCTCTTAGAATCAAATGTTTGTCTTTAATCTATTCTTTTAAGTTTGTCAACCTTCATCATATTTTATAATCTTTATACCTACAAGAGAATTTCATCTAAGTGTAATTGGAATGAAATTATGTATGTATAATTATTAAAGTTACTGATTTCAAATGTTCTGTTCTTGATATATTGATATTTATAGTTTATACAGATTCAAATAGTTAAGAGACCCATACAAAAGATTTTTCATCTTAAGTAATGTGATTTACATATAAAATTGCCTATAAAATGGGACTACAGAGATATCTCAGTGCTTAAGAATGCTTGCTGCTAGCTGGTACAACCACTCTGGAAATCAATTTGGTGGTTCCTCAGAAAATTGGACATAGTACTACTGGAAGATCAAGTAATTCTTCTCCTGGCACATACACAGAAGATGCTCCAACATGTAATAAGGACACATGCTCCACTATGTTCATAGCAGCCTTATTTATAATACCCAGAATGTGGAAAGAACCCAGATATCCCTCAACAGAGGAATGGATACAGAAAATGTGGTACTTTTGCACAATGGAATACTACTCAGCTATTAAAAACAATGAATTTATGAAATTCTTAGGCAAATGGATGGATCTGGAGGATATCATCCGGAGTGAGGTAACCCAGTCACAATAGATCACACATGGTATGCACTCACTGATAAGTGGATAGTAGCCCAGAATCTCGGAATACCCAAGATACAATTCACAAACCACATGAAACTCAACAAGAAGGAAGACTAAAGTTCCAATACTTTGAACCTTCTTAGAAGGGGGAACAAAATACTCATGGAAGGAGTTACAGAGACAAAGTATAGAGTAGAGACTGAAGAAATGACCATCCTGAGACTGACCCACCTGGGGATCCATCCCATATACAGTCATCAAACCCAAACACTGTTGTGGATGCCAACAAGTGCTTGTTGACAGGAACCTAATATAGCTCTCTCCTGAGAGGCTTTGCCAGTGTCTGACAAATGCAGAAGTGGATGCTCACAGTCATCCATTGGACTGAGAATAGGGCCCACAATGAAAGATCAAGAGAAGGGACCTAAGGAGCTGAAGTGGTTTGCAGCCCAATAGGAGGAGCAACAATATGAACTAACTAGTACCCCCAGAGCTCCCAGGGACTAAACCACCAACCAAAGAGTACACATGGTGGAACTCATGGCTCCAGCTGTATAAGTAGCAGCGGATGGCTTAGTTGGTCATCAGTGGGAGGAGAGGCCATTGGTTCTGTGAAGGCTCTATGCCTCTGTGTGGGGGAATGCCAGGGCCGGGAAGTGGGAGTGGGTTGATAGTGAGCAGTGGTAGGGGGTAGGGAATAGGGGGAGCGTGTTTTTTTTAGGAGGGGAAACCAGAAAGGGGGATAACATTTGAAATGTAAATAAAAAAATATCCAATAGAAAAAAATGTTTGCTGCTCTTGCAGTGGACCAACTTCAATATCATTACCAACTCTGGGCCATTCATACTTCCTGGAATCCCAGCTCTCAGATTGTAATACAGTCTTCTTGCATCTATAGGTCCTGGCACATTGCAAACACATAGAGGTTTATACAGATGTAGTGTGTATAGCTGATTACTCATAGTCATTTATTTCCAGCACTATGATCAGTTATATGTCTGTACTAACACTACACACTAAAATAAGAAGATTCTCCAACCAAGGCTAGAAGCAATACAAATATATTTATATCTATGTATGTACATATGTGTATATATATCCATATGTGCACATATATCTATATATGAATATATATGCAAATATTTAGAAATCATCTTAACTGTATGGCTATTTAGAAAAAAACACTTATACCAATATGTTCTTCATCGAAGAAATGGAAATGACTTAGTAAACACTCTAGAAAGGTGTTAAGCATGCTTAGTCATTATTCGAGTGTGTATTTAAGTACATCTGTTCCCGGATGAATGGTTATTATAAAGAAAAAAAATGACAACAAGTGTTGCTTTGGCTATATGAGACAGAGCATTTATGTACTACTTATTGGTGGGGAATGTGAACTAGTACAAACACTCTGGAAATCAGTCTGGAGGCTTCTAAAAAAATGAGATCCACCTAGTTCCACTCTGGTATATAAGCAAAAGACTACATATCTTTCTAAACAGGAGGGAACTCATAACTTGTATTACCGTCAAGAAGAGTTAAAAGCCATGGTGAGGGAATGCATACGTCTTCTAATTGTTTGACCTAGCAAAAATAAAAAAAAAAAAATACACACTTGGAAACATAAATCTTATTTATTATGCCACCTCTGCTATTCTTTGTTGTGCTGTATTTATGAGCACTCATCACATACTTGGACTTGACTAAGATGTGAGAAACATAGACCTTCACATTCTCATTTCAATAGAGTGGGTGAAACCAACCTGTAAATATTGCATTTAGGAAGATGTTTTCCATTCAACAGTGAAGGTTTCCAAGAACATGAGTGATGGGCATTTAATTATGCCTGGCTTGAGTATATAAATAGCTATGCAACATAAACATGACTAAACATAGAATAAATATGAGCTATGATAATAAAAATTAGGGAATGATTAGGAAGTGAAATTTCTAGATGAAAATAATAGTAGAGAACCATGAAGAAAATTTTCCAAACATTTAACATAGGACTGTATTAATAACATTTATTATTTAATATCAATTTTACATTGATTGATGAAGAGAATTTATACTGACTGGGAAAGCATAAATTAATATTTATGCCAATTAGAGAAAATGTCCTTTTATTGTGCTGCTTCAAATAAAAGATAAGATGATCTAGTTATCTTAAAGAACAGTAAGCCAAATACTCTGAAGTATTTTGGTGGTGTAAACTTAAAAAAATATCTAAAGCCTATAAATCCCCAGCTGTTCTAACTTAATGTCAATACAGTGCTTGAAGGACAAAGCAAAGACATGGGCTAAGATAATAGCATTTGTGTCTTTCTTGATTTCTCGTATGAAAATGAGGGAACTGCATGCCCCAGCAAGAAGCTGAATAATATAAACACGTATACATGCATGCCTTGCATTCTAAACACAATTCATCTGATTATGTGCTCCTTCACTTGTAGTCAAAGGTGCTAAGATGCAAAGGTTCCCCTAACATTTTACACTCAGCTCTCTTCCAATTGGCCTGATATCTGCTTAATAATTAAATTCAGCCACGTGGAGACTAGGGATATACAGTGAAAGAGAATGGAGCAAACCAGTCCTTTAAACTTTTTAACTAATGGAAGAGATATGGGAAGCAAAGTGTTGCTGATCACGAATCTGTCATCAAAAGGCTCCGATGCATCCCTGTCACTTTGCTGAATTATCCTTCAAATTCAGCGTTCTCATCTGTGAGGGTCACTCCTCCACTCTAACCACACTGCTACGTGCTTCTCTCTCATTTTCCCATTTATGCTTGGAAGCATCTCCTTCCTTTCATTTACAACTGTCAAAGCTAACCAGCTTATTCTCATTGGAACATGAGCTATAAGATACTCCATGATAAGAAATTCAACTCCAAATTTTGTCTCTGTAACTCCTTCCATGGGTATTTTGCTTCCCATTCTAAGAAAAAACGAAGTATCCACACTTTGGTCTTCCTTCTTGAGTTTCATGTGTTTTGCAAATTGTATCCTGGGTATTCTGTTTCGGGGCTAATATCCGCTTATCAGTGAGTGCATATCTAGTGACTTCTTTTGT
>NC_034603.1:10327902-10333154 GCF_900095145.1 Mus pahari | reverse complement strand
AGTACAGCTTGAGGTCAGGCATGGTGATTCCACCCAAGGTTCTTTCATTGTTGAGAATAGTTTTTGCTCTCCTAGGTTTATTGTTATTCCAGATGAATTTGCAAATTGCCCTTTCCAACTCTGTGAAGAATTTTAAAAGTTCAGAGCTGAGACTGAAGGAAGGACCATCCAGAGACTGCCCCACCTGGTGGTCAATACCATAAACACCCACCAAACACAGACACTGTTGCATATGCCAACAAGATTTTGCTGACAGGACCCTGATATTACTGTCTCCTGTGAGGCTATGCCAGTGCCTGGCAGAAGTGGATACTCACAGTCATCTATTGGATGGAACACAGGGTCCCCAATGAAGGAGCTAGAGAAAGTACCCAAGGAGCTGAAGGGATCTACAGTCCTATAGGAGGAATAACAATATGAACTAACCAGTAGCCCCAGCGCTCGTGTCTCTAGCTGCATATGTAGCAGAGGATGGCCTAGTTGGCCATCAATGGGAGGAGAGGCCCTTGGTCTTGCGAAGATTATATGCCCCAGTAGAGGGAAATGCCAGGGCCAGGAAGCAGGAGTGGGTGGGTTTTTGAACATGGGGAGGGTAGAGGGTATAGGGGATTTTTGGAGAGGAAACTAGCAAAGAGGATAGCATTTTAAATGTAAATGAAGAAAATATCTAATGGGAAAAAAAAAAGAAAGAAAAAAGAAATTGTGGTGTCCTGTTTGAGTTCCTGTTCTAAGTTCCTTCAGTGATGTACTACAATTTAGAAGTGTAAGCCAAATAAACCCTTTCCTACTCATCTTGCTTTTGGTCATGGTGTTTTGTCACAGCAATAGTAACTCTAACTAAGATGTACAAACAGAAAAGAAGGGTGACTATGATTTGTAGTAACATACCATATATTTTATGGATATCTAGAAGACAGGAACTGAAAGGTAATGAACATAAAGAAGTTATGATAAAATGTGAATGTTCTAATTTGGTCAGAATATTCTGTATACATGTATTAAAATATCATACTACACTTCATATAAATAAAAAAAATATAAAGGGGCTGGAGAGGTGGCTCAGCAGTAAAGAACACTGCCTGCTTTTCCAGAGGTCCTGAATTCAAATCCCAGCAACCACATGGTGGCTCACAACTATCTGTAATGGGATCTGATGCCCTCTTCTGCTGTGCCTGAAGACAGCTACAGTGTACTCATATACATTAAATAAGTAAATAAAATATGTTATAATCTCTCCTCTTGTAATAAATGAGTTTTACAAAAACAAAAAACATTCAAGAGATAGATGAAGTAAAACAGGTTATATTTCTCAGAAATAGATATAAGCCTAGAGAAAAGTAGAAATGGCTGCTGACAATATTTGGATCAAAACAGTGGTATTCAAGCATCTGATCCTCAAGGTGTTCAAGCACCATTTACCCCACAGGCTGGTCCTTCTCAGAGCTACAGCCTGGATGCTAATCTACCATAGTCCCCTCATCAAGTTACCCATCCTCTTGGTTCAGAATGTTAACCCTATCTTGGGAATATTTATGGACTTGTGATTCTCTTTTTGTGATTGTGCGGTCAGTCACACAGCAGATCACCTTTATCTTTTCAACACCAGGATGGACTGAGAGCCAGGAGTTAGCTGCCAGCTAGAGAAGACAGGAGCCCAGAACCTCCTGCTCATCTGTGAACCTCTGATGACCTCTAAACTCACACTATAATAAAAAATGATCCATAATGAAACTTCTTATGTGAGAAAATTTCTGTTCTTTCTTTCCCAAGTCTTTTAATTTCCCAAATTTTTTCCAGAGCCTTTTCAAAACTTGCCTTTACACTTGGATATGTTATTCCAAATAGGCTCTGTCTACATTCCATCATGCTATTATAGGGTTTGATGTTAAATCAAATCCTGAGCTAATTCTCTCTGTCTCTGTTTGTCTGTCTCTGTCTCTCTCTCTGTCTCTCTCTCTGTCTCTGTCTCTCTCTCTCCCCCTCTTTCACTCCCTTCTTCCCTCTTTCCCTTCCCTCTTCTTCTCTCCCCTTTCTTCCACTTTTCCACTCTCTCGACCTAACTTAATATACTTTCCCTTAATAATTTATATAGTATCATCCTCCAGAAATTATTCTTTATATCCAAAGTATTTCCTGTGACACTTCTAATAAATTCCAGCAAATACACTGATAGTGAATACAAATTCTGAGCCTCAGTCTTGTGTGCTACTGTTTACCATATTCCTTTGCCTTAGTATTACCAACATTTCAAATTTAGACAATCATTTAGTGCAAAAATCATAAGAGACATTCTATCCCTTCACATCAAACAATATGTATTGTTTTGAAATAAGTTTTTTTCTTTTACTTAAAGATAATTATTCTTAGAGAGCTTCATCCCTAAGACAAATGGTTAAATTAATTTCCAAGCATTTCTGCATCCTTCTTTTCTCCATTCTCAAGGAAAATATATACATATATATTAAAGTCAACTTTAATGTGTGTTCCCAGTTTCACTGTCGGGAAGCATATGATGTATATAGCTCACAGCCTGCGTTTTCTTTTGGTTGTTTTGTTCTTATACTTTAAATTCAACTTGAAAGGTAAATGGGATTACTCAAACCTAATAGACCTTAACAATATTTCCTTCAGTTTTTTTCCAGGAGATTTGTTTCCTAATTACCATTTAAAATGATATATACATATATAGTTTATAATCATAGCATCTATCACTGCTATGTGCACTGGAATAAAGACAGATACACACAGTGAGCCAAAATTATATCTGCAAATTATTGCAGTAAATTGGATGTTTATTCACAGAAACATGTAATTGATGATTACTTGCTAGCAAGATTGAACATGTTTCAAAGTGACTTCAAAGGGTTTTAGACTTCAGCTAAAGTGGAAATGTCTGAATTGCATGATAAAAGCCACTCATGTTTTCCCAGGGCCTATGACCCCTATCAAAATAATTTTAATATTTTTTCCAATTTTTGTATTAGATATTTTCTTTATTTACATTTCAAATGTTGTTGCCTTTCCTGGTTTCCCCTCAGAAAATTCCCTATCCCATCCCCTGCTCACCAACCTACCCACACCTGCTTCCTGGCACTGGCAATATCTTACACTGGGGCACAGAGCCTTCATAGGACCAAGGGCCTCTCTTCCCATTGATGAACAACTAGGCCATCCTCTGCTACATATGCAGCTGGAGAAATGAGTCCCACCATGTGTACTCTTTGGCTGGTGGTTTAGTCCCTGAGAGCTCTGGGTGTACTGGTTAGTTCATATCGTTGTTCCTCCTATGAGGTTGCAAACCCCTTCAGCTCCTTCGGTCCTTTCTCTAGCTCCTTCTTGGGGACCCTGTGCTCAGTCCCATGGTAGGCTGCGAGGATCCACCTCTGTGTTTGTCAGGCACTGGTGGAGCCTCTCCGGAGACAGGTATAACAGGCTTCTGTCAGTAAGTAGTTGTTGGCATCCACAACAGTATCTGGGTTTGGTGATTGCATATGGGATTGATCCCAAGTGGGTCAGTCTCTGGAAGGTCATTCCTCCAGTCTCTGTTCCACACTTTATCTCTGTAACTCCTTCCATGGGTATTTTGTTCCCCCTTCTAAGAAAGACCAAAGTATCCACACTTTGATCTTCTTTGAGTTTCATGTAGTTTGTGAATTACATCTTGAGTGTTCCAAGCTTCTGGGCTAATATCCACTTGTCAGTGAGTGCATACCATGTGTGTTCTACCACACATTATGATTGGACTACCTCACTCAGGATGATATTTTCTAGTTCCATTCATTTGGCTAAGAAATTGTTTTTAGCTTTTAAGGAGAAGTTTACTTTATCCGTTGTGATAGTTCATGCACTCCTTGAGTCACTGGGATTCCATGACAGAAAAGAGACTTAACTTCTGATCAAGAAAATTTGAAAGAGTTTAGAGTGTCTATTAGTCATTTTCGTCCCTTTTAAAACTCGCCCTCTCCCCCCCAGAATATTAGCTCAATGCTGTCGTAGATGGAAATTGGTTTGGCATTTGGGAGGGGGATTTAGACATAAGAAAAATATCTTTCATAATTTTTACTTAGGCATCAGAAACTGGTTCTAACCGCCTGAAGCAGATGGAGGAGTTCAGAGCTGATAAAGGCAGCAAGCCATCTAATGTACCTTGAAGAAACAGAAGGATCTGTGGTAACGATCCACGGGGCACTACCAATGGATATGACGCAGGGGTTCTGTACTAAACAAGGGTTAACCAGTGTCAGCTTTCTAACAAGCCATGCATTTTCCCATTCCAAAGCAAGGGCAAAGAAGAGCACTACAAAAGGAGGACATAATGTTTCCATTATTATTCCATTAGCCACTCAATAAACAAAGGAATATAAAACAAAATCCTCTTATCTCTCATGGAATCCCAGTGACCCAGGAGTTTCTTTAACTATCACAGTAGATAAAGTGGGTCTCTCCTTCAAAGTTCAAAAGTATTTTGATGGGAGGGTCATAGTTCTGTGGGAAAATAAGAATCAATTTTATTATTTTTATTCAAATGATAAATGACATTTTTAATGAATGAAAGGTGCTCTTAACCTCTGAGCCATCTTTCCTGTATAAGGATTACCATTCTTTAAATATTTTGTAATGCATATATGAGTGTGTGAGTCTCTGTGTGTGCATGTGTGTGTGTGAATGTGTGTGTGTGTGTGTTTGTGTGTGTGTGTGTGTGTGTGTTTGTGTGGTGTTTAGATGGGCTTGAGTGTATGCATGTGTGTAATGTAGAAGCCAGAGATTTGGTGCCTTCTTCAATTTCTTTTTTTTTTATTACATATTTTCTTTATTTACATTTCAAATGCTATCCCGAAAGTTCCCTATACACCCCCCCTGCCCCGGTTGCCCCCCCTCCCACTTCTTGGCCCTGACATTCCCCTGTGCTGGGTCAAATAAAGTTTGCAAGACCAAGGGGCCTCTCTTTCCAATGATGGCCGATTCTGCTACATATGCAGCTAGAGACACGAGCTCAGGGGGTACTGGTTAGTTCATATTGTTGTTCCACCTATAGGGTTGCATCCCCCTACAGCTCCTTGGGTACTTTTTCTAGCTCCTCCATTGGGGGCCCTGTGTTCCATCCCATAGCTGACTGTGAGCATTCACTTCTGTGTTTGCCAGGCACTGGCATAGCCTCACAAGAGGTCTCTATATCAGGGTCCCTTCAGCAGAATCTTGCTGGCATGTGCATTAGTATCTGGGCTTGGTGGCTGATGATGGGATGGATCCCC
>NC_034603.1:10305699-10326877 GCF_900095145.1 Mus pahari | reverse complement strand
TGTGCCCATATCTTCAAGGCTTTTCCCCACTTTCTCCTCTATCAATTTCAGTGTCTCTGGTTTTATGTGGAGGTCTTTGATCCACTTAGACTTGATCTTTGTACAAGGAGATAATGTTTGCAACACCATCTTTCACTAGATTTGAGGTGACAATTCAGTGTGACTGGCTGCTCAAAAGCTTCTGGTGATGGGGGTCTCTCACCTTCACTAACCACTCTCCCTCTAAACATTATATTGCGCCCCCTGCAGACGCACAGGATTGCCATTAAGAAGACCTCCCCAGATCTCCCAGAATGCAGTGTCGTCAGACTGTCCTAAGTCATCGTCATCACCACCCACTGTCGCTGCCCACTGTCGCTTGGTCCAACCACTAACGTCGTCACCGCCCACTGGCTCGAACCTGCCTTCTGGATCACATCTGCGCTCATGATCGGATAGCACAGTAGAGAGACAGAGAGACAGAGAGAGTTTCTCCAAGGGACACAAGGGTGGGCCTAAAATCCTTCCTTGTCTGATTAATAAAAATCATGCTCTGATCAGCGCAAACCGACAGGGCATTCATTTTCCTTGCAGCCTATCCTCTTTTAGGATGTTAAGCTCTTCAGTACGAACCCAGTTCAAAGTGTTTTCTGCCCACGCAGATACACACATTCCGGCATCCTCCTGTCAGAACCTCACCAGTGTAAAAATCAGAGGATTTTAGCCGTGAGGTTGGATTTCCTGTGGGCGCCAAGGATCTGAATTCAGCTTCTCAAGTTCATGCAGCAAGCACTTTACTGACTGAGCCATCTTCCCAGACCCTTGTTCATGTGAGGAGGACACTGAAGGTTTTGTCACATGCCTCAACATTGCACAGTTTAAAAATCTGTACTTGTTTATTTATGGAGTTTTCCTCTTCAGGTTTTCAGACCTCAGTTGACCACAGGTGATTTTGACCATGGAGACTAAAACTGCTTGAATGGGGGGACTGATGAGGAAAATATGAATGAAATGCTAAAGCATGAAATTTTGGAGGCAATATGATAAGATGAACAGGAGTTAGAAGAGGCTCTGATTCATTTAAAATCTAATCTACAATGTAGGGTGATGTGTCAACTGGAGAAACTGCGTGGGGGCTGGAGAGATGGCTCAGCGGTTAAGAGCACTGACTGCCCTTCTATAGGTCCTGAGTTCAATTCCCAGCACCCACATGGTGGCTCACAACCCCCTTGTAATGGGATATGATTTCCTTTTCTGGTGTGTCTGAAAACAGTAACAGTGTACTTACACTGTTATACACTGTATAAAATAAATAAATCTTTAAAAAAAACCACAAAGTGTGTGTTTACTAACATTAGTGCATCATTCATTTCATCTTCTGGAAAGTCTGAATCTACTCAAGGCAATAGTTACTTAATTTATACATACTTATGCAGATCCTTTTTTTTTTATTTTTTTTATTTTTTATTTTTTGGTTTTTTCAAGACAGGGTTTCTCTGTATAGCCCTGGCTATCCTGGAACTTACTTTGTAAACCAGGCTTGCCTTGAACTCAGAAATCTGCCTGCCTCTGCCTCCTGAGTGCTGTGATTAAAGGCGTGCGCCACCACGCCCGGCTGCAGATTCTTGATAGAACAGAAATCTTTAAAGGCTTCAAGACCTCTGTCTTCTCTGGAGATAAAAGTCAGTTATCTTATCTCTATTTCAGAAGTTAATGAGAACCTCAAGACACTAATAATCACCATATTAAAACCTCCAACATCTACTATTGCCTGTGCCTCTTACTTTGCCTCTTCTTGTCCATCCTTTCTTCTAACACTGTTAGAAGTATCATCTGGCATCTTGAGAAAATATTGCAATACACTTCCATTTCCTACAAAAAACTCTTTAAGTTCCCTTTTACATGTTTAAAATACATATATAAGGTGGCATTGTGGATGCCTTAACAGGTACATGGAAGTCAGGGACAAATTTGTAGAAGTCATTCTTTTTCTCTCACTATGGACGTCCTAGGATGTGACCTGAGGTGACTGTGCTCTGTGGTAAGCACTTCTAGATACTGAGTCATCTCGTGTGCCATATATTTGATACGTTTGTTTTTAAATGTGAAAGAGTATTTCAATATGATAAAAGCAATGATTATACCAGCTAGGTTATTTCTTTGACAATCCACAAGTGTTTTTCTTCTGTCTTTTAATAACTCTATTCTATAATACGAGTAAGGAGCTTTGAATCATATACTTCTTATCAATGCTGAAGAGAGGATTTTTCTAAGGGACTAAAATGCATTAAAATCAAAGTGGGAATGACACCATGCAACCACTTTTCCCACAGGTATTGTCACCCTTTGTATCAGTATATTTTTTGTTTTAAATGACATAAAAGAATGATGCCACAACACACACAGTGTGAAGCCCAGCATGGCAAGTCTTGCTTTCTCTCAGAATGCCTTGTTCCGTGTTTACTGAAACACGGAGAACACTGTCATATAAATAATGCATGCAAGTCTTACCTGTGTTTCTTCTCTTCGAGTCCTTGTTTCAGTAAGGGCTTTGTGTCTTTTCACAAGTGTTTATGGATGTGTTTAAGGAAAACACAAAGCAAAGAGTTGTATTTGTAGTAGATATCATGATACTAGTGTTCTCTAGCTCTTTGGCTACCCTGAAAGAGCCTAGTTACCACTTGGTTCCTTCTGCAAGGAAGGAAACTGATCTTTCCTCTAAGGAACCATCATTTAAATCTGAGAAAACAAAAGCATCTCTTTCTCTGTGTTCTGGTTCAAAAAAACCTTCATTTCATAAAATAATAAGGTAGTGTTATTAAGGGGCCCAAAGGTTCCTGTGATCATTCATGACACACCTGTATTCACATTTCTGATCCCGACCCACAGCACTGGGCTTCTTAGAGGTGAGAGTCCAGGTCAAGGCTGGTGCTTTTAAGAGAGAATTCTGTCTGTAGCTGAGCTGGTCCCAAGCCCATTCGTGGGAGCTGCAGTGTTTAGAATCCTCAGTTCTGAAGGTGACTCTTCCATCTTGGTTGTTTCCTGTGGCCTTGGAATCTAAAGTACTCTGCACCCGCAGGAAGGGTGGTTTTGGTAACTACGTGCCCATAGTCCCAGAAGGTAGCCAGTAAAGAAACTTTGGGCGTGCAACTCTTTTTTTTAATTGGTGTTGTGCTCTCAGCAGACTGACCTTACCTTCCTTCTGCCCCTCTGGGAACATGATTTTGTTTTTGTTTTTGTTTTGTTTTGTTTGTTTTTTGTTTGTTTGGGTTTTTTGTTTGTTTGTTTTTTGAGGCAGGGTTTCTCTGTGTAGCCCTGGCTGTCCTGGAACTCACTCTGTAAACCAAGCTGGCCTCGAACTCAGAAATCCGCCTGCCTCTGCCTTCCAAGTGTTGGGATTAAAGGCATGCGCCACCACTTTCTGGCTGGGACATGATTTTTATATTCCAAGTATCGTACTTATCAGCTGAGTATTTAGAGTACATAAAGCTGGTGTATCATTATGGTTGAAGCACAGGAAAAGTTGCACGTTACACCTGCTAAAGCAGCCTTAGTACTAAAAAGTATGGAGAAAGATATCTGTTTGGTGCTGAAATGTTACAGAATCTGGCCAATATCCTCGTTTTTCTGGGCTATGTCTGCACTTTGGAAGAACTAGCTCTAGCGCTTTCCTAAGGAGTTGCTTGTGCATTGGAGGAGTCACCTGCAATGACCTTGTTCCTGATTCTGACTTCCCTGTTCACCTGAGCATCTGTTTCTGCTAAAGTGTGCGGCTGACTGGGTGCAATCTTTCTGTTCTCAACCATTTTGCCTTCTTTAATGGGATGTCTCAATAGCTGATATTTCAATGCAAGTAAAAGACGGCCTTCTTCTTAAAATCAACACACCACTGATTCTTGGTGCCATATACTTACTGCATCTCCAGGTCCTCGGCAAAGAGCTGAACAATTCCTGCTGCAAACAGCTCTGTAGCATTTCAACCATGACTAAATCCAGGTTATGTTTCATCTTGGAGACCTACTGCTTTTCATAATCACTGAAGGTTCCCATCTTTGTTTCAAGCTAGCAAACTAAACGATCATGCATCCAGATGTGGTTTTGGAAAGACTATTGTATTTCTTGGGAATTTCCTCTTCCTTTTATTGTATCTATGTTTTCTCTGAAACATTGGCTGAGACCATAGTAGTGAGCAGCTCAGTCATTATCAATGACCAAGTGGTTCTGGAGCTGACGGCATACTATTCTCCAGGGTTATAGTGAACATGTATCAGTTTTATGTGACATCCGGCTAGAAAACTGAGGAGTTCCACAGAATTTACTGTGTGGCCAAGGCAGTCTGTTTCTCACTCCACCATAAGTTTACAGATATGGAACTGTGATAGTGGATATTCTGTTGTAAGTAGGACATCAGATGTAGGAGGTAGAGAAGTAGATCAGGTAGATACAGTTGTGTTTGGAGGAAACTGGCTTCTTACAGCAAAAGATGGCAATAAGTTATTTAATGCATTCCCTTGGGGTTTGAATTTTTGTATTTGTTCTTACATTTTCCACCCTCGGCCCAGAATGGTCTTTTAGTGGATCTATGACAAGTTCACTCTCTGAATTGTTTGGAACTCTGTTTGGAACATACTGTTTGGAATTCTCTATCGTCATTAGTTCATCCTTTGTGGGGCTAGGTGAAGATTTGGTTTATCTGCCAATTCATGGGTTCATTGTTTTCATTTGACCTTAGATTTGCTTCCACTTCCCATTGATTGGCTATGACTGCATGCTTAGCTTCTATTTGAGTGTTACTGGAGTTGTGCATTTGGAATCTTTTTCCCTGTTTGGCAGGTCTTTGTGCATCCACTGCCGGCTTTGTCTTGCTGTACTTTAGTTCATTCTTACACTTTTTACAACTGATTCAAACAATATAGCAACGCTGAAGGCTGACAGCCATGTAAACTGCTGTGCTCTCCCGTGGAGTGGACACTGTCTAAGCTTTTATTAGTATGTGGTTGCACTTTGTGATTTAGGAGGATTGGAGTGGACTTTAAATTGATTATTTCTTGTTTCTTCTACTCACTGCTTCGGTGCGGTAAGCCACATTTCTTTTTCATTATATAGTGCCCCTTTGTGTGTCCTGAGGCAGGTGTTTGTTGAAAAGAATGTGGACGAATAGTGACAGGGCTATTCCTTCTACAAAGCCAGAATGTTGGTAATGAGTAGAGAGAATCATATGTTCTATGATCTCCTGTTGTTAGTTTCTCTCCATCCAGTCTCTGTGGAGACAGTTTTAGCAATAAGCACTTTCCTTTATTAAGCCAATTTATTCATTTAAAAATTATTTATTTCATTTATTTTGCTGATATTATAACCTAATTGTATCCTTTCACTTTTCCCATGTCTCCCTCCAAACACACGTCCCTTTGTGCTGTTATTTAATTTCACAGGAAGCAAATATCCTGAAAGTGTGTAGTGTGGATGAGAAGGAAAGTAGACTTGGCTAACATCGGGACGCAGGTACAACAAATGCTTCAGTTAAAAAAAAAATAATCCATCTTAATTTTGTAATTGGTGATGCAGATATAGAATCAGAAACTTAGATTACTTGATGGTTAGGTAAGCTATTAATTTTTGATTTGTGGCTTTGCTGTATTGTACAGGCTGGCTTTGAACTGCTGGGCTCAAGCTATTCTCCCCCTTCAGCCTCTGTAGTGCTGACACTACAGGCAAATACTAATATGTTCAACTTGATGATGCAGTATATGATGGGAGAAGCTGGGGTGATAATGCTGAGGCTAACCGAGCTCCTTGTTTGCATTTTCTCCACAATTCAAGGCTAAAATAATACCTGACCTCCCCCAGGAAACCTTACACCAATGCCAGCTTTCCTATCATCTCTTTCCTGATTTTTTTTTTTTATTCTAATTTGTCATATGGTTCTCAGGCCAAGTCTAATCAGTTGTTTGCACACTTAAGGATTTAGATGACCTATCATGGCTCAGCTGGAAAGAGAAACTTGGTGGTTAACAGTGTGTGCTCTAGGGTCCCCTAGGGAAAAGGGCTGACCTTGGATGAGACTATGACTGAATAAGCAATACAGACCTCACCTCATGGTCCAAATATTTGAAAATGTTTTAAAAACACATCAAGGTCTGGTAACACCCCAATATTCAACACATAAATATGCATTCGAATATGAATAACTGAAAACAATATTTTAATTGTTTTTACTTTCTCCATGAACAAAAAGTATTAGCAAATTACTTGTATAGTTACCATATCTTTGAACATAAACTGAAAGAACTGTCGTCATTCTTGTTGAATAAGTTTAGTTCAAATTTCATTATCCAACTGATGCTTCCTAAACTGAACCACCTAACGTGGCTTACAAAAAGTTCTGAGTTTGTCTAAGAGCAACCATGGATGATGGTTAGGAAATAAAATGGACTTTTTCTTTAAAATTTTTCATCTACATAGTCTGTAGTAAATACTGTCCTTAATTTAATCATTTTAAAATTATTTCTTTTAATTGATGAGATTATAATACAATTATATCATTTCACCTTTCCTCCCCTCCCCCCCGAAGCACATTATTCAACTTCATGGCCTTTTAGATTAATTGTTGTTGCATAGATATATGGATATAAAAATATATTCTTAATTTAATCTTTAAAATGGTCTTACAAAGTATACTTTCTATTTATAACTGAAAACATAGTTTTTTTTAAACCCAAAATGGGGGAGGTAGGTATTTACTCAGTCACTACATTAGTTTATACCTTAGTATTTTTACAAAGTTAAATTTGAAGGACACTTAAATCTGCATTTTTGGAAGCTACTCCTCTCTCTCTCTNTCTCTCTCTCTCTCTCTCTCTCTCTCTCTCTCTCTCTCTCTCTCTCTCTCTCTTCTTTGTTTCTCTTTCAGTATCAGCTTCCTCAGAACACCTTACTACTTAGTTTAGGTGGGTCTTATACTCACCATCTTTCTACACTATTGTTCTTAGTACTGGCTTACTGATATATACTACTTTGAATGGCTTATAGATTTTCTCTGGGAATGAGCAGAAAAGACAGAGATAAAAGCCATCAAGATTATCTGCTAAGAGTAATTTATAATATCTGATAAAGAAGAAACAGTGCATAACAGAGAAACCAGGAAGTATTGCCACTGTATAGTCTTAGCCAAAATGGAATCCTAATGAGGAAGAATCCTGGTCCTCATTGTATTGTTTTCATGGACAGAAAACTATTGCACTGAAATGATATTAAATGATATTAAAGCAATGAAGATATTAGATCGGGAGCTAGTTTACTTGAGTTTATACCATTGGTTCTAATACTCTGAAAGTCTATGCCATTGGAGACATTATAAATCCCTTTTGTTTAGATCCTCCACTAAAAAGTACAGAATTAATATGTCCTATCTCATTAAGTTATTGTGACATTAATAATTGCTATATGGAAAGTGTTTAGGACTGTGGAAAGCATTCCATAAATAATATTAAACTGTCACCTACAATTATAATAATCACATTGATTTTAATTTTGGCCCCAAATCCAATAATTTAGTTGTGTTTGCAAAACTGCAGCTGCCCATTTAGAGTTCTCCACATTGAGCACTCCCTGATGATAACCATAGAGTAAATAATTGCCTTCTTCCTGGAGGCCCCGAAAATACAGTGATGGACACAGACAGCACAAACACCTGCCCTCGTCAGTGCTTCTGAGGTAAGGCAAGAAATGAAATAAATCAATAATATTGAATATTAGAGATGTTCTGTGAAGGAAGGGGGACTTTAATAGAGAGAGTAATTGAGATCAGGAGTTCAGACTAGTCTCTCCCAAAAAGTGGTATTTAAGTTGACACATGGATAAGGAAACTATAGAGCAAAGGGAAGTGATTCAAACGGGTATATGTGGAAAGAGTTCATATTTTGATTTCTGACCAGTGTTTTACCTTTCCTTTTGAGCCTTATAAAGTCATTGCAGCCCAAGCTACCTCTCTGCAATAGCCTTTCCTGAGACCTGGAACACACCATATCCTCTATGTCATTGCACAGAAGATATGTGTGCTAATGCTCGTGCACACCCATCTGAGTGGTCCAGCTGAAATTCCTTTGATCACTTCTCTCTGCTAGTTGTTATGGCGAAAAGTAAAGCGACCCAGTTTGACCTGAGAACAAACTAAAGTAAATGTTCTCATAGAAGTTCATGAGGCAAAAAACAGAGCAGGCAGAAGGGAAACCACACTGATGCTGTGACAGATTATATATGATTTTTAGTGCATGTCACTCTTAAGATCTTCAAACACCTTTCTCAAAGTTCTCCAATTGAGAAACTTTCCAGAATTGAGAAAAGCAATCAATTTTAATACTGTTTGCATCTACGTATCACTGTACTGTTTACTCTTGAAAACAAATATAGTTTTGATTTCTTGAGTTCATTTACTGAATTTTTTTGATAGATTGCCATATATTTGGGAACTAAACGTAGTTAGAAGATGTTTGGGATAAATATGAGCGGTAAAGAAATTAATTAGTGTTTGTGTGACCCTACATTCATTCCCCAGCATTTGGGGTCGGGGTGATTAGGAAAATGTGAGAGGAGATTGGAAAGGATTGTGCAAGTTTACCAACATAACCAACAACAGAGAATATAGTGAAGAATTTTGTTTGCTGATTTCCTTTCTTTCAGGTGAGTGTTGGCATTGGTATATATGAAAGGAACAGGGGTGTTGAGTGTGGAAGAGTTGGAGAGAAATAATGGGAGATTTGAAAAATAATGTTGGGAGTTGTAGACTTGATCTCCCTTTATGTGTGTTCAAAGTAAGAAAAATTGAAGCTGATTTTTTTATTGTATTCTATGTTTTCAGCCACAATAGTTTCTTTAGAAAAATGACCTAGAGGCCTTATGTATCTGGAACCACCCAGAGAGCTTTAACCCTGATGATGTGTTCCCACCTTCAGAGCTATAGATTGGTGTTGGAGCTGAGACTGTAATCAATTTTTAAAACATCAATAACCATCCCATGAGCAGCCAAACTATGCGTGCTACAAACCATATTATTTGAAACACTGAATGAGCCCAGAAGTCAGTCTTCAGGCTAAACAAATTGCCTTCTGAAGATACAAGCATGGGCAGTTCAGGGCTCACACAAGCATACATGGTTCTTTGGAAATCCATTTTCAAACACTCTGCTTCACGATATGCATTTTCTTCAGTGTTATTTTGCTGGAAATGTTATTACTTGGCAGCCTTCCATAAACATCTCCCATTTAAAACTGCACTTTCTCCATTTTCTAAAGGCAGCACAGCATTTCTTCTGCAAGATATGAATCTTACTAGGTAGCTTTAAACTTACCATCAGTTTTCCAAGCACTGAATAAAGGAACAATAGAAAGTTCAGAGCAATTAGAAAAGAGCTCCAAAGAATAAGCAAAGCATCAGCAAATTAGTAAGAAATTTGAATGCTTTCACCGACTCCTGAATTATCTTGCTGTTATCAAAATTTTACTTTTACACTCACTTTTACTACCTATCTACAGTTCCATCCATGAAGCCACCAGGATTACTTGGACATTTTTCAAAGAAAGAAAATTGAAAGATTATCAATCTGTCTGTCTGTCTGTGTACTTTGCAGTTACCAATAGTATAGGTATGTTATAATTATAATGTGAGTATTAGAATAAGCATGGTTCCCATAGGCTCATATATTTGCATAGTCCACAGACGGTAAACTATTTTGGAGGATCAATAGCTATGGCTTTGTTGGAGTAGTTATGTCCTTGATGAAGGTTGTGTGTTGCACAAGGTGAGCTTTACAGTTCCAAAAGGCTATGCCAGGTCTAATATCTCTCTGTGTGTCTCTCTGTGTGTCTGTCTCTCTCTGTGTGTCTGTCTCTGTCTCTGTCTCTCTGTCTGTCTCTCTGTCTCTGTCTCTGTCTCTCTCTCTCTCTCTTCCACACTTTTCTTCTCTCCCTCTCCTCCTCTCTTTCTGCTTGCCACCTAAAAATCAAGATGTAGCTCTCATATACTTCTCTAACACGATGTTTGCCTGCCTGCAAACCATTGTGCTTTCTACCATGATGATAATGGATTAACCCTTTAAGACTGTAAGCAAGCCCCCAGTTAAATTCTCTCTTTTGTAGGAGTCACTTTAGTCATAGTGTCTTTTCACAGCAATAGGATAGTAACTAAGGCAAATACAAATTCATATACATCTCTGTCATCTCTGTTTATATTTGAATTAGTAATGCATTTATGAAGGCTGAGAAGAGTTATTGTCTGCTGTATGCATTCTGGAGACCAAGGACATCCAATGGTGCAGTTCAGTCTAGAAAAAGGAAGGAGATGAACATGAGCAATCAAATGAGTAGATAAAAAGTCCCAGCTCAAGCAACCAGACAGAGAGCAAAAATCAGAGAATTTCTCCTGTCTTTCTCTTATTATACACTGGATAATTTGGAGGATGCTCACCCATACAGAGGAGGACAATCTGCTTACTGAGACCAATGTAAATTCTAATCTCATTGAGGAAATCATAGGCCTTGTATGTTTGTACATTTATATACATACATACATACATAGTAATACAAATTTCCTAAATAATAATAATAATAATAAAACCTGCTTTGTTACTACAGTATAGATTAGTACAAGTCTATTGGCTGTGTTTAGTCATTTGAAATTTCCTCTACTTCATCATCTTCAGTTTTGTTCCCACAGCCCCACTTCAGATGAAGAATGGACACTATCAAGTCTTTGACAAAATGATGTCTTCCTGAATTCCCCTGAAAAAAAAATATGGCCAAAGTTAATTACAAAGACACCTGGGAAAAGTAGATCCCAGCTGGATTGCTACCTTAGCAGTTAGATAAACAAATATATCTCTGTAAGAGGGAGGGTTTCAGGGAAACTACCTAGGTTTGTCGCCCAATGTATATTTAATCATAAATCATCACAGAATTACCATCCTTCGGTAGTGTGCGCCTAACACATCAGTGAGTCATTTTATTACTTCTTTGTTTCATAGAATGTTAAGTAATACTGTCCTATTGTTTTGCTTTGAATAAAGTATTTATCAAGTTTTTTTTTGTAGTAAACTCATCATAATTTCATGAATGAGCTAAGATAGTCCTATTTGTCTATGAAAAGAAAAGTGTAATTTTTGAAAAGATGAATATAATCTGTTCTTATATTCGAAAAAACCTACCTATAAAGTTTAGGGTTACATGTTGGTTTTCCAGGTTTGGACAACTTTCTCTTAGTAGTAAGTTTTGATAAATTTTAACATCTTTTTTAGAAAATAATATTTGTATTGATTCTTTAGGAACTTCGCCTAATATACCCAGATCACCATCACTTTCCAGTCCTTCGATGTCTGCCTTCCCCACTCCTTATGACTGCTCCCTATACAACACCAAAAACAAAACAACTCACGTTTGTGTTGTCCTTATACTTACTGTAGCATGGCTAACTCCCAATGGCCTGCCCTCTAAAGAAAATTAAGTCCTACTCCACCTAGACCCATGAAAAAAGCCATCAATTGTAGAGAGCTGCTGCTCTTCACCATCATTATCACAATATTTAAAACCTCTCTTTGATGGCTTCCTTTTTTAGGTTGTTAATTCTGGGGGTGGAGGAGGGTATTACAGCCTACTACCCTGTTCCTTTATTCAATTGTATATCTTCAGTCATTGATATCAGTGTTAAAGTAACTTCCTTGCTTGTTGTGGTCTGCTAGAACTTGGATCATGAGCTTCTTCACAGCTTCTAGGTTCTTCAGAGTTTGACAAAATAAGTGAACACAGCTCCCTCCTGTAGTAGGTCCACTGACCCACACAAGGATGTCCTTTGCAGGCAACCCAGTAAAGGACATCACCATGGCCTCAGGGGCAGCTCAGTCGCTCATATTCATATGGCCCCCAGGGCACATAAACAAGGTATCATTGGCCACAGATGTCCTCATGGTGTAAGGTTTTAACATGGATCATGGACACTGACCCAGTCCTGGGCCACTAACTTACATACAATCCTCAGCTGCTTCATGGAAATTTAAGAAGATACAGTCCAGAAAACGAACCCTTCCTCATTTTGGCCTCTGTCTTTGCCCAGAGCCAACATAACCCTGTGACCAGGCAGCTTGTTTGGGGGCTGAGTCTGCACCGGCATAAGCGGCAGGCTGCTGCACACCATCATGCCACCGACCACACTAGCCAACAATCTGTTCCACTATCGACCTCATCCTTCTCATACATCTGTCGCTGCCATGCCATCACTCTGTTCCAGCTCTGACTCTCTCCAGCACAAGTACTTTTCTGCTCTTCCATCTCTCCTACCTCTCCACCTCACATTCCTTTATTGTAGTAGAGCACAAGGTAGGAGGCAGGGCTTCCTTCATTGGGCCCTGCTTCTGCAGGTCCCCAATTTTAATATTTCATGGGAAATCTAATATTTAAATAGTTTTATTTTCAAGAGTTTTAGAATAATATTGTCAACTAAAGTTGCTATGATTCTTGTAATTTTTATTTTTATCAAATCTTCCCAACTCTTCTAGTCCTCAGTGAAAGGTACCCTCCTTTGTCCTTCATATGACCCAGTGAATATACTGAAATCCCAAGTGTTCAAGCAAGTTATAAAAATTCCTATTGAATTCCCATGAGTTCTAATAAGAAAACACAATATTGGCTGATAAATTTGAATAAAAAACCCAAAATATATGATTTCTGAAAATATCTATTGCAAATGGCTTCAGGTTTATTCATAAATACTTAATAATATTTAATTTCAACTTACTACTTTTCCTTCCGTATGGGCCACAAGAATGTTTGTTCATATGTTCCTAAAATTACAATATTGTGTGTGTATATATATATATATATATATATATATATATATATATATATTACAGTTAATGTGAAACTATGACACTTGGAGTATTAATGCTTCCCCCAAGATCCAGATATCTAGCAGAAAATTCAGTACTAGCCATGAGAAATTTTATTTTGAGTTGTTGATCATGAGTATCCAAGAGACTGCAAAACCAATGTAGCCTATTGCTCTTACATTTAGTTGCCATCACCCAAGATGCTGAAAATAAATCTCTATTGCTAAACAGCTACACATTTGAGAAGGACTCTAAGAAACTGAGTTAGATCTGACCTGAAAGACTCTTCCCTGAGTATTAATTTTCATAGACCAGACAGTGTTATGCAAGCTGCCAATAAAGAAAATTGTCCAATACTCCCACCCAACTGTGATGCTTGTGAACTAGAAAAGTAATCAACATGGCACGGTATCCCTAAAGGTTCAATAGTGGCACTTGTACATTAATGATAACCAACAACTCTCTAATTGAACTTAAGGTCCATTTCTATCAGGAAACTACTTCATAAAACCACAACTAGTAAAACTGCCATGAAAACCTGCTGTGAAGTTCCCATATAACAAAGAAATGAAGAGAACAATGCTAAGAATCTATTAAACAGTTGGTTCTTTAAGAAAATCAAAAACATAGAAAAACCCTTAAATAAACAAACTAAAAAGCAAAGAACAGTCAAATTACAAAATCAGAAATAAAAGGGGGCCATAACAACAGACACCAAAGAAATTCAAAGAATACTTAAGTCTTACTTCAAAAACCTGTACCCCATAAAATTGGAAAATCTAAATGAAATGGACAATTTTCTTGATAAATACTGTGATGGTTTGTATATTTTTGGACCAGGGAGTGGCACCATTTGGAGATGTGACCTTGTTGGAATAGGTGTGACCTGGTTAGAGTAGGTGTGTCACTGTGGGTGTAGGCGTAAGATCCTCACCCTAGTTGCCTGGAAGTCAGTCTTCCACTAGCAGCCTTTGGATGAAGATGTAGAACTCTCAGCTCTGCCTGGGCCATGCCTGCCTAGATGCTGCCATGCTTCCACCTTGATGATAATGGACTGAACCTCTGAACCTGTAGGCCAGCCCCAATTAAGTGCTGTTTTTTTATAAGACTTGCTTTGGTCATGGTATCTGCTCACAGCATTAAAACCCTAACTAAGACAGAAGTTGGTACCAGGAGTGGGGTTTGCTATGATAGGCCTGACCATGCTTTTATTTGAAAGAATGTGGATTTTGGGACTTTGGATTTGGAACACAGTGGAATGNTTTAAATGTGGCTTAATGGATCATCCTAGTAGGAAATTGGAAGATTTTGTTGCTGGGAGTAATTTGAACTGTGTTAACCTGGCCCAAGAGATTTCAAAGAAGAATTTCAGAATGTGGCATAAAGACTGTTTTTGTGGCATTTTGGTACTTTTTGCCCTTGTCTGAAAAGTCTGCCTGAGACTAAGGTGAAGAGACTCAGATTAGGTGCATTGACAAAGGAAGTTTCAAAAATGCCCAGCAGAGACTTTGTTCTCTGGTTAAGTCTCACAAAGAGAAGTTTGAACAAGCATAGCAAACTTACAAAGGAAAAAATATAAAATATATGGTCTGAGTATTAAAGGGGTACCAGGAAGTAAAATGTAGCAAAATCCTGTGTTCTAGGAGATAAAAGATTAAGGGAGTGGGACCTTGGGGCAAGATCCTACCCAGCCAAATTTAGATCCAGGCATGGTGGTACACACTTTTAATCCCAGGAGACAGGCATGCTGATCTCTGTGTTCAAGGACAGTCTACAGAGCAAGATCCAGGACAGCCAAGATTAGCCATGAAGGAGTTAGAAAACAGAAAGCTAGTGACAATGTAATAGTACAAGGGGATCATGTTCTAGTTCCTGTAAGCAGCAGAACTCAGCAGCTTTAGCCATGGGACTCTGGCTCTAGAGATAAGAATGGAAAGAACTACTGGGACAATTTAAGCTGGTTAGCTGGAGCTAAGAAATTAGCAGTGTTTAATAAAAGACCAGCATCACTGAGGTGAAAACTTCTAGGAACACAAAGAAGCTGTGTTCCAGAGATAGCCAAGGTTGTACCTCAAGCTGCAGCTGGTTTTGGTAATGTGTAAGAGTCACTCAGGTAATACTTGTTTTGAAGGCATCACGGTGTCATGAAGAACAACTGAGGCTTGGCACTGTGAGAGGCCATGGAAGGCCATTGGTGAAGGTAGATCCTCAGTTGTAGTTGGACTGAAGGGGCCATGCAAAGGATTTGAGGCTTGGCACCATGAAGAGAGCCTATGAGAGGCTATTGGTAAAGACTAGTTGGAGTGGAACTCCACAGTGTTTTGGAGATGTCAGTACTATGGGATGATCCCCAAGAACAGAAGACATAGTGGAGTGGATCAATCTGAGCTTAGAGTGCTACAGAGGGCAGAGCTGGAGAAGTGATGCCAGCCCTTAGGAGAAGCCCAAAGATCAAGTGGAATCCCAGACACTGAAACAAGAATCTGTAACACTGAGAATAAAGATGCCAGAGCCATGGGATACATAATGAGGAAAGCTGCTAATGGAGTGGAACCAGGAGAAAACAGTTTGTTGCAGTCAACAAAGATGAAAAAGGAATGAAGATCTGAAGACTGCTTTGACATCGGTCATGGAGATGCAGAGTTTGGAATTTGCCCAGCTGGTTTCCCGTCTTTCTTTGAGGATTACAGTTAATTAGTTGGATGAATCTCAGAAGAGACCTTGAACTTTTGACTTTTAACATTGTTGAGACTGCTATAGACTATAAGAACTTTGAAAGTTGGACTGAATGCATTTTGCATTATGCTATGTTTAAGTATGGTCCCCCATAGACTCATGTGTTTGAAAAAGTCTATGGGGGCTTGGGAGTGGAATATGATGGCTTGTATATTCTTGGACCAAGAAGTGGCACCATTTGGAGGTGTGACCTTGTTGAAACAGGTATGACCTGGTTGGACTATGTGTGTCACTGTGGGTGTGGGCTTAAGACCCTCACCCTAATTGCCTAGAAGTTAGTCTTCCACTTGCAGCCTTTGGATGAAGATGTTGAACTCTCAGCTCTGCCTAGGCCATGCCTGCCTAGATGCTGCCATGCTCCCACCTTGATGAAAATGAACTGAACTTCTGAACCTGTAAGCTAGCCCCAATTAAATGTTGTTTTTTTATAAGACTTGCCTTGGTCATGGTNTCTGTTCACAGCAGTAAAACCCTAACTAATACAAATACCACTTACCAAATCTAAGTCAACATTAGATAAACAAATTAAATAGATCTATGAGCTCTAAGGAAATAGAAGCAGTCACTACATGCCAGGACCAGAATGTTTTAGTCAAGAATTCTACTAGACCTTCAAAGAGCTAATAGCAATTCTTTTCAAATTACTCCACAAAAGAGAAACAGAAGGAACACTGTCAAATTCATTTTATGAAGCCATAGTAATCCATATAACTAAACAACACAAAGACTAAACTAAGAAAGACAATTTCATACCAACCTCCTTTATGAATATTGATGCAAAATTACTCAGTTAAACACTTGTAAAACAAATCCAAGAACATATGAAAAATATCATCAACCATGATCAAGTAGGCTTCATCCTACGGATACAGGGATGGTTCAATATACAAAAAATAAATAAATAAATAAATAAATAAATAAATAAATAAAAATAAAAATAAAAAAATCCATCAACGTAATCCACCCTATAAAGAAACTGAATGGTAAAAACATGATCATCTCAAAGCCATTAAGACAATGACACCATGAAATTTACATTCAAATGGATGGAATTAGAAAAGATCATCCTATGTGAGGTAACCTAGAGCCAGAAAGAAAAACATGACATGTAATCACTTGCATGTGGATACTAGCTATAAAGTAAAGAGTAACTATGCTACAAATATCAGATCCAAAAATGCTAAGTCCAAAGTAGATCCAAGGGAGGATGCTTGAATCTCACTGAAAAGGGCAAAGACATCAGGGGTAGAAGAAAGGAGGTAATTGACTGGGGATGGGGTGTGAATGGGACCAGGAAGGATGATATAGGAGAGGATGGAGGGAAAGACTACTGGGAGCAACAAGTGGACTGGGAAGTCAGGCATCTCTGGTAACACATGGCAATGGAAACTCCAAGAAATCTATGAAGGTAATCCTAGCTAAGATTACTAGTAATGTGAGATATGGATCCTGAAAGGCCCATCTCCTGTAATCAGGCAAGACTTCCAATGGAGGGATTGGGACATCAACCTGGTCACAAGTCCTTAGGCCCAACTATAGAATGTGCAGGGGTTGGGGCTGAAATAAAATTTGAGGTAAGAAATAGTCATTGACTGGCCTAGCTTGACCCATTGCATGAGAGGGAACCCATCCCTGAAACTATCAATAATATTCTGCTATACTTGCAGAAAGGAGCCTAGCATAAATGTCATCATAGGGGCTTCATTCATCAACTGTTGGAAGCTGCTACAGAGACCCACAGCCAAACATTGAGCAAGCAGAGGTTGGGTATTTCTGTGTAAGAGAGGGAGCGTCGAGGAAGCACAAGGATATCTACAGTTTAAACTAATGTTGGCCCATGCAAGTTCATGGAGACTGAACTGCCAATCGGAGAATCTGAATAGGACTGACATAAGTTCTCTGCACATATGTTAATTTGTACAGTGGGATTCCTGAAGTGGTAGCAGGGACTATCTCTGACTGCATTGCCTGCCTTTGGATCCCTTTATTTTAACTGGGCTGGCTTGTCTAGCCTCAGTGGAAGAGGATGCACCTAGTATTGCTGGAGCTTGATAGGCTGGGGCTAGTTCATATCCATAGGAGTATTTCCCTTTGGGGGTAAGAGAAGAGGAGAAGGGGTACATAAGGGGAAGAGGAAGAGATAGAGTTAGGAGGATAGGTTAGAGAAGAAGCTGCAATAGGGATGCAAAATAATAAACTTAGTTATTAAAAAAATGAACAGCAACGAATGCAGGCAAGGATATGAGGAAAGAGGAATCTTTGTATAATGCTGGTGAAAATGTGAATTAGTACTACTGTGGAAGTCAATGTAGGTGTTCCTCAGAAAACTAAAAATAGACCTACCATTTTACTGAGCTCTATCCCTTCTGAGTACTTGCCAGAAGGACTCTAAATGAACACATGCAGAGATACTTGAATATCCACGTTTACGGCTGCTGCTTTCACAATAGCTAGGAAATGGAACAGGCTTAGCTAGATATTCATCAAGTAATGAATGTATGAAGGGAACGTGGTACATGCACATCTGGGAATTCATTCATTTGGAAATAGAAAAATAAAATAATTATATTTTTAAAGAAAGCCAGTGCAACTGGATATAATTACAGTAAGTACAATAAACAAGACACAGAAAGACAAATATCATGATTTTTCTCAGTCATATAAGTCTACATATAAAAATTATTTGGGGCTAAAAAGTTAACTGGGTAGTTAAGAGCACCTACAGCTCTTGCAGAGGATCCAGTGAAGTTTAACACCAAAATGGCAGCTCAAAAACACATATTACTCCTATTCCAGGGGATCCAACACCTTCTTCTAGCCACCCTATGCACTAGAAATTCTTGTAATAGTACAATACAAACATATGGGCAATCACACTCATACACATAAAATAAAAGTAAATAAATTTATAAATATTTAAATACATTTTGATATATATTTGTGTGTGTGGTGCATGTGTGTGTGTGTGTGTGTGTGCTAGTGTGCATTTATGTATTCCTTAGATAAATAGAATTTATAGAATAAATGTCTCTCTATAGTTAGTCAGTCAGCTAAATTTACATAAGGCAAAGAGACTGTAAAAACAGGAGAAAGGACACAAAGGGAAGGAAATAGAATAAGTGTAACCTGTAATTAGAAGTGGAAACTATTTAGGGAGAGAAAGGATGAGCAAGAATGGGGCATTAGGAACAGTGAGATAAAGAAGTTTTAAAAAGTAAAACTATAAGCTAAATTTGCATTTGATTATGTATTATTTCATGAGCATTTATGCCATTATTTCACGAGCAAAAACCATATTATGCCATTATTTCATTATGCCATTATTTCATGAGCAAAAACCATATATTTGTGGGTCAAAACTAGCTTGCCTTGAGCTATTTTTTTCTTGTTGATTTTTGAGATTATAATCTAATATTTTCTTTACCATTCATCTCTCTGAAACCTCCTGTATATTCCTCCAAACTTTCTTACAAATTCATGATCTCTCTGTTTTCATCAAGTTTTGTTGTGTGTGTGTGTGTGTGTGTGTGTGTGTGTGTGTGTGTGTGTGTTGGTTTGAATATGCTTGGCCCATTGGAAGTGTCACTATTAGGAGGTGTGGCCTTGATGGAATAGTTTTGGCCTTATGGAAGAAGTGTGTCACTGTGTAAGTGGGTTTTGAACACTCCTAGTGCTCAAACTCTGTTCCATGGAGAAAGAGATCCTCCTTCTGGCTGCCTGCAGAAGTCAATCTCTCCTGGTTGCCTTTGAATCAAAATGCTCTTGGTTCCTGCAGCGTCATGTCTGCCTGCACACTGCCATGCTACCCACCATGATGATAAGGTCTGAACCTCTGAAACTATAAGCCAGCTTCAGTGAACTGTTTTTCTTTATAAGAGTTGCCTTGGTCATGGTATCCCTTCACAGCAATGAAACCTTACCTGAAACAGAAGTAAGTAGGATGATTTGTGTCAAATTGACAGGGGATCGATTGTGATGGCAATTCCTGGTTGTCAACTTGAATATATCTAGAGTGAATTGCAATCCAGAAATTGAGGGCATACCAGTGACCCAGATTTTGAGACTGGGAGATACAAGCTTTTGATCTAGACCTTAAGGCTGAAAGACACACAAACCTTTAATCCATACCTTGAGGCAAACCTTTAATCTGGACCATACATTCAGCTGAATTCCTACAGGACAAAGGAAAAACAGAATTGTTTTTTACCTGGCTGCACTGACTTGCCAGCACATCTGCGGGAACCTACTTTTTCAGGATTCCAGCTTATACAGAAATCCAGCTGAAATATCCAGCCTCATGCATCTGAGCAACTACAAGATTCACACCCATGCCATTAAATAAAGTAGAAATGAGTTAGAAATTATGGCCCAGTACAGACTGCTATTATTCTTGTTCATAATCAACTGATGATTTATATTTGAGTGAGCATTTTCCTTAAAAACACTTGAGTTTCTTGGATGCAGTGTCAGCGATTTACTTATCTAATTATTTGCTTGTGTTCATTTCCAAGACAGGAACTTAGGTTAAAACACACCTTGTGCATCTCAAATCAGGTTGCTATGGTAACAAAGTCCTTCCTCTGACAATTCTGTACTCTTACACTGCTTATCTGAGCATCATAGCTTTCTCACTGATATCAAAGAACTATGACAGCTGAATATGAATTTTCTATATACAATTGCATATTTCAAAACATGTCTGCAGAATTACTTTATAGGCTCACTTATATTGCATATTTTACATGCCTTTTAAATATTATTTATTTCAAAAATGTTATATAACTTGACTATGATTTTTGGGTTGAGCTAGCATAAGCCATTTTATGCTCTGTGCCTCCTTGTTTAAGCACCTTAATGAAATTTTCTAAGGAGAGTTAAATTCTGAGATTAGCTTGAATTCTGATGCAATGCCCTTCATGTTTATGATTTTTCTTTATGTGTCTAGTGTGAAAAAAGTTGCCATTCCTTGACTCATCTTGAATAATTTGAGTACTGAAACTGGACCTGAAGTATCTCACCACAATCAAAGCATCTCTTTTCACTGGCTGAGCAGATGAAACAGAAGCCTCACCACATTCTGCATCCTATAAAGATGTCACATTTCAAGGACGAGAAAGAGATATATGCAAACGTATAAACATAGCTGCGTTAAAATTCAATCTAATTCTAAATCATTATCAGTGTAATAATACTACTATAAAATTTCCCAATATTATCCCCTAACTTCCATGTAAGCCTCATAACCACACAAATACAAAAAAACAAAAAACAAAAACAACAAAAAAAAAACAAATTAAAAAAAAAAACAATGAGGTTTGGCTGGTGGACTATCTAGTGGAAGATACAAATTCCATCTACTAAAATGTAGGTGAAATCTACTAAAACGTAGGTGAACTGATGTATTTCCATTAGTGTCAATGTTTCTGACTCCCAGTGTCAGAGTGGGAGTGAAGCTGTATCACCAAGACCATAAAAACAAGAAGGCATTTACCTCTAGAACTGTCTCTCTGTCTTTCTCTGTCTCTGTCTCTGTCTGTGTCTGTTTCTCTATTTCTCTGTCTCCCTCTCCCTCTCCCTCTCCCTCTCCCTCTC
>NC_034603.1:10299561-10305565 GCF_900095145.1 Mus pahari | reverse complement strand
TCTCTCTCTCTCTCTCTCTCTCTCTCTCTCTCTCTCTCTCTCTCAAACCCAGCTCTCTGCTCTGAGCACCAACTCCAATGAACTCTGTCAGAGTCACAGCCTTTGTCTCTCTCTATATACAGTTTAGGTTCTTCTTCTGGATGTCAACAGGAAATAAGAAAAGCATGAGAAACACCAGCCATCAAGGAAGACTTAGACTCCACACTTCTGTTATTACCATGCTATGCTACATAAAGTTCATAGAATAAAAATGTTTTATTTTAAGTTGACTGTATAGATGTAGGCACTTAAAACCTGCTGCAGGTACCTCCGTTCCTTGAAATACACCCCAGAGGATATTTAGCATTGTCTGTGTTTCTTACCTGAACATTTATCTAGCAATCATTTTTTGAAACTCAAAATGACTGTTTATTTAGCTTACATAAAAGTTAAAAAATTTATAGTGTTGTCTTTTGTCTGCTTTCTAGCTTCCCTTCGAGGCTCTCTACAGCCAATTAGGCTCTGCTTTCAGTGAAAGGTCTGCTGAATTACTTAGCTATCACTAGGATGCCACTGTCTCTTGACTGGATTTCTCCAGTTCCTCTTTTTCTAAAGTATCTCTGATATCTTGTTGGTTTCTGGAACAAGTAAATAAATGAGTATAACATATGTAGCTATTTCTTGGTACAGAGTAACAGTTCATAAATTGTTTAGAAAATGATTTCAATAAACTCTCTTAGAAAAAAAATTATTTAGAAGATGAAACATTACTTGTAAGTAGCTCAATTTTGAGAGAGATTATCGGTCTAAAAGGAGTAATTGCTCGGACATTTCCTATAAAATGTTCTTATATAAATGATGGAGAGTACACCCATTTCTGCCAGGGAGACATTGGAAAGGCTTTCTAATATAGGAGACTCCGTAATACTGAAAAACATCAGCCCATTTCCTCTCTGCAACAATTGAGGGTTAAATAAGAAATGGCAGAAATCTTGATATTTCCACCAGAAATCATGTCTCTTCAACTGAAAAAGGACAGAAGGATCGAGTGAATATAGATAAGTTTTTTTCTTAGAAGTCTTTCCAGTTTTTTCTTGGCTGCATCCAAGATTGGTAGTATTTTCTAGCTGAGGAGACAATCGCACCCATCTTTCTTAAAGACCCTTATCTTCCTTCAAAAAGATTATGGTTCAAGGTATTAGAGAAACATTCCTATGATAAATCAAACCGATGAAGCCCTCTTATTCCTGGAAATGTGAACAAGTCTGATTGATGTAGCAAGGCAGAAGGGTAGAGAAGAGGAGAAACTTGAGGACCATCTGTCAGCTGAAATGCTAAGGAAAATACAAAAGTGAGTCAAGCAACCTGAAGGCTGTCATCTTTTTGGCAGACTATCTTATCTCACTTTTGGACTTGGACACAAGCCCTGACCTTTCCCATTCCTCTTGAGTACTTCTACAAAGAAACCCACTCAGAGAACAAATAGGATTCGTATGTCTAATTTACGTGTCCTGGTGTTCTGTCTGTACTAAAATGTACAGTTCTTACCAAGATAATTGTAGATGTATTTTGCAAATTGTAAAGTAATTATTACTTATATGTTTAAGGTCATTAATTATTCAAAACATTAAAGGTAGGAAAAGTCATAGTAAAATGTCATCTGTATTCTGCATCAATCTTACCTTTATTCAAAAGCATTGTACCACATGGTATTTGCCCCACAAAATCCTGCTTCTACATCCAAATGGATAACATCAAAATAGACAAAATACCAACACAGCATAATGTCTCTCAACTGTCATCTCCTTTCCAATGGTATTAAAAAATTCTTTTGTATCCTATGCCAAACATATATCATGAATCTTGTCAACCCTAAAACAAGACTGTAAGTTAAATAATTTGTATTAATGAGTAACAGTCTGTTACAGCTTTGCTGTTTACCACTGTTATCTGAAGAATTTGTAACTAAAATCTCTGATATTTTTTACCCTTTAGACCTACAGCTGCCTCCCCATTCCTTTTACTAAGTATGACCCATTTTCAATTAATTTATATGTGTGCAGATGTGTTTACATGTATCATATGTGTGCACTTTCATTCCTGTGTGTGAATGTAGTCATGTGTTTGTATGTGGAGGCCAGTGGAAAACCTTTGTTACCAGTTCGTACCTCCACCTTGCTCAAGAAAGGATCACTCAATTAATTATCACTGCATACATTAGGTGTCTAGCTCATGAGCTTCGTGGCATTCCCGGTCTGTCTCTGCCTCCTATTTAGCAGTCGAATCACTGAAACTGCAGATATGCATTACCAGGGTTTACTTGGTTCTAGGTATTTGAATCAGGCCCTCATGTTTCAGGGCAATTGCTTTATTAATTGATCCATCATCAAATGATATCTTAAATCCACATTAGATAATAGATCATGCACTGAATTGTCCTCACCCTATTCAGAATTTGACTAAACCTTAAATGCAACATTTTCTCTATTTACTTCCAAAGGCCAAATGGCTGCTTTTCTTCTCTATATGTCCATACCTTTTTCAAGATATGCCCAAAGAATGGCTAATAAAAGTTACCTTGATTCCAGTGAATGGGTTAGCATTATTTATCCCACATACACTGTCATACTCTACCCTTGCAGTATATATAAAGATTTTGCTTAAGTGCAATAAAGACAAGACATTTAAGACATCATTAAGGTTAAATACTTTCACAAGCATAGAGTTCTAACCAAAGTTGTTGAGCTTTAAATAATTTATGTACCTTTGGGATACTATGCTATTCAGAACCAGACATATATTAATCGTTTTTGACAGTAGATGGTAGCCTATTTAGTATGAGCTCAATTTTGCAAATTAATATGTACTTGTGTTATTGTATTTATATATCCATCCCCTCTTTCTATCTCACAACAACTCTGTTTATTTGAATGTCCATTGATGGTTTGCATAAGTTCTGTGCATTCAAAAATAATCATTTTAGGTAGAAATGGTGATGTGAACTTGTAATCACAGTTGACAAGAAACAGAGTTAGGTCGATCAGAAGCCTCAAACTGATCTGAGATTTAGAGTGAAACCTTGTCCAAAAATAATCTTGGGAAAATATTTTGGCTGTATATGATTTCACAAGAACAATAGGAGATTTGAACACACATTGCAAGTGGTGACATACATTGAGATAATTTAGAATGAGAATGAAAGTGTAGTGTGCAGTGGATGGGAGGAGAATAAAAAAAAAAGTCAGAATCTTGCTCAGGATGAGGCTCAAGAGCTAAATTAGCCATTTATCATTCTAACTTTGGATGATTTAACTTCTAATAGCTTCTATTGTCACATAAGGGAAACATTTTGAGCCTAATCATGTCTTAGAATCACCTGTTTAACTCAAGAAGCTAGTCATAACGAGTCTCCAACCCAGCACTCATGAAATGAGAAACAGAACATTAGTGAGAGAATATTTTGCAACACCACTGGATAATGTGATGCTTGCCTGGTATTGAAAAATGTAGACAGAGTAATGGGCATACTAACGCCTTCCTCACTGGATTGTTGGATGTGAAAAGTGAAATAATGCAGAAAAGTCCTAAGACAGGGTCAAGAAATGTCCATTTCTTATTCTTGGACATTTTCTTCTAAGAATACTGGGGAAAAGTACACAAAATTCACTTAAAATAAAGATCTGTTAGGAAATGTCCTTGGTTCCAATTGTATTCTCTTCCTTAATAGATGAGAGATTATGACAAAATTTTGCATTGCCTTTCACCCTGTTTTTCATTTGTCTAATAAGATTAATCAAAACAGACTCAGTTAAATATACAGTCGCTAGTTAATATTTGTGAATAAATAAATCATTTAAACAAATAGCCAATTCTTCAATAGTTATGAAAACTTATACTGGGCATGACTGAATTTCATAAATTTGAAAAATAAAGAGGAGTGGGGAAATATATGTAGGTCCTCATTTATGATCCTTCCAGATTACCAGTAAATATCTAAAAATAATAACAATGGTGTATGATACATATTATATGGTGAATATAAGCAATGGATGGTGAAAAAATATGAAATCAGTGATGGAAAGAGACATTAACTGTGGTAGCATTAAAAGAAACAGTTCATTTAGTCCAGCTATTTGACTATGAAATTAAAATAAGCCATATAAGAAAGTAGCCCATGCCACCATGGATAAAGGGTTGTAGGTACATGTTATTCTCCAGGAGAAACTTAAGAGATAAGACAGATTCAATGGGCAGACCCAAATGTTTGGCATGTCTGTAATTGCCTCAGCCAAGTTTAAGAAAGAAAACAGGTTTTGCCCTTTTAAGCAATAAGACATGCCAACACCACCTACTGGGATCTGATTCTCACCTCTTAACAAAAATGACCTGGAGTCATTCTTTATCTGAGTCCTTTCAATTTGTTTCTACTTTATTCACACATACAAATAATTCATATCTAGTGGCTTCCATGTATTATTTGATAGGAATGTTATTTTAAGATCTACCCCACAAGTTACATATTATAATATTAATTTTAAAAGTTAGATGTCCATTGGCCAGTCACACATCCACTTTCTCAAAGATTTTTGTGCCTTTTCTATTTTCATTATCTCTTATCTTCTTCTACTGCTTTACTGAAAGAGACAGTGGATGTCCTAGAAAAAAAGGACTGTTCTATAATCTTGCAAGTCTCCTGCATTCTAACTGAGAGAAGGAATTTGGTATTCATCTAAAGGGCTCAAAGCTCCACAAGTATTCTGAGTCATCATTTTTCTTATTAGCAGCGAGACAGCATCTTAATAAGGAGGTCTCTATAGATGCAGCTTTCTTGCTGTGCACATAGACAGCAAACCTTTGATAAGTCACCCTGTACAGGTGAAAGGGCTGAAAACTTGCTCCCATTTGTAGGACAAATATCTATAGACATCACTCTTATCTCAAGAGCCCACAGGCTTCAGATGTTTCTCCCAAATCCAGTCATTCTAAAGCATTAAAATATAAACTCACACACATTATCATAACAAAACTATTTATAATGAGCAGCTTAGAACTTCCATCCATCCCAAAAGTAATTTTCTTTGGAATTGCATAAGCCCATAAGGTATAGTTTGTTTTTTGGTTCATTCATTTTTTTCCATATCTGTATTTCTGTGGCTGTGTTAATTACTGTGCTAAGCACTGTTGATTCCACACTGAAGAGAAGAGATGCAGTAAATGTTCTTGAAGAACTTAAGGAGCTAACTGAAGATAAAGGAAGTAATTAAGTAAGGAATATATCAAGATATTTCATTTCAGATGCTCTATATTCTACAAGGAAACAGAACTGTGTTATCCTGGTCTACAGAGAGTAAGGAGAAGCTATCAACAAAAATCACTCTATAAAGATGAGACATTAGCAAATTTAGTGGGAAGGTCAGCTTGATTACAAAAATGAGTGGGACAAAGGAGAGGAATTTTGAAGGTCAAGCATCACATTTATAATAGTCTTCTTTGGTCCACCGGTCTCTGATTTGGGCATGTGAAGTAGTCTTGAGAAATAACACAATAGAAGGGAAACAAATCCTCATGTGCAGCTATTCCCCATAGATTATGTGTCCTAATCCAATGGATTTCAGGATTTCCCTAAATGGTAACAGAAGTCAAGGAGTGGACAGAAAAGCCATAAGAAGCTGAAGTGTGTGTCTATTCTGTGGAGACAGAAACACCCTGTCCAGAATATTGGAACACTAGAAAGCAGCTATTACCGTCTGAGAATTTGTCTTAAAACTCTACAGTAGGTTGAGAGATTTCACAGGCATGGCTGATGATCTCAGCTAAGCCATGTTCCTTTCCGGTTGTTATAAAAGATGCTCACAGAACACCAGCATGAAGCAGAATCATTCTGAAACCATCATACAGTGAACAAGATCACTGACAGCTCATATCACACCAAATATCCTTTACTGTTGGTTTAAATGAAGGGTTGCTACTGGTTACATATACAACTTTCTCATGTTGCTGTTTCTTCTTCTTCTCTTCTTCTTCT
>NC_034603.1:10278136-10299476 GCF_900095145.1 Mus pahari | reverse complement strand
TCTTCTTCTTCTTCTTCTTCTTCTTCTTCTTCTTCTTCTTCTTCTTCTTCTTCTTCTTCTTCTTCTTCTTCTTCTTCTTCTTCTTTTCTTCTTCCCAATAAGATTCACTGAAGCAGTCATTTCATATGGGATCTGATCTCCTTTCTGAGATATCTTTCCAAATTTCCCAATTGAAATCCAAACTCTTCACAATGTTATCTCTAAACTATCTCACTCCAGCATTAATTTTCTATTTCTCCATAGTATTTGTGAAGGCCAGTGCTTAAAACACTGATTTCCCTGACAAAATATTCTTGATAATTTCTGTGGGGAATTGCAGACTGGTCTCCAGTCAAGCTGAGGTCTGAACCCTGATAGTCATAATTCACCTTCTTGACTTGGTAGGCGTTCCTTCAAGCCCCTGCCTAAGGTACCACCTCCAACAGGCCCACGTTGAGCATTTTTTTCCTTCCCCACTTCTCCCCCGGCCCTCCTGCCCCCCCCCCCACTTTATTTTATTTTGTTCCCACAACTGGTTGCAGATGGATGGTTATGCCATGAGTGATCGAGTTTAAAAACTTGGCTTGTTACTTTCTCTCTTTCTCTCCAAAGTGTTCCCAGTGGCTTCTTCCCCCTCCTCTCTGGGCTCTGTTTTTTCTCTACTGGCTGGCAAAAGGTTTTGTTTTGTTTTGTTTTGTTTTTTAAACAGGTTGGAAGGCTAGTGCCTCAGTGGTCAGCCCCTTAGCTCTCCTCAGATTTCAGCTACAAAGCTAACTTCTGTAGCTCCTCCCATCTTGTGTTTGGCTTTGAGTTGTGTAAGCCCAACTGGGCAGATTGACAGCTGTGTGGGTGGGAAATGCTTCACCCGGGTGGGAAAACAGGGTGGGCTGCGGGTTGGCCAACAAAGTGGGGCAAGGGGCGGACAAAATAGCAGCAACAACCAAGCAGGGGCAAAAGAGCCAAGGCAAGAACTGTGGCTCCTGCCTAATGTACCACCCCCCACAGCCCCCATGAAAGAAGCATGGTCAATAGTCATGTAAGCAATGGCCCAAGCTTCTGACCTTCAGGCTAAACCCCTCCCCAGTTACCTAGCAACTGTGAAGACCACAAAAAGGGGTGTTCAGCCCCACCATGCTCTCTTCTCTTACTCTCACCCTCTTACTCCTTCTTTGTCCTCTCACTTCTCTCTCTTCTCTCTCCTCTTGCCTTTCTCTTTGTCTTCTCTCCTCTCTCCTTTTCCTTTGTCTTCTTCTCTTTTCCTCCTTCTTCTCCTTCTCCTCCTCCTCCTTCTCCTCCTCCTCCTCCTTCTCCTCCTCCTCCTCCTCCTCTTCCTCCCCCCCCCTCCCTTCTCTCATTATCCCTGCATTTCTATAATAAAGCTCTTAAACCACAGAGTCTCTGCTCTGCTCCATCAAGGCCCACTGCACACTCTGGTCAGTGTTGGGAATTTCCTTCCCTACCCCTCTTTCCCACAACCCTGGTGGCTTTAGCAAAGTAGCTTCGAGGGGGGGTCCCTGTCGGAGCTGCCCCTTCTCCACCCCCTGACACTTGGGCAAGTGGAAAGCTCCTGGCAGTCTCTCTATGCCTGACTGACCAGAGAATAGAGAAACTGGCGGGGAGTGGGCTTCTTTTACCTCCCCCACTTTTCCTTGTCCCCCTGGGCCCCTTTTATTTTATTTTGTTCCCACAAATTTCCACTGAAGGATCTGGACATCTGCAAAGGCTGTAGGAGAATAAAAGACTAAACTATTTTTCCTAGTGTGGTCAGGCCACCTGAACAACTTTGAAATTTTAATCCTCTTAAAGAGACAGAATGTCCATTCCTATAAGTCCAAATGTTACATTTTGCTACTCTTTGAAGTTTATTTTTCTCTTTTTAAACAAGATCCAAGTTCTCTGATTAATTTATATCAAACTCTCCCATTTGCATTGGAGAAATGAACCTCAGATCCCTTTGAAAACCTTGATAGTGGCATAGAAAAGCCACTAAAATGTAGGACCAAACTGAAGGACATATTTCCCCTCTCTGAACATTTGAAAATGATTTTATTTCACTTTCAAAATGAGAAACTTGTTTTATCCACAGTTGACTGATTTTTAAGCAATTATTTCACAAGCCTGAGAAATCTTTCACTGTGAGAAATTGAACCTGTAAATTGCTTTCAAATGCAGTGAAAATTTTGTAAATATTAGCTGTGGCAGCTAATGAGGTTGATAAAATAATGTTTATTTAAACGTTTATTAATTTTTACTTTTTTTGCATACCTTACATTTTAAATCACTGATATTGTGAGGTAGATTCCCAGAGCTATGATATTGCCCTAGACAGGTGAGAAGTACATCAACAACAGGAAGTCTACTCTATTTAGAAAGTCTGTCAACTTGATGGACGAAATTGAGTGGGAGAAGGTTAGAAGATTCTTGGAGGGCAACCACTACAATTAATCATCATGGAGGACCTTGAAATTGGAGACAGCATGGTTCTGTGTCTGGGGTGTCATTTACTATTCTGCTTATAGTCCTTAATTGGTGAGGACATCTCCAACACCTATTTATGTATTCAGTTACTTCCATTTAGGGACCACTTCAAATGTATAATACAGTTAACAAGTAGACCACAAGATTCACTTTCTTCCTGAGCAATTCAAGAACAAATTACCAACATGATTCCCCTCCCAGTATGGCATTCTTTAAAGTGCATTAACTATACAAACCAGGACATATTTTCTACACACCCGTCATTCAACCATCAATCCCCAGAAATGATGCTGCTACACTTCTACCTCTGCATCCTTGGGTCTCACTCAAATTTAGCTAGTGTCTGTGGGGATTATCATCAGGCATGGCTGTTTTCTGAGTCTTTTCAGTCATCTTCCATCTTTTCTGTACTTTTGTTGATTTACCATTCCTCAAGACTGGAGTATAATTCCTTTTTTAGGGTTCTTTTATATCTGAGGCCATGTGATGTTTCCTCTTCATTAGAATGTGGTCTATTTCTTTGTCAGGAGCAGTTACAAGTGGAGAAAAAAAATCACCTGACATCAGAGGGAGTGTTTATATTCAAGATTTTCTTATTCACCCTGTGTTCCTTGTCACAATCAAATCTAAGGTTAGCCATATACATGCCTCATCTGACAGCTGTGATATTGACACATGCTTACATGTGTAGCTACCTAGTTATGGGTTTATGTTATTATATTTTATAGCAGTTTTCTCACATTGGGGAGAACCTTAATTATGAGGTTACAACTCAACTGATATAACATATTCCATTTTAATATGTGTCAATGATAATTTGCTACTTCTAAAATAACTAGCTTGTAAGCAATTTAATTAAAGTGGATAAAATGATCTTCAGAAGAACGTTGCATTTAACCACTCAGATTCTGATATGCTTTGTAGGGTAGAAGTGAAGAGATTGGTCAAGACAAGCAGTCATTAGGTTTCTGTTATCTCCACAGTAACTTATCTCTGTATGATAGGAGTGAGTCATTTATCTTGCCCTTTGAGGAGAGTAAAAATTTGAAACCTTGAAATAAAGTTTTATATAATGGCAGTGATATAAATCTTTATATCACTGTGTGTGTGTGTGTGTNTGTGTGTGTGTGTGTGTGTGTGTGTGTGTGTGTGTGTCTGTGTGTGTGTGTGCATGTGTATGTGTGGTTAATGCTGATAACTGTGCAGGTATGTGTGTGCATGCATGTAGATGCCAGAAGAAACTGGGGGGGAGGGGATGCTTTCTCTGTTGCCCTGTGCCTTATTGCCATGAGACACAGTCTGCTGCTGAGCTATTTCTACTAGACTACCTAGTAAATGAGCTTCTAGGATACTCATGTCTCTCCCTAGTGCTGAGGTTTTAGACACACATAACCATTATCCACTATTTACATAAGGACTGGAAATTCAAATCCATGTTCCCATGCTTATACAATAAGAACTCTTACCCACAAAGTTATATATCTGACCCCTAATTGATTATTTTGAGTATACAAACCATGATGTTTCATTTCTTATGATCATTTTATTAAATTAGGTAGTTACTAAATTGCCTGGAACACAGTAGGAATTCATTATATTGGAACAGCTTACTAAGGATGGCTGGATTCAGATATTTTAAAATCTATTTATATTTTCTTCTTGGACACATGCTCATTTTTTCTTTACAGTGTCCAAGTCTTTTTTTATAACACAAAGAAGAAAACTTAAGCAATAGAAAAACATAAGAGTTATTTTTAAATAATATATTTACTTTTCTACTCTTCCTATTATAAAGTTCTAGTATTTCCTAGACCGCTTCAGAGATTATGAAGAACAATATTCACCCTTTGTCCTCGGTGGTGTTTTCGAAGACATTTATATGAATAATAGCTCTGGAAAATAGAAATTTGTGTAATCTCTGAATCTCAGCCCAGAGTAATAAAACTCATGTTTCATATTAAGACAACATTGGGAAGATTTGCCAGGCCTTATAAGACTGGGATTTCTAAAATGTGTTCTTTAGGAGTTTTCTCCACATTAGTCACAGGAGTGGAGTAGCATACAATACAGACACCTGTTCTCACTGACTTCACAAGTGGGTAGAGTTGGCAATCATCAACTCTAAGGCAGTGTCCTTCAAAACAACTATTCCTGATAAGGAAGTGTGATAAATGTGACTGCAAGATTTTATTCAGGTTTCAAAACTCTCTCCTGAAATCAGCTGCTCTGAAGCCCTGCTCTTTAAGAGGCAACATGATTGAAAACTAGAACCCCGATCACTTGTCTGGCCCTATTTATTATATAGTTATTCTACTTCATCTGTGTTATATTTAGTCTACTTGCACCATCAAAATCATGTAACCATTTATAAAACCACTATATCAGTAGCTGATAATCCTTTTTCTACAGTGATGATTGGTATAGAAACTGAAATCCAGACATATTCAGGGAAACTCTTGTGATTCATACACATGGAGATGGAAGAAAAGGAACAGGGTCAGCCAGGGGCAAACACTGAGTGGAGCACAATCTCAATAGAGGCTTCAGCTATCTGCTCTAAAGCTGAGTGGGTTCTATAACATTTCATGTGTTTGCAAGAGGTTGTTAGCTCTGTCTGCACACGTTGGATAGTTTCATAGGATAGTTACAGCTTGCTCACGAAAAAGCAGATTAGCTGAATTAAAAAATACTATCAGCTGAGACTTGTTTGCTGCCTTTATTTCTGGGAGCCAGGTGAAATAGATACATCTAGGGCATCAAGCTACACACTAAGGTTGGTATTTCTCTGGTGAGGAGAGTTTCATCTATGCTGCTTGCTCTCCCAATCCAAACTATCTTGTATATTCTCAGTAACTCTTAATCATCTTTTGAATCTTAGAAAAATAGCTTCCTCTTTGAAGTTTCTCTTCTCTTTTGGAGAGGAACCTTGGTCTTAAATTCCCATAGTCCTTATCAGAATGCATTCTAGTTTTTTATTCACTTTCTGCATCTGAAATTGTTATTTGAGGATAGAACCAAATTATTGTTTCAACCAGACAATATTGTGACCATTACGAAGAAGACTCCTGTGAAATAATGTCGTATTATTATCTATTGGCTTATATAAAGTGAAAGAAGGAAAGAGAAAGAAAGAAATAACAAAGAGAAAAAAGGAAGATAAAAGAGGAGCAGGAAAGGACGGACAGTGGGGAAAGGAAGAGCTTTATGAGGAATCCATCAGGGGACTCTTCCCAGAAGAAGGGTTCTCTCGCTCTCAGAATTCCTTTGTTGCCTCTAGTTCCCTGTGTAAGACAGAGGCCTTCTGAGATTCCCACTGTCCACGTTATCATGTTGTATGTATGTATTCATATAGCTATATATAGATATCTTCCTAAAGAAAGAAGGAAACCATGAATTTGAAAGAGAACAAGGAGAGGCATATGGGTGGGTTTGGAAAGAGGCAGGGGAGTGGTGGGAAATATAACAATTAAAATCTCAAGCAATTTTAAAAATTAATTTTAAAGGCAGCTAAGCCATAGTTTAAATTTAACTATTTAGAAAGCTTTGGGGCAAGTTACCTTATTTCTTTGTTATTTTCCTTTCCTCGAAATATAAAATGGGAAAAACATACCATTCAAGGGTAATGTATATCTTCTAAAAAGCATGCCTATTCAATACTGATTCTTTTTTTTTCTCCCTCTTAGGAATATAAACAGCACAATGTTCAAACTGTTTCCCATCTCTATGTTGCATGAATTATTTCAAACTACAGAATGATGAAATATTATTAATTGAGAATTACTAAGAGTTTCATGTGACTGAGGCCTCCTGATATATGGGAAATCTGATATTAATTCTGAAAAGCATTTGCTTCAATATGTTGTATTAATAAACTTAGGAGAAACATCAGGAAAACTATTGTCATATGAGGACTGAACTCTTCTTCCTGGGCCAGGCGGGACTACTGACCTTCTGACTTGGAAGCATTACAAAATTATAAATTTTCAAACAAGTTTGTTGACTTTCATCATGTATGTCACTGTGTAGGAAATCAAAAGAAATGGATGAAGCCATTGTTCTCAAAATGTAATTGTCATTTGTAAAACAGGTATGCTTCTGCAAATTATGTTTTTTATGGTCCTTATCTTTGAGGTGTCATCTTCTGTATACAGCTCCTATGACATGCCCTCTTCTAGATCTTCTACCTAAGACTTGACCTTGAATGCCATCATCTTCCAGAATTTTATAGCTGGGTTCTTCTCAGTGAATGCCAGTGACTGACATAAATGACTTTCCTTTTTTTATTCTTGTGTGTTTCCAGCTGTCTTCAGCGTAGCATTCCATGGGCTCTGAAACCATCTATTCTCTGCTCATGCCCAGTCCAAAAGATTAATGGCAGAGTGGCTTTTCACATCAACAGTCTGGCTGTGTTCCAGACCTCCACGAAGACTCATCTTTCTTTCTTTTCAAGGACCAGGGAGTGCTGCTGTTGATAGTAATGAGGTTGCCTGAGGCGCCAGATGCAGTTCAAGGTCTGGAAGGTCCTTAAGATAAGTTATCTGTGAAGTGTTCCCTGAGCCCTGGCCATGTCCTTTCTGAACTTCTCCATGCTGCCTCTTCAGTTTCTTCCATATATGATTGTATATTTCTGCACATCAGTATATTACTGAATAAAATGGAGAAACCGAGATTGATATTTAGTGATCTTTAAAAATGAACATACACTAAACCTTCAGATTGTGTTTTCTCTGATCCACTCAGGTTAAAGCAAAGCTACTCTATATTCTCACTGTGCTGCAATGATGTGCCCAAACTACTCATAGCTCCTGGTTGCCAATTTCTGTCAGAGTAACTCAACTATTTCATTTCGTAACTTTCATGGTCATGCAGAGAACACACATCACTAAAGACATAAAGTAATTTTTATTGCTTTTGAGCCTCTTCCTCTCTCTCCATGCCCCCTTGCTCCACTCCAACTGACATCCCTGGTCATGTTAGTGCTCTAATGTACATGTTGTGTCTGCATTTACTTTCCTTTTCTATAGAGCTTCCTCTTTCTTTCAGGATTTACTTTTTTTTTTTTTTTTTTGCCTTGTCCCCCTTCTGTGATTCCTCTGAACTAGTTTCCCTGCCCAGTCCATTTACACACCATGTTTGATTTTGAACTCATCCCAACTCGTGGCTTTCTGCCCTCATCCTCTAACTCCTACTGACAGTGAGCTCCACCTTATGGATATTTATTTTTATACTTCATTGATTTTGTATTTAAAACTAAGGATCACGGGACTAGGAGCAATCTCTCATGCATAGTTCAACTATTAGCATAAAAGACTGTGCCTGGCTATAATTTAGACTGGATGAAGCTTTGTAGATTGACACGTAAATAAGTAAATAAATGTCAGCAATGCTTTACTGCTGTGAATTCAGCTTGACTTCCCACTTTTGGATGCTCTCTCCTTCTGCTGTCATAGCCTGACCTTTTCTTTCATTTTAATGCAAGTACTCCATCTCCTTATTACCCGTGAAGCATATTCATGGGTAGCTTTCTCCACAAAGGCTCTTATAGCAAGTATTTAGAATGTCAACTGTATCTGTCAGTTATGAAGCACATTTTTATTTTCATTGCAGAAAAGTCAAAGATCTTCAAAGACAAATACTTTCTGAATTTTCAGCACTTCCAATTTCTTTTTTTTTTCACTTCCAATTTCTTATGATTAACGTTGATAATAATTTATTGAATCTGGGTAAGATAACTTCCACATTCATTTGTTAAATAAACTGTAAGCACAGCTGTCTTTCCAAAATAAGAATTCTATATCATATGGCTTAGTTTATTCTAATCCAGAGCTAGTATTTTTTTATTATATGTATTTTCATGTAATATGTAATTATTCTTGTCATGGATCAGCCAACATGACCATGGAAACTAAGAACACTAAATAAAATATTTTGTTCAGGGCATGAATCATTTATAATGATGATCTTGACAATGGAGCAAATTTCAAATAATTATCAAATGCTAAAAGCATTGTGATTATAATTTTGTCTGTGATTTCCAAAGTGTTCTAATCACTTGAGATCAGCGATTTGTTTCCGGAAAGATAACTGTAAGATCTCTCTAATATAAATAGCCATAAATTTTTATCAAGTTCATTTTTATACAGTTATTGTTGGATTTAGTGTTGTTATTAGTGGAAAATGTAGTATATCTGAGATCTATATTTTCTGATTGAAAGACTCACAGATACAGAACAATATTTTAATAATAATTATATGTGCACATACATTATAGGCTAATGTTAGGTGTAAAATCTACATAAAAACTGAGCATGACTTACAAGAATAGTGAAAGTTTAACAATCTGTTAGTATTATTAATATTTCTCTTTTAATGAGATAACAGTGTAGTTAAAATAAAAATTATATGCTAAATTTAGTAGAGGGAAATTATCAAAGGATGGATACACAAATGATGAGAAAAGTATTTCAATAGGTATATCAATAGAGAAAAAGTACTTCTTGTGGCCCCCCTTTTAATTCTGTGTCCCTGTGGGACAGATATAAATAAGAATATATGTATTTAATTTAACTTAACAGGTTCTTTGGAATAAATTCATTACTGGTTAAGCATATATAAACATTAACTGAGGAGTGAGCAGAACTGATTGGTACTTATGCTTTTGCAAATATGTAGTTGACCAACTTACGGATTTTTTTTCAATTTACAAACGAAGACGCTTTGAATTTTGGGACATGAAATACATTGCTAAAATCTCACTTAAGCAGAAGATATAAACAATGTGTAGCACACCGTCTGTTTGTCTTTCTGTGGCTCAGTGTTCTTCTAAGTGGTGACTTAATTTCCTAAGTCACTTTATAATTCTCAACCCTGTAATCATCAACTCCTGGCAGCTGCGGTTACCTGCGCATGATTTGGAATTTGAACATTCCATTATGAAATGTGAAGAGGCCGTGGAGGTACCACAACTCCTTGCAGCTTTATTGACTATTAATAGAACGCTACAGGAAAGGGTCTCATTTTCCTTGGTGACGTAGCCACCAAAATTTCTCTTCTGATGAGTAAAATCAAATGCCTGTATAAACATGCTCACCAAAAATTCCTCCATTCTTCCCAGGGGTCAGAAATAGAAAACAGTTTGCTGGAGGCTTGATCTTCTCTATATAGTTTCTGAGAACCTTAACTGGGTCAGAGAGCTGAGAGTCTGTCTACACAATTTTTTTTTTTGTCAGAATATTCAACTCTTCCTAAAAACTTACTGTGCTCAAAAACGAAACAGAAGCTAGGACTCCTTTTTTTTTTTTAAAGCTGATTAAATTATCTCAACCCATTGAATTAAATGAAAATGATAATAAGAGTTAGCCATTTATTGTAGATTTCCTGCTTTACTAGTTCTGTAAAAATTATGAGAGATATTTCACTTAATCGTCATCACAACATTGCATATCATATTTGTAGAAAGACTGCGGGCATATATGGCTTTGGAATGGTGAAGAGTGGGTAGGATCCAGAGATTGGGGAAATTCTGCAGAGCCATATCTTCTAGATATGACAGGGCTATTGCTCTCCTCAGCTCAAGTATGTGTGCTTGTCTGCACAAGATCTAACCAGTCTCAATTCTAGCATAGATGAGGAAATTACTTATGAAGCTCCACACCAACCTGATGATCCTTGAGAATTAAAGGCTTTTAAAGTCAGATGAATCAGTGTTTTTCAAGGAAGTACTCACTGATTGGCTGCTCATGTTCCAGGGATTGTTCTTGCATCCATGTCCATATGTCCAAAACCAATCAGTATCAGTAGGTTGAGAGGACATGAAAATAGGAGGGGACATGGCAGAGGAGTCTGAGAGTAGTTGGAGATTAGGGAGTAAATATCACCTAAATATATCACATTTATGAATTCTAAATATTCTAAAATTCTAAAATTAATAGGTAAATTAAGTAATTCCAAAATTAATAGGTAAATTCCTTTTACATTATTTAATTTAGAATAGGTAAATATTATATACCTATCAACTCTAAAATTCTGAATTAAATAGGTGATTCTAAAATAACAGTTAAAGAAATTCTAAAAAATTCTAAATTAATAGGTAATTCTAGAAGAATTCTAAAATAATAGGTAAGAAAAGTCTAAATTAATAGATAAATAAAATAATTATAAAATTGTAAATTCTGAAATAATAGGTAAAGAAAAGGATATAAGGCAATTTTACATCAAATGTTTTGGTTTTAGTAATTCTCACTACCATTATAATCTATAAAACTTTTCATTTTTAATCATTAATGAATATTTAATGTAATTATATTTTTAAATTTCATCTTACACAGTTGAAGAGAAACATGTTTTCTTTACAAACTTTATTAACTTTTGATAATAAATGACAAAACAGAGTTATCTTTCCAATGAGACCTAAAAATGTAAGACCTATAAAAATGCTTTTATAGTTAGAATTTGTATATGAATTACAGCTACATGTACAAAGTGGAATTTTCATGTTAGATATTAATAAATCTTAGTGGGAAGGTGTATTTCCTAATACTTTATTGAAGTGGCAGAACAAAGTTGTACTGGATGGAATGTAACCTCTAAATATTCTCAAATTTTAGACAATAAGAAGTTAGAGATTAATTGTGTGCTGACACTTTAGCAGTTTAAGTCATAGCTACCATTAAGCTAGAAATGGTCAGGTTATTTAACTTGTATTTTGTAGCTTCAAGTGGCTTAGGGTAGGTTGTGACAAGTAATTAAAAATTAAGTATATTTTTATAAGACAGTAATCTGCATGTTACCAATATCAAAAGTTCTCCGCCTCCCTAATGCTGTGACCCTTTAATTCGGCTCTTCATGTTGTAGTGACACCCCACCATAAAATTATTTTGGTTGCTATTCCATAATTGTTACTTTGCTACTATTATCATAGTGTAATGTAAACAACAATGTTTTCCAATGGTCTTAGGTAACCCCTGTGAAAGTCATGTTCATCCCTAAAGGGCTGTAACCTACAGCTGGAGAACCACTTACCAAAGAGAAACACAAACACTGGAGGGACTCCAAAGCCTTAGACCTACAATGTTGTCCTGTCTGCAAGATATTCTATGGCAATGGTGTTGTAAAACATATGGAAACAGTTACCAACAAATGATTGAGTTAAGATACACTCTAGAAGATGGCCCCCATACCTGACATTGCTTGGATAACTAAGAATCAGACTGGATAGCCCAGGGACTAAGATGAAACCAAGTGGTTTTTTTTTTTTAAATCTACTTCTAATGGTATTCTGTTATACTTATACATCTGTGCCTTGCCAGCCATTCTCAGAGAACCATCCTCCATAGTAGGGAACAAATACAGAGACCCACAGACCAACATTATACACACACACACACACACACACACACACACACACACACACACACAGAGAGAGAGAGAGAGAGAGAGNAGAGAGAGAGAGAGAGAGAGAGAGAGAGAGAGAGAGAGAGAGAGAGAGAGAGGGAGAGAGATGCTCAATCTAAACTGACTTTATTAAATCCCCCCTCGTAGAACAAAGGGAACTCCAAAGTAGAAAGGGGGGTTATAATCAGGGTTTCCATTGCTATAAAGAGACACCATGACCAATGCAACTCTTAGAAAGTACAACATTTCATTGGAGTTGGCTCACAGGTTCAGAGGTTTGGTTCATTATCATGGAGGGGGAAGCATCACAGGATTCAGGCAGACACAGTGAGACCAACAAGGAGCTGAGAATAATACATTTGGATCTAAAGCAACCCGGAGAAGATTGTTTGCTAGGTAGCTAGGAGGAAGGTCTCAAAGACCACCCCCACAGTGACACACTTCCTCCAAAAAGGTCATATCTGTTCCAACAAGGCCACACCTGTTAATAGTGAAATTCTGTTTTGTTCATTTGTTTTAAAATTATTTATTATTATTTATTTACTTATTTATTTATTTTTATTGGATATTTTATTTACATTTCAAATGTTATCCCTTTCCCCTCTGGAAACCCCCTATCAGATGCCTCTCTGCTTCTATGAGAGTGATCCCCCACCCATCTACTCACTCCCACCTCCCCCCACCCCCACATTCACCTACACTGAACTGAGCAGGGGCTCTCAATGGAGGAGTTAGAGAAAAGACTGAAGGGGATTGTAACCACATAGGAAAAACAATAATATCAAGCAACCAGACATACCCAGAGCTCCCAGAGACTAAACCACCACCCAAAGAGTACACATGGAGCAACCCATGACTCTAGCCACATATGTAGCAGAGGATGGCCTTGTTGGGCATCAGTGGGAGGAGGGCCTTGGTCCTGCAATAGTGTAATTCTTTGTGTCAAGCATGTTCACACCACCAAAAGAGGGGAAAGAGTATAAGAGTCACAGGATGGAGGACACTAAGAAACCAAGGACCTCTAAATGAACATGAGCTAAGTTCATATGGACTCACAGAGACTGAAGCAGTCATATACAGGGTTGGCACTAGGGTCTCTTTGTATATATTATGGCTTCCAGATCCAAGAGCATGAATGACTGGAATTATTGTGTCTTTTCTTGGGGTCTTATCCTTTTGTTGATTTGTCTTGTTGAACTTTGATGTGATACTATTGTTTTACCTTATTTTATTTTGTTATATTTTACTATTATCTCTTAGAAGCCTGTTATTTTGTTATGAGAAAAATAAAAGGAATGGATCCTTAGGGTAGGGGAGGTTAGGAGAAACTGAGAGGAATGAAAGTGGGGGTGGGGCTATAGTTAGGAGATAATATGTGAAAAAATAATCCATTTTCAGTAAAAGGAAAAATACCAAGTGATTCACAAACTTCTCATCCATGCTAGTTCAAGGTGCAAGAGAAAGACTGGAGATGCCTGCCAGCTGACAAGAGACTAGAAGTCTATTTACAAGGAATTAGGAATACTCTCCGAGACACAGACATGAAAGTTACTCAAAATTCACTTAGATGTTCTCTATAGATAATCTTCAGATGATGTTACAATAAAGATAGTGGTTGTGAAACATCTCCCTTGGCCCATGCAGAATCTCAATAGTGATTTATGACCTTTATTGTTGCAGATGAATGACAGGTCAGATATCCATTGCGGGTATGAATGAAGAACACAGACAAACTAGGAAACTACCATAAACAAAACAATATTAGCTTTAATATTAATGTTATAATAGGCAATATAGAATAGTGGTTCAATCTAGAACTCTAGAGTCAAGGTCCCCATGAAGAAAAGTAAAATGCACAATTCGGTCACAAAACTTCAATTTCCTTATGGTCTCACATTTATGACTCCAAAAGACACATGAAAATTATTCCTCTAGTATAAAGAATAAGACTTTAAGAAGTGAATGTCTTAGTATCTGTAAACAGCTTAGGAAATATGCAACACTCAAGAGTGGTGTGAATTGTAATGGTATTGGCATGCCAACATAAATAAAAGTATAGTGTGAATTGAATTTTAGAATGTACCAATAAAAATGCATGCATGTGTATGGAGGTGCCAATGGCAAGAAGAGAAACTGAATAAGTTCCTGTGATAAAAGAGGTAATGTTGTACTGGATAAACTAAGAAGAAACTGTCTACAATGTGTGACTGGGCTTTGTCACACAAAAAGAAAACATTTCAATGGAATTCTCTAAAAAATAGAAACTGGCAGGGGTGATTATTGACATGATATTCATTTTGAAATAAGGATTCTCAGGGCTGGAGAGATGTTTTACTGCTTAAAACCACTGGCTTCTCCTCCAGAGGACCCTGGTTTCAAGTGTCTGCAAGTCCAGTTGCTCAGCTCTGATGCTCACTCTGACATCTGAGGGCACTGAATACACATGGTACATAAACATATGTTTAGGCAAACACCCATGAACATACTGTAAAAAAAATAAAGGAAACATGAAAACTAGATTTAGAACAATATGAATCTTAAAGCATACCAGTGTTTTACTTTAGCAACTTTGGAAATGATAGATGTTATATGTACATAATTTATAAATATAACAAAATATTCTGCCAGTGTTTAATCACGTTTGATTTTCCATGTCTATCATTCACCTCAAAGTTTGCAATGACTTACATTTTTCGTTGGTTCTATATATGACATCCTGACACTGTTTTGACAGATAGGACTTTGCATTTTAGCAGAGGTAGCCTTGGTACCCAGAATATAAACATTATGGCACACATACCTTATTCATATTTTTAATTTTCATTGTGAATACTGACTCTTATATACTCGTTTGTTGGATTTATCAAGGTTTAAAAGCATCATTATACAACAAATATAGCTCTTTGGGGCTCTAATTCAAAACTAAGTGATTCTCTTAAATGAAAAGTGATGAATCATCTGTATATGCTAATTATACTCTTTATTATACAGTGTATTAAATGATATGTGATGTCGAGATTCTGGAATTTGAAGGATCAAGAATAATAAGTACAGGAACACTGATAAATATTATGAGATTTAGCATCTGTCTTCAGCCTCCAGAGAACAATATGAACTGGAGAATATCAGCTATGGTCATATTGCTAATGGCCAGAGAAGATGCATTCACATTACCAGTGGAAGATTCTTTTATAGGCCAAGTGGAACTTCAGAGCCATAAACAGCAGTAGGAGGGTACTGTAGAGTAAGAAGGGGCATTTCTTTTCCTCTGTTGGTATTTTCTTAAATATGTATTCCTGTATTTAATATATAACAACTTACCTGGTGTCTGTAGAGAAGACAAAATCATATATATGTAGTGTACAATCTATGATTTTATTATCTCCTGGAAATCTTTAGAACTTATTAACAAGTAACAGGTAGTATACATTAAAAAAGTGTGGAGCTGAGATTGAAGGAATTCAGAGACTGCCCCACTTGGGGGTCCATCCCATATACAATCACCAAACCCAGACACTTTTGTGGATGCCAACAAGTGCTAGCTGTCTCCAGAGGGGCTCCACCAGTGCTTGACAAATACAGAGGTGGATCCTTGTAGCCTACCATTGGACTGAGCACAGGGTCCCCAATGGAGGAGCTAGAGAAAGGACCCGAGGAGTTGAAAGGGTTAGCAGCCCCATAGGAGAAACAACAATATGAACTAGCCAGTACCCCCAGAGCTCCCAGGGACTTAATCACCAACCAAAGAGCACACATGGTGGGACTCCTGGCTCTAGCTGCATACATATCAGAGGATGGCCTAATCAGTCATCAATGGGAGGAGAGGCCCTTGGTCCTATGAAGGCTCTGTGCTCCAGTGTAGGGTATTGCCAGGGCCAGGAAGCAGGTGTGGGTAGGTTGGTGAGCAGAGTGAGGGAGTAGGGAATGGGGGTTTTTGGAGGAGAAACCAGGAAAGGGAACAACATTTGAAATGTAAATAAAGTAAATATGTAATTCAAAAAAAAAAAAAAAACACTTCCTTGATTGAATATTGAGGAAAAACATTATCAAAGTGTATGTAATCTGGAAGTTTGCTAGATTCTGTCTTGATCTATTATTCCTTAATTAAATTGAGCATTGGTGTCAGAAAAAATTTAAAGATGACTATTAGGTCAAATTTAGATACTTTTACATGCATAAGCTCTTTCCAATGTAGAAATTACAACAATGCTATGAGAGGTATAACCTGAATTTAGCAGAGCAGGGTAGGAAGATAGGCCTGCCTACAGAGAAACAACCTAAACATTTTCCTCATACAATAATTCATTGTATCTTATTTTTTGTCATAATGTCTGTTTCTCTTGCTCTGCTTCTCTCTCTCTCTCTCTCTCTCTCTCTCTCTCTCTCTCTCTCTCTCTCTCTCTCTCTCTCTCTCTCTCTGTGTGTGTGTGTGTGTGTGTGTGTGTGTGTATACGTGTGGGCTTGCAAGTATGCAGAGATGCCATAGTTGATCCTTGATGTCTTCTTTAATTTTTCTGCATCTTAATTTTTAACAAGTAATCTCTGACTGTCCTGGGTTTCACCAATACAGCTTTGTGGGCTACAGAGAAAGACCTAGGTTTCCTAATGTTTTCAGAGCTGGTATTATAGAAACACTTTGCCATGCCAATAACTTTTAGGTGGATTCTGAGGATCACATTTTCTTCATTACTTCTACACAGCAAGGCTTTCCTGACAGCCATATTTGTTTTCTTCTCTCTTTCTTTTCAAAATGGCCAATTAACCATGTATTTATGGGAATTTCATCAATGCCGCAAGGGCATAGTGATGCTTACAATCATACATAATAAGCATAGTGATGCCTGGTGATATTGACAATGGTTAACTCATTGTCTTTTATTTTTCTCTACATTTTATAATGTATACATTTTAATGTGTTAAGGCATAGAGCAAAGGACTACGATAAAGTTCCAGGAAAATTTTACAGTCAGTCAAACTGGAAAGCTCAATTTTGTTATTTCATATTCCATGCTATGATACCATAACAAAAAAAGCTGTCTTAAATAATGAAAATTCCTTTTTAAGCACTTACATAAAAAATTGAAATATTGCCAAGGCTTTATTAGTGGCTTTCCACAAACTGGCACTAAAGACCTACTGCTAAAGGCAACATTTAGTCAACTGACTGGACATGTAGAAGTCAAGATGGGGCCTACACAGAGCCTTCATCCCTACAGACTGCTAGTCCCAGTACTGGAAGGTATTCTCAATTTTATCAAAAGAGAAAGGTAAACACCAAGCCAGCTACAAAGCCTTCAATTGACAAGAGGAACTGGCCTGCAAGATACACTGTGCAACACTGGTACAAAGCTTGCAGGGATAACGAACTAATATCTGACCTGAGTTAAAGCCTGTTTCATGAGATGGAACCTATGCGCAATGCTGCTTGGGTGACCAAGAATACATGACTAGACAGCTAGGACCTCAGAGAAAACCAAATACAACCGTTTTGTTAAAGGGATATAGAAATACAGTGAATCCTAATGGTATTCTACTATACTCAAAAATAAATATCTGGTTGAGCCATCATCAAAGCAGCTCCTCCTGTAGCAGTTGGAAATAAATTCATAGGCCAATAACTAGACAATACTAAGAGACTGAGAGACCTTGAAACATCCAATTTTAAATGGTACTTCTCCATCATTCACTTTCCTCAGGCCTCTGAGAACCCTGTGGAAGAGGATGCAGAAAGAGTGTAAGAGACAGAGGGGATGGAGGACACCAAGAAATCAAGGCCTTATAGACATCTCGACCCAACAAAGACTGGCAGCATGTGCAGTGCCTGCACTGACCTGAACCAGATGGGATTCTAGAGATGAAAGGAGAAATGGACACATCCTTGCCTCATCTCTAACTCTAAAGCTATGTCTAGTTAATAGCCACTTGAAGTTTTCTCTAGGGGACTCTCAGTGCAATAAAAAATTACTCTTAAGGATAGTCTCTAAGCCCAGTAATAGACTGTCAACATGAAATGAAATCAACAGCTATTTGAGGGATCTTTTCTCATAAAATCACATTTTTTTCTACCTTGCAGATCTCATATATACACACATATACACATACACAACTATTCACACACATATATACTATATGTAATATATAATTTATACACATGTATATATAAATTTTTATATAATAAGTATTTTATATACATAACATATGTCTTATATGTATTATATTGTATATTTTTATATTATATTATATAATGTAACATGTGATACATTGATACATGTGATACATGTGATACATGACGTTTGCTATATGATATGTAAATATAATATATGATATATTATATACCACATCTGTAAAATGTAATATTTAATATAATTAATTATATAATTATATTATGCATATTTTATATAATATATAATATCAATAATTATATTGCATGCATTATCAATTGTTATTATATTATATATTGTATACACACATAGGCTTATATATGTGTATGTATGCATATATAGAGGTTTCCAATTATTGTTTTTTTTTTTATTCATGAGTATCTGAGAATGTATGCCTTTGCATGTGTTTGCATTTATTTTTTTTTCCTTCGGCTTTTTTTCTTGTTTGTACTTTTTTGGCCATTTTCTGATTTATTTTTTATTCATTTTATTAATTTTTCTATTATTCCTTCCAAGCTTCTTTTGTTTTCTAATCAGAGAAAGAAAGTGTATGGACGCAGATTGGAAGTAAAATGGGAAGCTATAATCACAACACAGTGTATGAAAAAAATCTGTTTGTTTGTTTTTTCTTTTGCCTTTGATAGATAGGGTTTGTCTGTGTAGCTCTGGCTATTCTGGAACTTGCTCTGTAGACCAGGCTGACCTTGAGCTCTCAGAGATTTGCCTACATCTGTCTCCTGAGGACTGGGATTAAAAGCATACACCTGGATAAAATAAAAACTCATTTTAATAAAAGAAAAAAATTGTGCCAAATTGTTCTGAGGAAAAAATCTTAATGACAAACACACATTTTAATTATCAACTCATTTAGATGTCAAACATATTAAATGTATACATACTGAGACATGTTTATATGATGGAAACAATATACTAGGCATATTTTTCAGCTTTAAAAATTCAGATATTTGAAGATCAAGAGAAACGTATTATTGAAGTTCAACTATGCGAGATTTAGTAAAATACAACATCAGAGTCATGGGGATTTTTATCTGATGCAAGCAACTCAGCTCAGTACTTCAAATGTGCTAAACATAAGTCTGACTCTGTGAGCTAGCTGGTACAGTGAGGGTAAGAGAGAACATAAAACAAGAGAGCAGTAAGCAGGGATGGAGGGGTTCAGGATTCAAAAACAGGTAGGAAAGTGTGTAAAAGAGGGAAATTAGCAAAAATGACTTTTGTTTGACCAGGCCATAGCGATATCAAACAGTTTGTATACTATTTACAAAGCAAAAGTGAAATAAATGCCCACATGACCTAAATTGAAAGTCAAATTTTAATGCCATTTTATAATTCCATTACAGAATTATTTTCAGACCTATCTAGTTATTTTCTATTTGAGCCCTCAAGAAGAATACGTCCATTATAATGAATAAAATGTGATAAAGTAAAATAAAGAAATCTTCTGATTCTGAATCACATAGAAAAATGAGAAATACTGTGTGCATTGTTAGGAATTGTACTATACTCAGATTGATAGTGATGTGGAAAATTTAAATCTAGACTATGATTCCAAAATCTTACATGTTTGCAATACTTTTCTGGATAAAATACTATAATTGTATTCTCTTTTAAAACTTAGAGATTGAGAAATAAGAGAATAGAGAAATGTGAATGGAAAAGGAACTTAATAACCCCTACATATATATAAATACTCATATATAAGCCTGTGTGTGTGTTTAGAATAGAACCTAGATTTTTAAGCCATAGTTAATTAGTCTATGTAAGTACTTGTATTAAGAGCTATGATGAAATAACTTCTGTATTCCTAACCACAACATTCAGTAACTCTTGATGGCGGGAGATGAGGCTTTGTTTCCTTTCCTTCTCTTATTTCCCTACACGGGATTGGGGCATGGTTGATGAGGAGTCTTACTATATGACCTAGGCTGGCATAAAATTTGGTGTCCTCCTTTCCCAGTCACTAAATTGCTGCCAGAAGAGGTGTGCTGGAGTAATTCCTGACCTGAGGGGATCTATATGCAAAGATACTGTTGCTTTCATAGTTAGGTAGACACAAGTAGATATTTGGCTTCCACTCAGAAGTAATAAAAGTCCATTGCTCTGGCCTCTCAGACTGAAAACAAGGTTCATTTACTAGGATAACAAATTGCTAAGGGCAGTGATATGGCAAATGACTGCAGAGCTGAGAAAGCCCTGAAGACTGAACCACTAATTCCTATTGACATTTGCTATGCAATGTTGAGATGGAAAAGCTTTTGTTTTTGCCATTGCATGAATTTAGTTTTCTGATACACTGTGTCTATTACTTTATTGGGAAAATATTTAAGGCAGTAAAAGCTTACGCCAGCTACATCTTTGTTAGACTTGCTAATGGTAAAAGGCAAATTGTGTAAGACCCTGACAAAAACGCTAATCCCTCCCATTTCGGAAGGACCGCAGGAGAAATCTCTTCTTTGAGAATTATCTTTGCATTCTAGGAAACAAATAAATCTTAAATTTATTAGAACAAGGAATCATGTAAAATCTTTCTCCTTCACAAGATCATTTATTAATAATCTGTGTGACAAGATGGGCTATTTGAGGATTAATTGACTATGTGGTAACCCCATGCTTGGGATCCCTGACCGTTTATGACATTCACAGTTGTGTTCATTTTTCTTAATCGGTTGCTAGATGATCTGTGTAAAGGTAATGTCCCTCCAGTTCACTCTCAGGCTTAGATGAATAACTTTATAAATGTGTTGCACTGCTTCATGGCACATCTTTCTCATCCTGTGTTTTTTAATTTAGGAGAAGATACATTAACATCAGTCATCTGCTTTTTTTAAAGTATTAACTATTTATTGACAAGATAAATATAATATATTGACTTAAATAAGAATGTATTAGAACATTTATTCACTTTCCCCCTGTATGATGTCAAGCAACTTGCATACTATAAAATTCATGGGTATTAGGAGGAGATTGGATTTGAAGCACAGATATAGGAATATCAATAAAGGGTCTATTGTAAAATGAATTGTTTTTAATATAAATGTAAATAGAAAATTAGTCCAACTGTTGTACTTCTTTACCTTCGCTAGCCCCCAATAATCACACAGAGAAACCAAGATTTATTTCAAGCTATGCCTCAACATCTGGACAGTTAAATGTGTTATCCCTTATGCGTTCTGGCTATGTTCCAGTTGTGATTTCTTTCATAATAATACTTGGATATTATTATTGATCTGGTTCTTTCTTTGGGATTCAATTTTTTTTTCTCATGGTGCCTTCTCAAACCCTCTCCTCCTCATCCTCCATATGACTAA
>NC_034603.1:10242620-10277975 GCF_900095145.1 Mus pahari | reverse complement strand
CTCCCCTCCCGTCCTTCCCCTCCCTCTCCCCTTCCCTTTCCCTCTCCCTCTCTCCCTCTTCCTCTTCACCTTTGTTCCCTAGCCAGCAGAAGTTTGTGTCCTATTCTTTCTTTTGCCTAGCAACTGGGTGATCAGCATTTATTGACAAGATAGAGAATAAGTGGTAAAAATTGTTCACATAAACTTGAGAAAGGAGATTATATACATAAGCATAAAAATATCATGCTGGGATTGAAACAAGATATGACATTGAAATTGCATTTGAATAACACATAGATAACAATTGCAATAATGTGCAAAATCATTGACTACAGTATATTACTCTACATAAGATAAGAATGGGCAATACTTTAGGTTGTAGGTTGCTAGTTATGAGATGCAAAGGTTACTATTTACAGTTATTTTTACTGAATATTCTAATTAGTGATAGTTACAGATAGTTCCCAACATTAACTCTATTGATAAGTCTATAACATGTAGAGTAGACTTCAGTCATTTGGTCTGAAATGAATCTAACAATTTTAAACCTCAGAATGGACTTAAAATATGTTTATGTAATCATTTATTTAGCACAGGGTTTGATTGTGTCTTAAACCACATTATGTTAACTATTTTATACCGTGTGGTCCACTGAGTTTCTCTCACCACTGTTCATTCATTTTTGCACAAGCAACAGCAATGGAATAGTCAAAGATAATATCTAAATGAAATATATGGCTTTGTTCTCAAAACACATTTTTTTTTTTTACAAAATGGAGAAGCCTAATTTTCCTTTCATGTTATAATTTGATGACCTTCAATTTTTCACATGGAGAGTGTGCAGAAACAGGTGAACATTGGCAGTATTTACATCTATACTCCACATTTTCTATGGTATATTTAAAAATCATCTAAATACTTAAAGTTACAAATGCATGATAAATGCAAGTAATTACATGTATGTATGCAAGTAATTGACGTGCAGTATTTTAGATAACAGTGAATAAAAGCAGTGTACCTATCTTTATTATGTGCTTTTCTCATCTATAGAGCCACAAACCCACCAAAGCGAAGCAACGGAAGAAGGTGCTCCTGACGTAAAGATACAGTATATCACGACAGGAAAGGCACAAGCATCAAGAATGGTTTGTGTTTGGTGACAGAAACATGATGAAGCTCAGTCTGTAGGATTGCTCAATGATAAAAGCGCTTGCCTTTTAACCATAGCCTTATCCCTGCAGTTTAAAAAACATGGAAGGAGAAATTTGACTCTACAAAGTTTCCCTCTGACCTACGTGTGAACCAGGTGGAATTGCACCTCCTACAAATACATTAGGCATGCATTCACACATACATACATACACACGTACATACATACAAACACAATCTCTGTTTCTGTCTGTCTCTGCCTCTTTATCTCTCTGTCTGCCTCTGTCTCCATCTCTGTCTCTCTCATGCACACACTATACAATACATAATCTTTGTATTGTATAATATATATATGTATGTATACAGGACCATGGTAGGCAGCCTGATTTCTGGTTGAACTAGGTTGGAAACCCCAAATGACCCAGCAGTGGATCATCCTGCAAGGGACAAACGGGCAAGAGGCGTTTTGGCATGATCCTAGACACGAGGCTCCTGACATGAGGCCATAGCTCTCCATAATTCTGTGGCCATCACTTATGTAAGGGCAACACCCCAAGTCCCTCCACAGGTAGAAAAATGTGACCACAGTTCACTTAGCGTCAAGACATATCTCCATTTTAGTGAGGTTCCTAAAGGTCTGAAGGGCTTAGCCAATAAGCTATCCTTCCCAGACACTCCTCTCTGTAAAAGTTATTTAACCTCAGGCCCGGTCTGAGAAAGTTGGGTAGGGTTTTCTCATTGCCACTCTCTGCCCTAACAATAAATGCCTTAAAACAATAGAGTATCTCTTCTCATCGGGATCCGTTACGGGGAGCAATGGAGAAGACCTTCATCTAAAGAGCTGCGTCTAGTCTCCCACAGAAGGCCTCTCTGAGGTCCCAGTCTGGACTCCACCAAGCCAAGCCACCCACCCGCCTGACAAGTCAAGGACACTCCACCCTGTGGGACCCAGCCGGAGCTTTTCCGTTTTTTGTTTGTTTGTTTGTTTTTTCACTTTCAGCTCCTGGCTAGATCCAGCCCTCAAGGGCCTCCACGCCCTTCTCAGCTCTTCCGTAGCATCTAGCTGCGTTGTCTGGGGTGCCCAAGAGTCTGAGAACCTGATGTCCCCGGCCTCCATGCAGGTTCAGGGCACCCCTGAGCCTGACTATGGCAGTCCTGGGGGACCACAGACTATGCTCCCTCACCCCCGGAATGGGGTCTCCTGGCTCCTCATAACCCGATGCCTGCCTGCCCTACTCCAGCGTGGGGTCTGCATAGTCAAAACTTCCTGCGTCCCACCTCCCTGAGTGGCCTGAGCCCTGGGTGGTCATGGGCCACCATAGAACCCGTGTGTGTGTGTGTGTGTGTGTGTGTGTGTGTGTGTGTGTGTGTGTGTTGTGTGTGTGTGTGTGTGTGTGTGTGTGTGTGTGTAAAAAAGCCTGATTAGATATTCAAGGGCCATAAAACAGAACCAAAATAAGTGGTGATTGGGCTATAAGTCCCAAGATCTCCCTCATCAGAAAACTAATTGTACTATCCAAGAAATAACAAAACCCACAACAACAACCCAGGTTCTCGCCCAGTATTCCCTAATAATCTGTTCATTGTGCCACAAGAAAGCCTGGACAGTGTGGAGCGCTCCAAGTCGAGATTAGATGAGGTTTGTCCATACTGATGTGTTGTGAATATTCATCTACAGTGAAAGACAACTGTCACAAATGAGAAGCAATTGATTTCACATCACTATCTGTATTAGGGACAGATGAGGTTCTTAGTAAACCAATTTTTATGTTGATGGAATCAGAAGAAATACAAACAAGCTATTATTTTTAAAATATTTTCCTTCCGTTGAGGTTATACATTTGTGCAGATATTAATTATTACAATAATATTTAAATGATAATATTGTCATTACTATTGTTATTGTTTTTGTTGTTGTAGTGGTGGTGGTAGTGGTGGTGGTGGTGAAGGTATAGTGTGTATGTGTATGTATATATGTACATGTGTGCATGCATATGTGTGGGTGTATTAGTGCATGTGCATATGTATGTTTGTGTGCATGTGTGTAATGTTGTTTGTAACTACATTCACATGAGCTCAGTTTGTCAGATTCTGCCCTGACAAGATCATTTATTCCTTGGGCTGTCTCACTAACCAATCTAGGATTTTAACAGCGCTTGTGTTTACTATTTATCACTTAATACAATATTTTAAATAAACATTTAAATACAACTGAGAACAGATTTGGTTTCATGGCAAAGTTGAGCAGATGGTAAAAACTGGCCCCACAGATGCAGAGCTCCCCCCCGTTAAAGGACTACTTGCCTCATTTCTCATTCTGAAATGTGAATTTGTATTTTATAAATTTGTATTTTATGAATTTCTATAGAAACAGGTCGATTTAAATGATCAAACATTTTATATATTTAAAGTAAGTTTTTACAGAATCAAGAATAAATAATAAATATAATGCTCAAAGGGTTTCACAAAGATGATACATCTGAGGAGACAGTATCAAAGGAAGGAGGAGAAGAAAATGAGGAGTAAAATAAAAATGGTAGTCCTCTAGGAGCCTCTTCTAGTGACTGCTATAGGAAAACCACTAGTCTTTACACCATAAGTTAAGTTTGCCTTATACATATAATCATACCAAGTGTACTCTTACAAGTTTAATAGATGTTAATGTGTTTATATATTCCATTATGCTTGTTTCTTAATGAGTATATATTCTTCACAACCTACGACACTACCCTAGATAGGTATTAGGTAAACACAAATTATTTGATATAATCAAATTATATGTTGTGCCTTTAACAATATATTTTGTTTTCTGATAGTGTGAAATTGTATTTCTTTTTAGTAATATTCTGTAATTTGTGGTTTACATGTACCTATTTTTATGTATTAATATCAAATTTGTTTAATTACCTCTTAGAAATATTATAACATTATGGAGTTAGAATTCAGCAGTCTTATTTTAAATATAACTGGCATGGTATTAAACATGTAGGCCAGAATAGCCTTGAGCATATGTCAATATTCCTATGTTAGCCCTTGAGTATAACACTAATGCCTAGTTAATACAATTAAATCTCACATTTTCTTTTATGAGTCATAATTTCCATTCAGTTTAATACTAATGAAAGTTATAATATATTCAATTTCATCTCTACATATTTCAGTATATATGTACAATTATAATTTAGTTATCTATTTTAGTGCTACATAATATTTTTATGTCATTAACTATTTCATGGTAATTCTATATATAGACACATGTGTAATGATCAAATCAGGGTAACATGCACATATATGCGATCAAAATTAGTTATTTTAAAGTGTTTAGTATTTTGTATCAAGTCCTTTTGTAATGCAACATTAATCGTTTCCATCAGCAATTTCCATAAAGCATGGCAGCAAGACAGGATGCACTCCCCCTCTCTAATTGCTCTTCGGTGCTTGTTATGGAATGGTGTTATCCTTCATCCTCTTTGCCATTCTCAACCTCTGTGACTACTACTATTGTCATGATTGCTTTTCTGAGACTTTCAGTGCAGTATTAAGTAGAGATGATGATGGGAAATAGCTGTGCCTTGTTCCTGGATGTATAGGAAGCACTTCTATTATTCAACCTTATATTTCTCAATACTACTGCTTGTTTTTTAAACTTTTACTTTTTTTCTTGACAATTTTACACGTATTCATAATAAAATATAATTATATTCACCTCAATTTTTCTTCTTCATGAAATTTCCCCATGAAATTTCTAACATGTTCCCACCCAACTTCAACTCTTTCCTTTTCTTTTGATAACCAAGTTCAGCTACTTGCTGTGTATATGTGCACAGGTGCGGGGCCATCATCTGGAGTGTGGGAATTCTGTCAGTGAGTGGTTACATCCCCCCCACCAACAACAACTGAATGATTGATTCACCCCAGAATCTATCAACTGCTGATAGCTCTTCAATGAGGGCTTGGAGATGACTTTATTCAGTCTGTGCTGGATTGTAACTAGGGTGACCTCTTACAGATACTATTAGTGTGACCCCAGATTTGGCTCTTGATTGTAATAGTCAGCTCTTGCATTCTTTCCAAGTCCTTTGCTGTGATGTTCGCTGAGCCTTGAGGTAGGAGAAATATAGTTGTCAAATTTAGGGTTGAGCATTCAGTCTTTTCTTTTTAGCACTTTTACCAACTACTTATCTCTCCATATCTTCTGTCCACCTCCAACTGAAGGTTTTCCAACCAATGTTGAAAGCAACCCCAATTTATTGGAATAAACATAAATATTTATAAGGTATGTTGACAGTGTATTCATCTAGCATTAACAACAATAGGTTCTATCCCAGGGTCCATGACCTTCCCAGCCATTGGCTATTGACCAGAATTACAATACCATGCATAACACTCTGCAGCAGAACTCAAATCCAATCATTTGATTAGCTACCCCATACCTTTATACCACTATGGTACCAGCTGGGCATATTTTGCATGTCAGGTTGGTATTACAATAAGCAGAATTCAGTATGAGGTAAGAAGACTGCTGCTAGTCTAAGCAGCTGTTGGAAGGGGAATAGAGAACAGGGGTCACCACCTTTCTGGAATGTGCTGAGTAGTAAACTAATTTCTGAATAAAACTTGAAAAGGAGTTTAACTATTGGATGGAACACAGGGCCCCCAATGGAGGAGCTAGAGAAAGTACCCAAGGAGCTGTAGGGAGCTGCAACCCTGTAGGTGCAACAACAATATGAACTAACCAGTACCCCCTGAGCTCAAGTCTCTAGCTGCATATATAGCAGAAGATGGCCTAATCGGCCATCATTGGGAAGAGAGGTCCCTTGGTCTTGCAAACTTTATATGCCCCAGCACAGGGGAAGGCCAAGGCCAAGAAGTGGGAGTGGGTGGGTAGGGGAGCAGGGGAGGGGGGTATAAGGAACTTTCAGGATAGCATTTGAAATGTAAATAAAGAAAATAATAATAATAAAAATATATTTAAAAAAGGAATTATTCTGCATTGATCAACAATGTTAATGTTAGATTTCAAACCTGCGACAAATGGACTATTTAACATGTCAAAGAAGACTGGTGTTCCTTGGGTCCTACCTGTTACAGGGCCCTATTTGCTGCATAACTGTCCACTCTACCATGAACTCTCTATCCCAGAGGGTTCACTTCTTTCCCCACAGCTTGCCCATCTGTATATAATTGAATACTTTTGGGTACCTAGTCTACTCTCTTTGGTAGTCCTGGCTGTTGCACCCGGTTCCTCTCTCTTTCCTCTTGCCCTGACCCCCTTTTCCTCATCTGACTCCACGACATGTCCACTCTGGACAGATAACTCTTCTTCTGTCTATATTCTCCCTTTTACTTACAGTAAACTTCACCACACCTAGGATCAGCCAGGTTTTTGCCTTATTCTTTCTTTTGTGTTTGTTTGTTTGTTTGTTTTCATTCAGTTACTCCCAGAAGATATTATAATTAAATGAAAACTGAATGGCAAGGCATGGGATAGGTTCCTGTTGGTTATTGAGGCCCCAGGGTCAACAGAGGTTATTGCCATTGCCCTGAGTTACCCTTCCCCTGTATACTGTACATCTCTGAAGATACACTTAGCATACAGGACCCAAAGGCATCAGTGTCAAGCTGACAAAGAAGCTTCATCCCTACTGGCTGGTTTCCATAGAATTGCAAGTGCATGCTTTGGGTCTCTATGAAAGAATCAAATGGTGTTGTCCTTCATTATGCTGATGAGTTAATTATAATGTACTGATCTGAATAGATTGAAACACCTGTGTATGGGATGACTTCTATTTGATCTTGGTGTGTGATCTTTGAAATGTGACACTGAGCTCATTCTGCTAACATTTGGTCAGAAAAGGTCCTATCCATGCTGACAAATATTTTGGATACATATACGAAATAGTTTCTTTCCTTCTTTGTTTTTTTGTGCAAACTCATCTTGTTTTGGAATCAGTATAATGTTCTCATCAAAATCATTTAGTGAACTATTTTAATAGAAATTAAAACTCATTAGAGTTAAATGTTTTATAGAAATTTTCAGTGGCCATCAGGCCCTATAATTTTTAGATGGGGGATTTTTAATTCATAATTTAATTTCAAAACATATATTGGAATGTAATGATATTTTTTGCTTTCTTCAGTTATTGTTCGTGGGTTTCATGTTCTGGAAAAAAATTGTCTTTCTTCTAACATGTTCAGATTTTCACATGACTTTCCAAATTTCAGATATTTCACTTTTCTGTAATATTAATTGTAATGTTTCTTTATTCACTTTCCACGTTTTTATTTGAGTCCTCCCTCTTTTATTCATGGTAGTTTTCATTTCATGTATTAATATTTATATTTCTTTTCTTCTAATAATATGTCTTTTGGTGTGTGTTTTTCTAAATCTTGGAGACACGTGTATGAGTTTTCTGAGTTCTTTTGACTTTGCAATTCTAATTGTATTTACTTTATTGTGCAGAGGGATGTGCATGCCTCAGTGTGAGTGTGTCTCAGTATGAGTATGCCTCAGTGTGAGTGTGCCTCAGTGTGAGCTTGCCTCAGTGTGAGTATGCCTAAGTGTGAGCGTGCTTCAGTGTGAGCGTGCCTCAGTGTGAGCGTGCCTCAGTGTGAGTGTGGTCAGAGGAGGTTGCTCTCTCCTCTCAACATTATGTTGCGTCCAGAGATCGAACACAGTGGCCATACTATCTTTCTTTGTACTTTTTGACACATGAAGTTTTTATTACAAACTTCTTTCTCAGTGTTGAGTGCTGATTTTTCTATATTCTGCAGATATTGATATGCTGAATATCAATATCTGAGTCTGTAAACACCAGAAACTGCAATGCAGAACCAGAAAAGTCCATGGGCTTTTTTTCTTTTTTCTTTTGTAATTTGTGGAAGCGCAGTAACAGGGACATGGGAGTACTTAGAGCCATACATTGAGAACTGCAAATATAGAGTGCTACCTTTCCAAAGGCCTGGCCCACCCATACCTTCCCCCCAGAAAAACCATGGGTGAAAGTATAAATTTGAATATATATGCAGCTATAATCACAAGGCTGTGGATTGATTAAAGGAAAACTATTCCTAGTATCTGTGCATGTTGATTGAAGGTGCAAGTAACTGGAGTGATTGATAGTTACATACCTGGAGCTTAAAGGCTTGTCTAAGGCCTTTAACAGCTCTCACTGAATAATCAAACTCTTAAGAATCATGCAACATTAGCTAAAGGAGCAAGATTGTGGGCTAAGGGAGGGACCAATGAAACAATCATGGTGCATCTAACGATGATGTCTATGATAACAACAATGATCCATAAGCTGAACTATGCTAAAAGGGCTATCTTAAAACATTGTAATTTTTTTGTTATTTTAGTATTTGTCCTCCTTTAATAAATTGTTACATTAAAAATATTTTTAATATATTATACAAAATTACTCATTTTAGTACAGTTTCAAGAATGTAACTACCATCAAAATTAAGTTGCTTAATAGTCTACCAACAAATAAAATAGATAAATAGATAGAATAAGTAAATGAAAAAATAAATAAATAATTGGAAAACCACCACCACAACAGGACAACATTTTGCATTCTCATCCACTGGTCATTGTTATTATCTATCTCTTCATCAAGGCCTTGTTTTCTCCCAGTACTACAAAGATGGAATTGTAGTGGTCTATGGGAACATTTTAGTAAAGGAGGTCAAAACTAAACCAAATAAAGAGAAACAAACAGGGCATCATTTTCTAAGCATTCTACATGTGTGTACCTTGTAATTTTTTGTTTTAAGAACTTTAGATTCCTGTCTGTAGGAAGCAGATCTTTCAACACGAAGTCATTGGAGTTTTGTGATGTATATGCACATATCTGATCTTCCCAAACCCTTCTTCTGTGCTATCGTCAGGTAAATCCTAATTGAACACCATGGTATTTCCCCCCCTTTTCAGATTATATTCTCAAAAAAAAAAACTTTGCTATAAAACCACCACCGTGCCATCCGTTTGCCTAAGAATTTCTCATAAATCCATTGTTTTCAATTGCTGAGTAGTACTCCATTGTGTAAATGTACCACATTTTCTGTATCAACTCCTCTGTTGAGGGACATCTGGGTTCTTTCCACCTTCTGGCTATTATAAATAAGGCTTCTATGAACATAGTGGAGCATGTGTCCTTATTACCAGTTGTAACATCTTCTGGGTATATGCTCAGGAATGGTAATGCTGGAACTTCTAGTAGTACTATGTCCGATTTTCTGAGGGACCGCCAGACTGATTTCCAGAGTGATTGTATCAGCTTGCAATCCTACCAGCAATGTAGGAGTGTTCCTCTTTTTCCACATCTTTACCAGCATCTGCTGTCACCTGAATTTTTGATCTTAGCCATTCTGGCTGGTGTGAGGTGGAATCTCAAGGTTGTTTTGATTTGCATTTCCCTGATGATTAAGGATGTTGAACATTTTTTCAGGTGCTTCTTAGCCCTTCGGTATTCCTCAATTGAGAATTCTTTGTTTAGCTCAGTACCCCATTTTTAAATAGGGTTATTTGATTTTCTGGAGTCCATCTTCTTGAGTTCTTTATATATTGGATATTAGTTCCATATCAGATTTAGGACTGGTAAAGATCCTTTCCCAATCTGTTGTGGCATTTTTGTCTTACTGACAGAGTCTTTTGTCTTACAGAAGCTTTGCAATTTTATGAGGTCCCATTTGTTGATTCTTGATCTTACAGCACAAGCCATTGCTGTTCTGTTCAGGAATTTTCCCCTGTGCCCATATCTTTGAGGCTTTTCCCAACTTTCTCCTCTATAAATTTCAGTGTCTCTGGTTTTATGTGGAGTCCCTTGATCCACTTAAACTTGACAAGAATGGATCTGCCAGCACCATTTGTTGAACATGCTGCCTTTTTTCCACTGGATGGTTTTAGCTCCCTTGTCAAAGATCAAGTGACCATAGGTGTGTGGGTTAACTTCTGAGTCTTCAATTCTATTCCATTGATCTACCTATCTGTCGCTGTATCAGTACCATGAGGTTTTCTGTTTGTTTGTTTGTTTGTTTTCTTGTGATTTTTTACAAAAAACAATTTACTACAATTGCTCTGTAGTACACCTTGAGGTCAGGAATGGTGATTCCCTCAGAGGTTCTTTTATTGTTGAGAATGGTTTTGCTTTCCTAGGTTTTTTGTTATTCCAGATGAATTTGCAAATTGTCCTTTCTAACTCAGTGAAGAATTGAGTGAGGTAACCCAACCACAAAAGAACTCACATGATATTCACTCACTAATAAGTGGATATTAGCCCAGAAACTTAGAATACCCAAGATACAATTTGTAAAACACATGAAACTCAAGAAGAACGAAGACCAAAATGTGGATACTTCACCCCTTCATAGAATTGGGAACAAAACACCCATGGAAGGAGTTACAGAGACAAAGTTTGGAGCTGAGATGGAAGGAAGGACCATCCAGAGACTGCCCCACCCAGAGATTCATCCCATATACAACCACCAAACCCAGACACTATTGCATATGCCAGTAAGATTTCACTGACAGGACCCTCACATAGCTCTCTCTTGTGAGTCTATGCCAATGCCTGGCAAATACAGAAGTGGATGCTCACAGTCATCTTTTGGATGGAACACAGGGACCCTAATGAAGGAACTAGAGAAAGTACCCAAGGAGCTAAAGAGGTCTGCAACCCTAAGGAGAAACAATATGAACTAACCAGTACTCCCCCACAGCTGTGTCTCTAGCTGCATATGTAGCAGAAGATGGTCTAGTCAGCCATCAATGGGAGGAGAGGCCTTTGGTCTTGCAAAGATCATACGCCCCAGTACCGTTGAATGCCAGGGCCAGGAAGCAAGAGTGGGTAGGTTGGGTAGCAGGATGGGGGGAGGGCATAGGGGTCTTCGGGATAGCATTTGAAATGTAAATGAAGAAAGACGTCTAATAAACAAACAAACAAACAAGCAAGGAAAAAAAACACCACACTTGCCTTCTCACTGATATTACAACCAAAAACAATACCTTCAGACAAGGGTCATTGAGTTCCCACTCAGGAATCAATTGCAATCACCCTTCAGTGTTTTAAGGAGTCTGGTGTGAGCACCAACATAAGGAACAACAGCCACCTTGATCAGGAAATATATTTGTACAGATCCATTAGGAAGTAGTGATGGATCTGATACTGAAAATAAATTTAACCTATTTACTGAGGCATTTTGTGAAGTATATAATCATGAAAACTGCCTAATTTTATACAAAGCTATCTGCTTTATCAATACTTTCTAAGACTTTTTAATCTGCTTCCTAGACACAAATCCTTTGTTCAACATATTATAAATATAATCTAACTGAACAGATTGTTTTTCTTCTCAGCAATGTTTCTTAATTAATAAAAGTTACAAATATACTTGACTACACTAAAATTATCTATATGAACACACACACACACACATATAAGGAAACTCTCTCTACCTCCCTAGCCTGTCGGCCTGTCGCAAGAGTGGACAATAGTACAATTTGTTAGCTTTGATTTGAGTTTCAAGGCTCTAGCTAACATAGTCAGGTATGTAAAACAAGGTGTCTATTGTTTGAGAAAGTACCCTATCCTAATGTGATCAATTTTTTTTTTAGCAGTTAGTATCTTGTCCAGTTACAATTATTTGGTAAACCTTATATCATATAATATTTTAATTATATTTTAAGTATCTCATATACATATAATTAATATAATAGCCTACATTGGACTTTAAGAATTGGAATATGGCTGGGCATTGGTGAGCCATGCCTTCAATCCCAGCACTTGGGAGGCAGAGGCAGATTTCTGAGTTCGAGGCCAGCCTGGTCTACAGGGTGAGTTCCAGGACAGCCAGGGTTGTACAGAGAAACTCTGTCTTGAAAAACCAAAAAGAAAAAAAAAAAAAAGAAAGAAAAAGAAAAAAAAGAATTAGAATATGTTCAGAACAGTATGTCATTGGCCTAAATAATTTCAAAAACATAACCAATATGTGGGCATTTATACCAAAATTCCCTATGCCATTTTTACTATTAAAACATCTTTCTATTCCTATAATGCTCCATAGGCATTATAGAATACCCATTCTATAATTAATAGAACATATTTTATGTTTAGCAATTAATCAGATATTCTGTTGACTTGAAGATAGAAAGGGTGTGGGATGGGATAAATCTATATTTATCCTTTTATTTCTGATATTAAAATCATCGTAGTTGAAGCACATACCTAGAACGTTTTTCTACAGTATTCAAGAATATTGACAAGTGAAACCTAAACACCATGTCTCATGGTTTTACAATTTTCCAAACTCCAGTGGTGTTTCATTATCACAGATAAATCCACCTTTGGAGTCTGACATTATCTAAAAGCACGATTCCCTTGTGCATAGCATGGGTGGCGAGATTCGAAGCTAACAGATGCCTGGGCACCCACAGAAATTCCCGGTGCCTTCCTGACACCTCAGACTGAATGATTTTGATTACCATTTGTTCCGCACCAAAGACTTTAAGGCCAAAAGCAAATGTCCTTTAAATTTCCTCTGATTAATGTCCTTCTATGGCATATTTGTCACCTCCAAAAGCTCCACATGTTGTTCTCCAAGGCAAACCTACCCTGAATTGAGCCAAGGAAAGAAATGAGCTGTATCGAACCAGTGCCATCAGACTTAATGTGACTAAAATTCTATAGTACTTACTCCTGGACATTAAAGATGAAGTTTCTAAAGCAGGGACGTGAAAGAAATCCCTCCTCAGCCTTCTAAGTCTTAATTGGCTAATATGATAAGAGCCATTTGTTGATCTGATCAATAATGTGTCTGGTCAAGTAGATACCACTCAGTGGAAGGAATATTACTTTGCCAAATCTCCCAATAATTTCTAATAGTAACAAAATCTACTTTTAAACATTCCAAAAGGGGAAACAGATTATTTCTCCCAGTTGCACTGCAAGATTTTCTTTCTAACCCCAGCAAAATGTATTTTATTAGATTCCAAGCTTAAGAAATCTTCTGAACTCAAAAATTATATTTCCTCTTTCATAAATAATCTTTAACCTCAAAGTGAAAATAGATTCTATCCATTAACTTTTAAACATGGTTAGGACTCATCACTAGAAAATACATTTTCATACCCTGGTATTACTTCAATACAATTTAAGTTTCACAGGAAAAACGGGAAGCAAGACTCAATCCTCTGGGACATTTACAGGATGTGTCCCTTTTAATAGCTCATCTATTACATATCTCTTCTTTGAAAGTGATAACAGGAAGTCATTTTCTATTGATAGTACCAGATGCTCTGGCTCTGAGTGTAACAGAAGAAATCTGCTAGGGCAGGAGATTCTTGAAGTCATATCCACCACCAACTACACGTGTAAGTAAAATACATTTTTCTGATGCCTCAGTAAGCAAAGCGAGTAAAAAGTACAGGTGGAATTAATTTTAGTAATGTTCATTAACTGGACCAACCTATGAAAGGATAGTTAAATAATAAATTAACATGCACTACTAAAAGGCTTTTGGCTTAAGGTGTTGTTTTGTTTTGTTTTTTAAGTTCAATGTGAGTTTCCTACTTGGCTCCCATATCAATTTGAATTAGTCAGAATGTAAGTCTCCAGTCCACACATAGTTGATGATTGTCATATCGGAAAAGGCAGAATCTTACGAATTCATGGTTCATTTCCAAGGAAGAAACACTTGGGGGAAATCTCTAAGCTTTTCCATTTGTCTTTAATGTATTCATTCTGGCAACTCTGCTTTGCTCTCCTTTTGTCTGTAGCCATCAGGTCAGATGGTAAAGGCAGTAAAAGATGCTTGGGAATTCCACTGTCATGGTAGTGTGGTATGGATTCCTGGAGAAACATAAATCACTTATCCCTTTTGACACTGTTTTCACTTTAGAGACTGATGATTGTGGCAATTTTACTCCCTAACTGAGAGTATATATACTGCTTGCGAAAGCACGTTCTCTTCAGTAAATTATTTGAATTTTAATAAGTTTTTGGTTCTTTCTTCCTAATTTGAAGAATTTACCTTTTTTTTTTTCTCATAGAATTTCCATGAGAGCTTCATGAGCAGATTTTCTGTAGTTGGTAGAGAAGCCTATTAGCTGTAACGACTTAGCAGGCATAAATGGACGTGCTTGCTTTAAAAGAATTTTAATTGAAAGGCAAAATAAGAATTTTTTCATATCCTACAATTTGACTTAAAATTACAAGTGGAAGAGTGGTAAAACTACTCAAGTTGTTAGATCTGATCAGCAGAAACTAATGCTATACACATCACACATTTGCCATGGAAAGAAATAGTAAAACCTTGCTGTAGACATCATATATACACATATGCATTTTCATTCCAAAGATGCAGACATACTCATGTTTTCACTGGTTCTCCCCAGAAATTTAAAACTATACCACAGTTTAAAGAAATATATGGTCCATCATTAACTTTATAACACTAGGGTAATTTCACCAGCTTCCTCCTTAAAGAGAAATACCTTTATTTAAAATACCTGTAGGTTGTGCCTCCTCTAGTGTCAGTTAACCGAGATTATTCAGAGATGCTCTGTTAGTTTACTTTCCACTGTGTTGTGTATGGGGTGTTCTCTTTCCAATGTATCCAATAGACTTTGCTTCTGATTCCTTTCCATCTCTCCCTCTTTCTCTATCCCCTTTAGTGAATTACTCTCTAAGTAACACCCTGTCACCATTTCCCAATGAACTTTTGCATGATATTCAGAGTGTAGCACAAACTCCCTTGGTGTCTGCATGAGTACCTCCCCTTTCTGAGTTTATCTCTCATTATTCTTGCTCTTTCCTGCACCTGTCCACACTGCCCTTGTTTCTACACTCTTCAGACTTGAGCCTCAGTGGATCATTTTGTCCTACAATAATCTGACCCTTTCAATCATTCTGCCATCATTTCAAATATTATCTTTTCAGAAAATTTCCTCTCCCCTTTATCTCATTGTTCCTTATCACATTTTTATCATTTTCTTGCCTTGTGATATAAAAATGTCTTATATATTTGTTGAGTTTTTAAAGAGTTCATTTTTCTCAATAAAATAAAAGCTCACTAAGATGAGTACCCTGTCCATTCTGCCCACCATCTCCAACAAATTAAAAACAAACACTTTATCTTCTTGAAATCATTTTCAGTGTAATGGGCAACACACTATTGAAAAAGATATTTTAAAAACATCTCAGGAAATCCCAAGCAGGAAATTAGTACTTACGCTATGTTTCCACATGGCCATGAAAGCAAGAAGTGTGAGGCTTTGATACCACTGCATCTTATACCACTATATCCTGTACCACTGTATCTTATAGCACTACATCTTATACCACTGTATTCTATAGCAACATACCTTCTTCAAATGCTATCCTCCTTCCATCTTTTAGATAATCACCTGTTATAGGGTTACTTGTTCTCAAAAAGAATTTAGTTGCATAGTAAAGGAGTTGATAGTAGAATCTTAAAAAGTAAATATATATCTATGTTTTAAGCAATGGACTTTGAACAAATTGCTTGAGCTTTCATAATCTGAACATAATGGCGATGTTTGTTTAGTGGTATTGGGATACTAATATAATTATGCACAGTGTAGAAAATCTCATATTTTATTAGCAAACTCTCAGAAAGCAGCATTATATACTCTTCATATCTTTCACTGTCTCTCTCCTTTTACACAGACTGTATCTAGTATGTTTAACTTGAAATATCATGTCTCAGTGGATTTACATAATGGAAGATAGAGTGTATTGGGTAAATAAAAGCATCCACACAGTCTGACTTACTTTAAATTTAGTGAAATCCCCAGATAAGAACTTAGACAGCTTTATTTTTCTAGGACTTCATGCATAAATCTCTGTTGTGATCTTGATGTGAAGGAGGAGCATGCATTCCAAAGAGAATATGGATACTCCATAGATATCATTTCCCATTTTTTCTTTTGGCATTTATTTCTCTTAACTGCTTGATGTTTTAATACACTTGCATATGAATTTTATTCTTTTGTATCATCCATTCCAGTCTTTCATCCTCTCCCTCGGAGATGCTTCTTCTGGGGATTCAGGTTATGGTTAGGGTACTCAAGATGTATTCTTCAGTGTGTGTGTGTGTGTGTGTGTGTGTGTGTGTGTGTGTGTGTGTGTGTTTGTCCTGAGTTGAATTGGAATTTATTGACCGAGAATGGCAGAAAGATTATTTACTGGAACAAGAACAATTTACACATGGATACAGCAATGATAAAAAGATATTTCTCCTTCATCCTTTAAATGCTTCCTGAACCCCTCTCCATTCCTTGATGAAATGTTGATAGGCCTAATGTTGATAAGTCTTGTGCAGATAACCATAGACAGAATGAGTTCATGAGGGCAATGAAATGTCCTGTCCAGAGGATAGTATTTTCCCCATCTTTTGCTTTCTCTTTCATCCTTCCTAGAATGATCCCTGAACCTTGCAGTGAGTACCCCACAAATTCATTATTTTCATCTCCATTTTTTGCAGAAAACCAGCATGTAAGCTTGAAGGTATTGGTTCCTTTATTTTTTTTCATAGAAAAGCAAAGGACTGTGGTGAGCAATAAAATAAAAATGCTTTTCTTAAAAGCTCTAGAAAACTACAAATTTAAGAAACACTACATGATAACTGTAAAGATGAAATTAGTTCCCGCATACAAAGGTGAATGGATAACCTCTAAGACACGGCTTTGGAAGTTAGAGTGCATTATATTAGCTAATTATTTCATAACTATCAATACATTAAAGACCACTCCTGAGGACACAGCATCTCTTTTGACTTTTTCTTGAGTTTCTGTTCCTAAGACATTCATAACACTTTAGCTACAATTCCAGAGAACAAGAGTAATTAAAGGTTTATATGTGAGATTATACTTTCCTTTGTGTTTGTAACATCTTAGATACAGTCAAACATTTAAAAAAAACATATCAGTTAAATCAAAGAAAAATATATATTAAATATATATACTGTGCTTAAACAGAACACATTTATGTAAAAGGGCAAGGTTCTATCTTAATCTGAATTTGCTAGAAATTTGCAAATTAATGGGTTATGTCATCAATGCACATGAAGGAATACAAAGACTATTCTACAAAGTTGTACACAGAGGATATTGTACCAGTTCATGAATATTTGCTGAAATAAATTTTAGGAAAATATCACACAAAAGCTATTTGCCAACATGGCCATGATCCAAATTCTTTATTTAATTTTCCTTGAAACTTGAAGTTCAGTGTTCAAGCATCCTGATAGACTCTAACACAGACTTAACTACGTGCTGCAAAAAAACAAACAAACAAAAAGCTATGTGAGGTCATCAACGCTCTTTGAAATTTTTAGGTTCCTTCTATGGATGTTTTATTGATTTGAGTCTTTCTATTATAATAAATGCAAACTGTCCTTTGATGATGATAATCATTAATCAAAATAATTTTTATATTGTTCAGAAGCAGTGCTTATCACAGAATTTTAGGACACACAAAGTAACACTGGCCTTGAATATGTAAACATAAATACATCATACAATTCTATGGACTACACAGGTTATATTTTTGAATATGTAAGAATAATCATATATATATTCAATAACAGTAATAAAAAGAAGTATTGAATTTGAAGAAGGGGGAAAAGTTATGTGGGAGAGCTTGGTGGAAAGAAATGGAAGAGAGAAATGTAATTCAATTTTCATCCCAAAAAATTACCCATTGTTATCTCCTTGTACTAAGCTCAAGTTTAAGTGGATCAAGGAACTCCACATAAAAACAGAGACACTGAAACTTCTAGAGGAGAAAGTGGGGAAAAAAACCTCGAAGATATGGGCACAGGGAAAAAATTCCTAAACAGAACAGCAATGGCTTGTGCTGTAAGATGGACAATTGACAAATGGGACCTCATAAAATTGCAAAGCTTCTGTAAGGCAAAAGACACTGTCAATAAGACAAAAATGCCACCAACAGATTGGGAAAGGATCTTTACCAATCCTAAATCAGATAGGGGACTAATATCCAACAGATATAAATAAAGAACTCAAGAAGACAGACTCCAGAAAACCAAGTAACCCCATTAAAAAATGGGGCATAGAGCTAAACAAAGAATTCTCAACTGAGGAATATTGAATGGCTGAGAAACACCTCAAAAAATGATCAACATCCTTAATCATCAGGGAAATGCAAATCAAAACAACCTTGAGGTTCCACCTCACACCAGTCAGAATGGCTAAGATCAAAAATTCAGGTGACAGCAGATGCTGGTGAGGCTGTGGAGAAAGAGGAACACTCATCCGTTGTTGGTGGGATTGCAAGCTTGTACAACCACTCTGGAAATCAGTCTGGCAGTTGCTCAGATAATTGGACATAGTACTACCAGAGGATCCAGTAATACCTCTCCTGGGCATATATCCAGAAGATGTTCCAACTGGTAATAAGAACACGTGCTCAACTATGTTCATAGCAGCCTTATTTATAATAGCCAGAAACTGGAAAGAACCCAGATGTCCCTCAAAAGAGGAATGGATACAGAAAATGTGGTACATTTACACAATGGAATACTACTCAGCTATTAAAAACAATGAATTTATGAAATTCCTTGGCAAATGGATGGATCTGGGGGTATCATCCTGAGTGAGGTAACCCAATCACAAAAGAACTCACATGATATGCACTCACTAATTTGTGGATATTAGCCCAGAAATTTAGAATACCCAAGATACAATTTGTAAAACACTTGAAACTCAAGAAGAACGAAGACCAAAATGTGGACACTTCACCCCTTCATAGAATTGGGAACAAAACACCCATGGAAGGAGTGACAGAGGCAAAGTTTGGAGCTGAGATGAAAGGATGGACATTCCAGAAACTGCCCCACCCAGGGGTCCATCCCATAATCAGTCACCAAACACAGACACTGTTGCCTATGCCAGCAAGATTTTGCTGAAAGGACCCTGATCTAGCGGCCTCTTGTGAGGCTATGCCAGTGCCTGGCAATCACAGAAGTGGATGCTCACAGTCAGCTACTGGATGGAACACAGGTCCCCCAATAGAGGAGCTAGAGAAAGTACCCAAGGAGCTGAAGTGATCTGTAGCCCTATAGGTGGAACAAACAATATGAACTAACCAGTACCCCCAGACCTCATGTCTCTAGCTGCATATGTAGCAGAAGATGGCCTAGTCAGCCATCACCTGGAAGAGAGGCCCCTTGGTCTTGTAAACTTTATATGCCCCAGTACAGGGGAACACCAGCGCCAAGAAGTGGGAGTGGGTGGGTAGAGGAGCAGGGAGGGGAGGGTATAGGGGACTTTGGGGATATCATTTGAAATATAAATGAAGTAAATACCTAATAAAAATTGGGAAAAAATATCCGGATTTAAAAAAAAATTAAATATGAAAAATAAAAATATAGAGGAATCACCAATATCTGAGAAGAATAGAATCATAGTATACTCTTGTTTTTAATTTCACTTCAATATGTTTTATAATATTTCTTTGCATGTTAATAGTACCAATTATCTATTTTCTTAGAGAATGATTATACTATGTATAAAATTATTAAGAAATTGTGGGCTGTACATATTATTCAGTCTTTGAAATTAAATAATATCTGAATTCCTATCTTATCTAGCTGCCACTGTGTATTCTCACATTTCCAACAAACAAATCCCTTCTGGGTCTCTTGCCAATACCATCTTCTGTTCTGATTAATTCTGTGCACTGTCTTTATTATTTTCCTTATAATTAACTTTATGTCTGAAAAGTAATTGGGATTTATGTTTGTGTTGCATCCAAGAACATTATTTTAAGGATTATATGAAGAATATGCTAGTATGGATACAAAACACATTTCTTTTACAGATGAATTATATATTAGAGATTGTCTTAGTTATTGTTTTATCACAGTTAAAACGACACCATGACCAACGTAACCTTAGTAAAATAAAATATTTAACTGAAAACATGTTTACAGATTTTGAGGGTTAGTGAATGATCATCATAGTAAAGGCCAGACAGACTTGGCACTGGAGCAGAAGCTGAGAGCTCTCAATCCTGATGGGCTGGCAGAAAACAGAGAAAAACACTGGGCCAAGAAGTTTATTTTACAGACCTCAAAGCTTATTCATAGTGAAACACCTCCTCCAACAAAGCCACACCTATGAACCTGTCCCAGACAGGTAGACTAACTTGTAACCAAATATTCAAAGAAATGATCCTACAGGACAGTCTCATTCTCAACAAACACAATGATGAAAAAGATGGATAACAAATGCTAAATCTTGGTCAAGTTAACCTATGGTCCTAAGTTCTCAAAAGCATGTAAGGTAAAGAAACACACACACACACACACACACACACACACACACACACACACACACACACACACCAGACAATAATACAAGTCTTGGAGTAGGATATCATTAAGTTTTATCCATCTGCAAGCACAACATGGTATCAGTGCCTGTGCATGGGATGGATCCCAAGTTGTGCCAGTCACTGGATGGCCTTTCCTTTAGTCTCTGTTCCATTTTTGTCTCTGCATTTCTTTTAGACAGGAACAATTCTGGGTTAAAATTTTTGAAGATGGAGGGTAGCCTCATGCCTCAACTGGGGTTCATGTCTATCTACTGGAGGTGGTTACTTCATGTTCCATCTCCCTGTTGTTGGACATTTTAGATAAGATCATCCCCACTGAGTCCTGAGAGCCTTTCATATCTCATGTCTCTGGGACATTCTAGAGGTCACCACACACACCCCACCTCCTGGTGCTGCCTATTTCCATTCATTTTCCTGGCTTTCTAGACTTTTCTTCTGTCTCCCCCACACCTAATTCTAGCCTCCCTTCTTCCCCTCTCCTCACCCCTGTGTGGTATTTCAATATTACATTTTCAACTATGGAAGGGTTTCTGTGGTGTAATGATTGTCTTTTGTTAAACACGTGTTGTGTTAAGTGTCATATTCTTTTTATGTATATCATATTTAAAAGTATATTACACACATACAAGTTTGTCTGAATGAGTGCAATAACAAAGGTGTAGGTATGTTTTGTTTGGGGAATCTGGACAGGATTCAGAACAGGGATGTTTCTGTTTTGGCTAAGGGGAGTTAGATATTATTGCCTTCCTGACTAGTCATAAGTCTGTTATAATGTTAATGATAAACACATCTTATGTGAGGATAAGATGGTATGAAATTATTTTCTCCTGGGTCTAGGCTAAAACAATCACTATATTCATGGGAGAGTCAATGCAGCAAGCCATGCTCAGTCACTGGTAGTTTTCCACATGAATGTGAAGCTGTGTGTTGTCTTTATGTTAGCCTGAAAACTAGTAGCTGGTATACAGTAAGTAGCTATTTCTTTATGTGCCTTGATAGACCGTGTTGATGCTAGCCATTATATTTAAGGTCTATCCTCATACCTTTTCAGCCATAAGAGTCTGGATTAAGACATATCATTCCTTCATTGGGGACTCTGTCCAATGGATGACTGTGAGCATCCACTTCTGTATTTGCTAGGCACTGACAGAGCCTCACAGGAGACAGCTATATCAGGCTCCTGTCAGCAAGCTCTTGTTGGCATCTGCCCAGTGTCTGGGTTTGGTGGTTGTTTATGGGATGGATCCCCAAATGGGGCAGTCTCTGGATGGTCGTTCTTTCAGTCTCTGCTCCAAACTTTGTCTCTGTAATCCCTTCCATGTGTATTTTGTTCCTCATTCTAAGAAGGAACGGAGTAACCACACTTTGGTTTTCCTTCTTCTTGAGTTTCATGTGTTTTGCAAATTGTATCTTGGGTATTCTAAGTTTCTGGGCTAATATCCACTTATCAGGGAGTGCATATCATGTGTGTTCTTTTGTGACTGGGTTACCTCATTCAGGATGATATCCTCCAGATCCATCCATTTACCTAAGAATTTCATGAATTCATTGTTTTTAATAGCTGAGAAGTATTCAAGGTCCCCAATAAAGGAGCCAGAGAAAGTACCCAGGAAGCTGAAGCCCCATAGGAGGAACATCAATATGAACTAACCAGTACTGCCAGAGCTCCTTGGAACTATTAACACCAGTCAAAGAAAACACATGGTGAATCTTGCTGCTGTATCTATATATGTATCAGAGGATGGCCTAGTCGGTCATCAGTGGGAGGAGAGGCCCTTGGTCCTGTGAAGGCTCTATGCCTCAGTATAGGGGAATGCCAGACCAGGAATGGAAGTGGGTGGGTTGGGAAGCGGGGGGAGGGGGCAGGGGATAGGGGATTTTCTGAGGGGAAACTAGGAAAGGGAATAATATTTGAAATGTAAATAAAGAAAATATCTGAAAGGAAAAAAAAAAAAAAAAAAAAGGACATATCATTCCCTGTAACATTTGGCTACTGAAAAACCCAGGCCTATATTTGTGGTTTTGGAAGCAAAGATTCAAGTTCAAAAGAGTTTAATGGTGAGTGTGGACATCTGAGACTGTGGGATAACTTCTCCCACAGATGAGAGGGCCTTGAGGTGCTGTGAAGGAACTTGGCACCATTGATGTTCAATAGCCATTTGGACCAAATATAAAATCAGACCTATGGCTGATGGACTCAGTTGGAGCCTTCAATAGTGTGGTTACCCTGAAGAATAAAAATTTAAAAGGCATGACCTCTACATTCAAGGGCCTTGGTCCCGGCAGGTGACCGCACCCGGAACCTACTTATAAAAGCAATTCTTAAAGTCCCAACGCCCCTGTGGAATGTCACCACCCTAACCACAATGTCACAAAGCCCTGGATGTGTTGCCTAGTGTTACACATGACTAGCATATGACCTAACTGTGTGGGCAGTTTATGGTTTTAGAATTCCCCTTTTTCCCTCCCCTTTGCTCCCCCTGGTTTGTGGTTTTCTCCTTTATAAGCTCTGTAAAAATTCAGGTTGTGGTCGAAACTCCTCTACCCCTGCGTGGCGTATGAGTTTCGACCCCAGCATGCTGACCTGAGCTCAATAAACTTCCTCGTGTGTTTACAGCAAGTCGGTCTCAGTATCTCACTGGGTGCGCACTATTCCTGAGACTTGAGTGAGGGTCTCCTCTGGGGGATCTTTCAACCCTATTATATTGTAACCTAATACATCGTTTGTCTGGCATTGATTAGGAGTCTATAAAGAAGGACTTTTAAAATCCTTTAAAATTTTCCCTACTTGAGATCTGAATTAAATCATATTTTGCAAAAACTGAAAAAGTATGTATATACTTTCTGAGACATCTTATCCTCTCTCTTCTGTTTTATCTCTTTCCACAGTAGGTTTTCATCAGAGATGGATTTCCAATGTTCTCCTCACTTCTGTCTGTCATCTCAGGTGATGATGATAAAGGTCAATGGATGGTGCTAGAATTTTTCTTTTTCAAAGATTTATTTTAAAATGTGTGTGTGTGTGTGTGTGTGTGTGTGTGTGTGTGTGTACAAACACCAATTGTATGTAGATGCCAGCAGAGGCCAGAATAGGGTAGTAGATTCCATGGAGGAGTTACATGTATTTGTTACATGGGCACTGGGATTTGAACTGTGGTCCTCTACAAGAATAGCCTAGTGCTAGAATTATTACTTTTTTTGTTTTTGTTTGTTTGCTTGTTTGTTTGTTTTGTTTTAAAATGTTAGGCCCAACCTTTGCACCATAAAACTTAGCTCATTTATCATTCTGATTTATTACCTCTAAAGTTAACCTTGAAATCTTATTACTTAAACTGTTACAAGACTTTTAAAGTCTACATTAAAAATGATAAGCACTAATGTGTTAGAAATGGGTACAAAAAAATCATGTCTATTCATTTAGTTTAAAGCAAAGTTCAATGTTTCCTGATAGGAAAGTATCTCAGTATTAATTTCCAGTATTTTACCTTTATTTTGACAATTATATAGTCTTATGAACTACTATTTCACATTTAAAATGTTAACTGATGAGTATAATAACTAGTTTTTTCTTCTTCCTTTTTCCCACAAACGGAAAACTCATCTCCCATTAATTTTCCCTAAGAGTTAGTCATCAACTTAAGTACTAATGCCTCAAACTGTAACAGTAGATGTAATTTGTTGGTAACAATTTTCAGCTCTATAATAACTTAGGCAAGAGACCAGAAAGTCGTTTGCACAGAGGTCTTAAATGCACTATCACTGACATCCATTACTTTTGATAAGGGTTCTTATTCTAATAACATAATACAGTGATTAATATCTTACAGGTTAGGCAAACACGTGCATCACTTGTGACTGAATGTATGATTCTTCTGACAAGACTAATCATCATCTAAGTTTTAGATTATTGTCTTATCGACAGTAATAGATTCTTCTATCCTTAAATCATAATAGTTTAATTTTTATGAAAATGACAATTATCATATACTTATCTGTACATAAGAGAAATATATATCTCTGTTTGTTAATTTTAGAGTAGATGCTTCCTACTTAATAGCTTCCTTTTCTCTTTTTGTTCTTAATATTTTACGTTAGCATCCAAGGCAGTAAATGTCATTATAACATTTTGAACAAGTTGTATTTTAGCACATTCCCCTTCCTCCTTCACTCCCCAAGACCATGGTAGGTAGACCCAGATTTTGGAATCTTACTGTCATTTTATGAACATAGCTACATATTAGAAGTAATTTCAAAGTCTGAAAACAGTTATTATGGTCACTGTTATCATTAAAAGTTCAGAAGTTTTAAGTATAGTACAATACAGGGGTGCAATCTTTGAAGGTGTAGAGTATAAGACAGGGAACTATGATATAGTCTCAAATTTGGAAGAAAGTGGTCCAAGTTACTTAATCTTCGCTAAAAGAAAGATTTTAGAGAAAAACTTTGTAACATGTCAATGCTACTATTCTGTTTAAAACTTTCTCACAATTCACTCAGCATAAAAATCACCAGTCAATTCAGTGATTCCACATCCTTCCCATATAAACATTGCATCTGTCTTTTTAAATGTCATTTCCAGTAACTAATATACTAAGGTTCAATAGATTCTTTCTGGTGTGAATTGGGTGAAAATTAGTAAATTTTTGAGAAATTTATAGCTTGCTGAGTCACAAGTACTGAGGAGTCCATACAAATTTCTGAACCATTGTATTTTTAACAAAAGGGACAGAAACTCCCTGTGGTGAATGAACCCAACATGTAGGAAGACAATATACTAAGCCTACTCTAAATTCATGAAAGTACCAGGTGATGATTTGACAAGAGAAAATGTATCTGTTCCTTGCGGGTTTGGAAACAACTTGCAATCAGCTCCACGATGCCTTGCATCCCACCTTATATCTCATAATCTTTCATCCATTCTACCTCTGTCCTATTCATCACAGTCTCATTTTCCTTGGGCACTATGTCGTTATAGTATACATATTTCACAGCTGTCCCTGTTGTTTTGTAAGGAATCATAATATCAGACAAAGGCAGAAACTCCACAGAAAAGGTAGAGATTGGCAAGTCCACAATGTGTTCCTCTAAAAAGTTAACTTAATATCTATTCAACATCTTTAAGCAGCATGTTGACTCTTTTTATGTTTTATGTTAACAATTCATGGTCCAAATGCTGATGACGTCGTCTTACTCAAAGATGACTCAGCTTTGCCTCTATGAACTTGGCTACTGCAAAAAGCAACTACTGTCATTTTTGTGGTAAATCTCCACCCAAAAATGCTCCAGCAATGAAAACACAACAGAGTTAATATGGTTACATGCTGCATGCCTAGCAGATCTACTGCTATGCTACCATATTCCACAGCATATGAGACCCCTTAGAACTTGCGATTTCTCAAGGCCATGTGTTTCTGCTCCACTTTGCTTCTTCTTCCTCCTCCTCTGCATCCTCTCCCTCTTCCATTTTCTCCTTGTCTCTCTCCCTCACCTTCTGTTTCACCTTTCCTTTGATCTGCCCAATCATCAGCTCTCCTTTATTTTACAAATTAAGGTGGGAAGCAGGCTTACAGGAAATCACCTGAGTGCTGACTCATTCAATGTTCCCAACCACTAACAGGAAAATGGAATTAACATCAAATATAATTAGCCCCAGGGCTATCCACAACACCCTGAGTTTGATTCTATAGGTTGTAAATCAATGGAACATGACCAAATATCAAAAAAGGATCCTTGATTTCTTTTTAAAAATGTCATTGTCAGAAACATTCAAAAAAGTAAGCCTCATGTAAGTTAAATGGATCTTTAGCTAATATGTTCAGTGAAACTTTTTGATTCAATGAAATAAATTATATATTTCTGATAGATAACTATAACATAGAATACATGGATATTTTTCAGAAGACCATTTAATGGGCATAATGTCTATTGGATTTCAGATTGAGTATATTTATGACCAAAAAATGTGAATTTATTCAGGTGAACAAAATTAGTTTGATAAACAAATGTTAATAGTAACTATTGTTTGCAGTGGGTCAGATTAAATACAGTTCTCAAAATCTGTAGGAAACTTAGTCTTTAATTGCTGTATAATTTGCGAGCCCTGATTTTTAATGTAATTTAAGTTTACATACTTCTGCTTCCTGGTATTATATTATTATTTGATATAAATGTATCTTCAAATCAATCATATAAGTAATATATGATTATATACATATGTATGTGAGTATATGTGTATGAGTATATGTGTGTGTTACTTTCCCAATTCCAATTTCACAAGTTATGTACAGAGTGTTACTGGATGAGTGTGTGTGTGTGTGTGTGTGTGTGTGTGTTTGTGCTTTGCTGATCTAAAATGGGATGTGTAACATGGAAGTGCTTATCCCCTCAAGAATAAAATAGCCATGAACAGACTTTAAATATCATTATATTCTTAAAACTATGGAATGATCTTGAAGCACTTTAGTTTCAAAATTATAATTAGTGATGAGTACCACATTCAAAAATGAAATAGACAAATGTATAGATTTCAAGACCATGATTCATCCAAAAACAGAAATGAATGCATTTTTGATTGTGTCATATGTTAGTTGTCATTAATACTATGAGATGATAAAAACAATAGATAAATAAATCCATATATACATACATGCATACATATAGTTGGTTTTGATCTTATAGATACTCAGAGATTTGTCATCAGTGTTTTCTACTTCTCATTCTGCTACAAGATATGAGAGAAATTAATGGGGCAATATTTTTGAGACTAAAAATATTTGTCTTTCACTTACTATGTGAATCTTAAACACTATAAAATATACTATGATCGAGACACATTTGTTCAGTTTTGAATTGTTTGGGGTTTGGTTTACTGCTTACTTCCTTAACCTAGCATACAATGTGTCTGTTTCTGATATACTATGCTTAGAGAGTAAGCATTCTGTGTTTCTAGAAAATGGTTGTCATTATTTTATCTGTACTTTCTTATATTCCCAGTTACTTCAAAAAGAGAAAAAAAGAGAGAAAAAAGGAAGAAAGAAAAGAAAGAAAGAAAGAAAGAAAGAAAGAAAGAAAGAAAGAAAGAAAGAAAAGAGGATTGAAAGAAAGTTACTGTATTATGAACATATTAAAATTACATGCTCTTAAAATTAAATTTTGTTATTATCTATGGCTTTCCTTTTTTTTTCTCTCTTGTCTTTGTAAGTTAGGATGTCCTTATGCAAAAGGGAGTGATGGTCAAAAGGGAGTGATGGAGCTTTGAACACTATTGAGGTTACTAATAACACAACAGATTATGTCTTGACATTATTCAAGACTCTGGCAGATAAGAGGGAGCCTAAGGGTAAGTATAATGCCTATATTTATTGAGAACATACTAAGGTTTTAATCTGAAATATTTTCCAAAGTGTTTTCTGATAGGTTAGAGCTTGGCCTATATACCCCAGCTCGTCATACTCTTTTGGAAGGTTGTGGGCACCTATGGTCTGACACTTGAATGATGAACCCATTTTCTTGTTTCTCCCTCGTCTGCTGCTTTGTATTGATAGTTTCTTCCACAGTATTCTCCTTGTCAAGAACTGAGTTCCTCCACCATGTCATCCTTCCAAAGATGAACAGAAAAATATTAAAATCATAAATTGAAATAAAATTTTCCTCCTGTAGGTCACTTCTCACAGGTACTGATATCCGAGGTACAGGTGATACAAAAGGAAATTACAGAAAACCATTATCAGAAAGAGCATCACTGTAGCAGCTTGATCTGACCCTATTTTTCTTAAACATATTTTTGGAATGGATTTATAGGAAGAATTCAGAAAATAGTAGAGATGTTGGCTAAGTAATCCCCAGAATGGTGCAAACTGAGGTTGACCCCATTGTTTTTAATAGCTGAGTAGTACTCCATTGTGTAAATGTACCACATTTTCTGTATCCATTCCTCTGTTGAGGGACATCTAGGTTCTTTCCANCTTCTGGCTATTATAAATAAGTCTGCTATGAACATAGTGGAGCATATGTCCTTATTACCAGTTGGAACATCTTCTGGGTATATGCCCAGGAGAGGTATTGCTGGATCTTCCAGTAGTACTATGTCCAATTTTCTGAGGAAACACCAGACTGATTTCCAGAGTGGCTGTACAAGCTTGCAATCCCTCCAGCAATGGAGCAGTGTTCCTCCTTCTCCACATCCTCACCAGCATCTGCTGTCAACTGACATTTTGATCTTAGTCATTCTGATTGTTGTGAGTATCTCAGGGTTGTTTGGATTTTCAGTTCCCTGATGATTAAGGATGTTGAACATTTTTTTCAGGTTCTTCTCAACCCTTTGTTATTCCTCAGCTGAGTAGCTCTATACCCCCTTTTTAATGGGGTTATTTGATTTTCTGGAGTCCTGCTTCTTGAGTTCTTTGTATATATTGGATATTAGTCTCCTATCAGATTTAGGATTNGTAAAGATCCTTTCCCAATCTGTTGGTGGCATTTTTTGTCTTATTGACAGTATCTTTTGCCTTATATAAGCTTTGCAATTTTATGAGGGCCCATTTATTGATTCTCAATCTTACAGCACAAGCCATTGCTGTTTGTTCAGTAATTTTTCCCCTCTGCCCATTTCTTAGAGGCTTTTCCCTACTTTCTCCTCTATAAATTTCAGTGTTTCTGGTTTTATGTGGAGTTCCTTGATCCACTTGGACTTGAGCTTTGTACAAGGAGATAAGAGTGGATCAATTTGTATTCGTCTACGTAATAACTACCAGTTGAGCTAGCACCATTTGTCTTTTTCCCACTGGATGGTTTTAGCTCCCTTGTCAAAGATCAACTGACCATAGGTGTGTGGGTTCATTTCTGGGTCTTTTGTTCTATTCCATTGATCTACGTGTCTGTCATAGTACCAGTACTGTGCAGTTTTTTATCACAATTGCTCTGTAGTACAGCTTGAGGTCAGGCATGGTGATTCAACCAGAAGTTCTTTTATTGTTGAGAATAGTATTTGCTATCCTAGGTGTTTTGTTATTTCAGATGGATTTGCAAATTGTCCTTTCTAACTCAGTGAATAATTTAGTTGAAACTTTAATGGGGATTGCATTGAATCTGTAGATGGCTTTCAGCGAGATAGCCATTTTTACTATACTAATCCTGCCAATCCCTGAGCATGGGAGGTCTTTCCATCTTCTGAGATCCTCTTCGACTTCTTTCTTCAGAGACTTGAAGTTCTTATCATACAGATCTTTCACTTCCTTAGAGTCACACCAAAGTATTTTATATTAGTTGTGACTATTGTGAAGGGTGTTGTTTCTTTAATTTCTTTCTCATCCTGTTTATCCTNTNTGTAGAGAAAAGCCACTGATTTGTTTGAGTTAATTTTATATCCAGCTACTTCACTGAAGCTTTTGATCAGGTTTAGGAGTTCTCTGGTGGTTGATGTGACACTTTCTCAGGCCACTTTGGAATGTCATTTCATGGACTCGGTGACTTTGTCTTCGGAGACTACCAGGCTCTTGTTCCAGGTGACTTTGATATTTTTTCCAGTTGGCAACAGAAAATCAGCACCATCCTTGTGGTGACAGTTTTGTAAGCATGCAGAATTGGAAAAAGATATTGGCATTTTAAGTTTCCTTGCTTTTGAAGGAATCATGTTTTGCAGGGTAATCTGTAACAGGACTAGAACCCTTTCAAGCACATCCTCAAGGAGTCATTGAGAGTGAAGCATAAGCTACCCTGAAAAATCCACGATTTTGGAACTGCCAAAGACAGAGGCTATCTGTTGAGGAAGGCTGCAGGAATAATATGGATCCTGCATTTGAAAAAAGACTACATTTGTTAAAATTGAGAACTTGCTAAAGAATGTGTTGTCCAAATTTGTTGGAGTTCATATGATACTGAGCTGAGCATGGATTGTATATATAGTGTTTGTGATGATGATGATGAATTTGGGTCTTATTTTGGGTCCATCATTATTTACACATTCCCATCATTTGAACTGGAACAATTAGTCTCCAGTATTACATATTGGAAGTATATAACTTTCTTTTGTATTTTGTAAGGCTCGTGGGTAAGAGTTTGCCTAGAGTAGCCAAAAAGAATTTGGACTGTGGTATTTGAGTAAGATTAGAACTTTTAACATAGAGGAACTTCTGCAATTGTCTAAATGTACTTTGCCCTATTAGATGGCTATAAGATCTAGGGAACCGAGAATAAAAATGGTATGTTTTGAATGAAAAATCATGTTTTCATAGCTTGTTACCAAGATGTTGGCATTGTTGTGAGGCCACGAAAAGTGTAGAAGTTGAGAGCTAAATGGTGATACAAGTCACAAGGAACAAGCTCTGAAGTGTTTACTCAGCCCCCAGAATACATCTTGTGTCCCTCTGAGCATTTGTCTTACCAAGATGTGAACTGACAGCCATATGCTCCCTCAGCCGTGAACTGGACTACCCCATCAGTGCCTTCCTAGATATAATAAACTGACATGGTCTGAAAATTTCTGCCAAGGCAAATATTTCCTCTTTGAATTTTCCCAATGATACCAACCTGATTAATACAGGGAGAATCCCTATTGAGAACATTGTGTCTTCCATGAGCGATGCTTTTGGCCCTTCATGTGTATCCCACTGAAACCCCTTCACTAGACACTAGGTTACCTCGGTCTCTTTCCTTCCAGTTAAAAGAATAACATAAAAGTCAGACTGGAATAGAAGACAAATACATTGACTCACTTTTTTTCAGTTTCTCAATGTCAGAAGTTTTCTTACATATAGTTTTAAAGACCAGTTTTTGAAAGAGACGATTGATCCAGAATACTTGGGAAAGTCCCTTTTCTCCTTGTGAAACAATGCAAAGGCATAAACTTACAGGAAGACAAATAAACACATTCACACAAACTAAATATGTTCCAGAATGCTAGAGAAGTATTTTCCATAAAATCCTGAAAGGGTTAGGTTCTTAATATATAAAATCTTCTTACAAGTCACATAAAAAAATCAAATACTGTATGAAAATGTAAAATTAATGCCTGTGAATCAGCTAACAAAAATTATAAGCTGCTTCAAATCTCTAAAATATGTTAATCTTAAGTGAAAATATAAGAAATGGTATTAAGTCCCAAACTGCCGTTTTCTACCCACATGAGTTTTAAAGTTAAAGCATCTAATAAGTCATTGATTTGGATGAGCTATGAGGGGAAGGAATACTCAACTTTAGACTTTTTCAGTTTTTATGAAAGACTACTAAATTCATAACCTGTAATGTTATATTAATTTTCCTATGCCAGCAAATGTTCTGTTAGAAATATATCCAAATAGTTTACTATGGAAACATAGTAAAGTATCTTATCACAGTATCTTAATAATGGTGAGACACTTGAAATATTCATATTCATAACTGAGGAACCAGTTACACCAGGGATATATGTGAATATGATGCTAAGTTATGCAGAACCTTGCAGAACTGTGCAAATTAAGTGGTGCTAGGACTATATGAAAAAAAAAAAAAACAGGCTGACAAAACCATGTACAATATGGTGAAAAGTATGTTACATGCTAAAGGCCATGCATTCTGTATTTGAGTGTGTGTGTGTGTGTGTGTGTGTGTGTGTTTGTGTGTCTTTTCTGTTTCTACGATACCTTAAGAAAAATCATGGGTTTTTCTTGTTGTTGTTGTTGTTGTTTGGTAGAAAAGAAGTTTATATCAGGTCACAATTCCATGTTATAGACTATCATTACTATCATTGTCTATGTGTTGATGCAGAAACTTTAAAACTCTACTGACATCACAGATATAGACACTAGCAGAGAGGAATGACTGTATGAAAGTTCACTTGCTTGAGCTCAGCTTGATTTCTTCATATACAGTAAAGAAACTCTCCTTATCCTGGTTATGCTACCTTCTTCAGTGGGAAGGTCTTCTCAAATCAGTGTAGGTAACACAATTCCCTACAGACAGGGCCACAGACCAGGCCAATGTAAAAAACTTGAGACTTTCTTCCCTGGTGATTCGAGACGGCATCAAACTGACCATTAGTGTTAACCACTCCAATCTGTGCTCCCTCATACGTGTTTGGAGGTGGACTGAGAGAGCTAGTAAGCTAAGATCAAAAGAGGAAAATCGCAATAGTTTAAGACCAAGAAACAGACTGTGAGAGAAATTTCTGCTTTGTTAACTTTCAATTTACATAAATTATGATTTGAACTAAATGTCTAGGGTAGTCACATAAAATAGATAATAAATACTATTGTTATAAATCAATCATTCATGATCAGTGGTGAGACAGTGGTTCAACAATTTATGCATGCTTTCACAGCTAATTTTTAAAAGTGATTTAAAATCTGATCATATTGTATGCAAATGTATGGGGGCTCATTCGGGGTGTATGAGTATCTGTGAGAAAGACAATGCAGGTTCAGAAATGTTATGTTAAATTTCTTTCCTGGAAATTATATCACAAGAAGGATATTTCTTTACTTTAAAAAATATTCCTTCTTTTTATTTAATCTTGAATTTTAAACTCCAGATTTTATTCCCCTCCCGATTTACCCTCCAACTGTTCCATATTGCATACCACATCTCTACCTCCCTGTCCTTACAAGGATGTCCCCACCCCACCAGACTTCTAAACTCCCTGGGTTCCCTAGTGTCTTGCATTTCTCTGACTGAACCCAGACCTGGCAGTCCTCTGCTGTATATATGTTGGGGGCCTCATATCAGCTGGTGTTCTCAGTGGTTTAGGTTTAGGTTAAATGGGACTGCTGGTCCTACTACAGGGTCGCCCTCCTCCTCAGCTTCCAGCTTTTTCCTGATTCAACCACAGGGGTCAGCAGCTTTTGTCCACTGTTTGGGTGCAAATATCTGCATCTAACTCTTTCAGCTTCTTGTTGGTTCTTTCAGAGGGTAGTCATGAAAGACCATAGCCTCAGTAATAGTGTGAGGCCTTGGGACCTCCCCGTGAGCTGGGCCTGTTGCTTGACCTCCATTTCCTCATGCTCCTCTCTATTTCCATTCCTGCAGTTCTTTCAGAAAAGAACAGTTCTGGGTCACAGTTTTGACTGTGGGATGGCAACCTTATTCTCACTTGATGCCCTGTCTTTCTTCTGGAGATTGGCTCTACAAGTTCCATCTCCCTACCATAGCAACATCATAAGTTTTCTGTTACTCTAAGAAAATACTGGAGATAATTAACTTATAAAGAGTAAAAGTTTACTTGTAACTCATAGCTTCAGAGCTTTCAGTACAATATTGGACAGATCTGGGGAGTCTTGAGCCAGCAAGGCATGGAGTGCAGTAAAGAAATGGCTGCCCCCCCCTCATGAATAGGAAATAAAAGACAGAGAAGAAGGGACTAGATCCAAATAACCCCTTTAAAGAGAAAAACCCAGTGACCTACTGACCTCCAACATGCCTTTTCTTATAAAGGCGGACTACCCCTATCATGTTTACTCCGGGGTACCATTCAATGACTTTTGAATCCTTTAGCATATGGACTGTTTGGAATGGTCAGCCCCAAGAATAGGAGGTGAGTTCTATTTACCCATCTTCTTTGTGAGCATTTACCAATAGTGAAATTCAAAATGGAGAAAATGAGAGGTGACTCCAGCGAACCCTACATCAGAAAGGCAAACACTCCAAGTGTCCATTGTTCTGGAATTCATTGATCTCAGACCCTGCTAGACTAGGCATTCTGTGCCAGGTGTATACTGGTCATCTGGAAGGTGGAGTACTATCCCAAAGCTATTTATCACATACCTTCATTTCCCAGTTCCCTCAAAACTATCAAGGGCCTAAGCAACAGTGTGCATGTGTGTGTGCGTGTGCATGTGCATATGTGTATGTTAAGGATTTTTGTTTGCCTAAAGGTGGGGCTAAGGTGCTTCAGATGAGTTTGGAACCCCTTGATGCTGATCCTGATACCCTTCAGCAACAGTGCTCTGATAGGCATTTCCAATGAATCATTTCTCTCTGTGGCTCCCTTCCAGTTACTTATGAGTATTATAGGCTTCTCAGGAATTTTAGTAGGAGCCTGTGTAGCTGGAGAGGAGGTGAACCTATATCAAGCTTGGGTCATTTGATTCATGTCTGTGTACATAGAATGCAACCAACTTGTAGGAAAATGCTGTTTGTTTCAATATCTCTCTCCATCATGCACAATTCTAAGCCAATATGAATGGGGATGAACGACTGTCAACTATCATCAGGACCATTTAAATAAGGGAAAAATAAGATCCCAAAGTCTCATAATAATATAAAAAAGGATACATTTCTTTTTGGCCTGAGACGAAACTGCAAAGAATTTTTATTTTCCTTTATTTTCTATTTGTCACTAACTGATGAAAGGAGATCTCTACTCTTGGAATGAGTTAGCATGGAGAAAGTCAAGTTCAAGACAAGGAAATGAGCACCCAAATATCACTTGGGTGAGCCCCCTGTTTACCATGGTCTGAGGCCCAGTAATAATTCCAGGTTATTTCATTATTATTTTACATTATGTTTATGGGAGTTTTTCCTATATGTATATCTGTGTACCATATGTATGCCTGGTGCCTCTGGAGGCTGGAAGAGGTCATTGGATCCCCACGGAACTCGAGTTTAAGATGGTTATAATTCATGATGTGTGTTCTGGACATTGAACCTGAGTACTCTGGAAGAGTGATCAGTGCTCTTGACTGCTGAGTTATCTCTCTAGACCATGGTATAGTGTACTGGCTAATTTTGTGTCAACTTGACACAGGCTGGAGTTATCACAGAGAAAGGAGCTTTAGTTGGAGAAATGCCTCCATGAGATCCAGCTGTAAGGCATTTTCTCAATTAGTGATCAAGGGGGGAGGTTCCCTTGTGGGTAGTGCCATCTCTGGGCTGGCAGTCT
>NC_034603.1:10232041-10242605 GCF_900095145.1 Mus pahari | reverse complement strand
AAATGCCTCCATGAGATCCAGCTGTAAGGCATTTTCTCAATTACTGATCAAGGGGGGAGGTTCCCTTGTGGGTGGTGCCATCTCTGGGCTGGCAGTCTTGAGTTCTATAAGAGAGTGGACTGAGCAAGCCAGTGGAAGCAAGCCAGTAAAGAACATCCCTCCATGGCTTCTGCATCAGCGCCTGCTTTCTGACCTGCTTGAGTTCCAGTCCTGACTTCCTTTGGTGATAACCAGCAACGTGGAAAATGTAAGCTGAATAAACCCTTTCCTCCCCAACTTGCTTCTTGGTCATGATGTTTGTGCAGGAATAGAAACCCTGACTAAGACATATAGTTTTAAATTTATACTATAAACTCTTCAGAGCCCAGGCCTATGCTTAATATCACCTTGTCTGAACCACTACAAATTGTTGAGCAGCAGTACCACCTGCATATGATAAGATGAAGGTAAACACATCTTACATGCATTAAGAAAGAGAGAAAAGCACCATTGGTCTCTGAAATACTTAATAACAAGTGTAGGATTAGCAACTCCAGCATTTATTGAACAGTTATAAACAACCAGGACATCCCTACTGATGCATATACTTGCTAGCTATATATGAGCTGGGATAAAGAAGAGGCTACATTAAAATGCCAAAGAATAATGCATTTGCAACTGATTCTCAGGTAAACAGTACCTACATCATGCCTTCCAGTTCTTTTATTGAAAATACATTTTGAGATTATGTGCTAGATGTATGCATGACTCTTACATGGAAGCAGTATTCTTTAAATCTGTCAACAAGGGCTGGATATTCCTGCTATTTTATTTGAGCCATGAATCTGATTTCACTTTTGTTTTGTTTTGTTTTTTTAATTTTATTTTATGTTTGTAGATTTAGTGTGGGTGTGGGGCAGCTTCTCCAGCAGGGAAAACTAGGCATGAGCTTCCTTGAAGCGAGCATTGTAGGCATTTATGGAATTCCTGATATGTGTGCTAGAATCCGAATTCCACTTCTCTGCACAACTCTCTTAACTGTTTAATGATCTCTCCAGCCCAAGGAACTTTTGATGAATATACCATTTAGTGATTCCCCACATTAGCTAAACTTAAGAATGAATAGTGCTGAGAAATTAAAAGTCCAAAGTTCGACTCTGCATGATACAGAGTGTAAAACAGCATGGTGCAAGCATACACTGTAACCGTATTTACTGCATGAGCTAGGGTGTATAAGAAGCAAACTTAACTTATCCTGGCAGAAAGGCCAGAGTAGAACTTTTCTTACATCCAGTTCCCCAAATATATAACTCTACATACCCCTAGAACAGACTCATCCAGTGAAACAGAAAGACATGTTTCCATCTGTTACTCAACTTGAGAACCTAGCAAGCTGTCTCACCCTTTCTGCAATTCTTTCATTTCAGTGCAACTTTGTAATACGTCATTTGCTCAAGGAGACTCTCTTCTTTTTGCCTCAGATCTTCTGGATCTATCCTCAGAAAAGAATGAACTGATCTCAGTATACATTCTTTATAGCTCATTTACCAAAAGCATATTTTGTGCTAAAAACCACACACTACTGGGGTAAGACTGATTAAACGAAAACATAATGAGGATCATAAATCCTCTTCAACAATAGCATCAGTAGGGTTGAAACATCCAACTTCCCTATTTGTCAAACTCAGCAGAAGATTTTTACATCAAATCATGACTCAAATTGTCTCTTCCCAGAGTAAACACTGTTTTCTACATGATAGGTCCTTGATGGGGCAGAACAGAATTACATTTGACATTCATTGGATTTGGCAATTGCCATCTCTGCTTAATCAGTTACTTTAAAACATTTTTCATTTGTCATTATTGTTGCTAAATTATAAGCAAGTCAAAGATCAACAATTATTCAGTTCTTTGGGCTTCCATCAAAATAAACTCAATGGGGCACGTCAATCATATTCCAGCCCAACTGTTTTCAAGTGTATTGCATTCTCAGTAATAACTTTTTGAAAGTAGCAGACACATAATGCTAAGATAAATTTCTCTCATTGCATATCAACAACTACAATGACCACATTTCACAACAGATAAGAATTCTATTTAATTTGTGCTCCCTACTGCCACCCACTTAATGTAGAAAGAATTTAAGAAGGAATCCAGAAGTAAAGAAATGTTCTGGCTAAAAGAAGAGATATTGTATTAATTAATTTTTTACTTTAGCTACTGGAATAGTTTTGTTGTATACAGTTCTCCCTCTCTTCTTTCAAATATTAGCTTGAAAATAGGTTGCATTGTTTCACGATGTATTAAATATGGTAGGATTCTGATAATTTCATAAAAGGTCAAAAACATTTTCTAATATAACAATTGGTAGCCAATGAAAACAGTTACATATTTCATTACATTGTTTCAAAATTCAAATATATATAGTGATCTTTCCTTCTGGAACATTATCTCTTAGCACCTTAAGATAAAAATATCTAAATACTCAGAGGCTTTTCTTTCTATGTTTTCTGTATATTCCAAGGCATAAATTGCAAGTAAAGATTTAAAAAAAGATGCTTAATTTTTCTTATTAACTTCATATAATGAAACTTGAAGGATGCAACACTTACAAGATAATTAATAGTAATAACCTTAACAACTAACATTACAATGTTGATTGAAGAAAGGATGCTCTGGGGCTGTCCAGTAGGTTCCTTTAGTAGGAGTACTTACTGTTCTCAAAAAGGACCCAGGTTCAGTTCCCAGGTAAGCAGTGGTAGTTCACAACCATCCTAATGCCAGTTCCGGAAGATCCTGCTTTTTCTTACAACTTCTATAGACACCAGGCATGTACCGGGTACACGTGTATACAAGTATGCAAATCACACATACATGTGAAATAAAATAATCTATACTTTAAAAGAAATAATAAAAAGACTGCATTAAATAACAGCCATTGAAAATGTAATAATATTAACATGGTATATGCTATTTATATATTATATACTATATAGTATAGTTTATGGTATACTGTAATCTCCATGGTTTTAGTTAGTGGAATAATGCCAGCATTTTCTCGGTATTTTGATACTTTATTTTCTTAAGTAATAATTGCATCATTCCAAGCCTTTGCTTTCCTACCACCAACCCTCCTCATGTAATCCTCCCTTGCTCTCTCTCAAATTCATAGTCTCTGTTTCTTTAATTGTTAACATATCTGCTATGAATTAATATTTTATTGCAGCATTTTAAAAACTTGCTGAAGGCAAAAAAAATTACTTGGTTGATTCTCATGGGAATAAACATTCTGAATGTTCTGTTTTCTTAGCTACAGCCAAGAGAAAGAATGTTTTGTTTCATCATGATCTTAAAGGAACATAAACATACAGCTAATCTAAATTATAATTCTCTGTGAATAACTCCTCAAATATGCAAAAATAAATGCTATCGATTAAACACCTGGGCAATGGGCATTCAAGGATGAGGCTGGTTTGCTAAATATAGTAAAATTAATGAGAAACAATTTTAATCCTGAGCATCAGAAGTTAATATCCTCAGATAGAATTGAATGGAATGAACTATGGGGGAAAAAGGTTCCCATTAGATGTGAAAGAATTAATCACATGAATAAAGTGGAGCACAGAAATGAGAGCTTAACATAAAGCACCTACATATTCCACATTTGATAAGCTTGGTGAATTCAGTATTGCTAAACAGTCATTGATTTATGGAGTGGGTTCACTCACATGCCTGGATCAAATGAAACAAGACATGCACAGCATCTAGACTAATTCCTCACAAGTAGACAGCTAGTGACAATATTAGGAAACAGAGAAAGCTTGTCACCTAAGCTGCCAGAAAGATTGCTATGGGCTCACTGAACCCTCTTGCAGCTGAGGTTCCCCTAAAAGCAGCCCACATGAGTTTTAAACTAACTAGAGAAAAGCATGACACACTGGTCTAAAAATGGTGAAGGACACTAGCTGTAGGACAGACTGGAATAGAGCCTAGACTATTCCAGCCAGATCTTCCCTATTTCAGGATATTACATTCCCAGCACATTTTACATGTATTTTTAAAAACTCCAAGTAAGAAATTGGAAAGCTTCGAGCCATCTAAGTCCAGCCAGAGAACTGTCTCACAGTCAGCTTTCTCACATAGACATCCTTGTCAGCAAAGATGGACACATTCACAGGTCTGTAGACCTCCCCAGACTCAGGAACAGATTTTTCTCACCATGCCAATGGCAACTTCACTGAAGCAATCTCAGGTCAACATGACTACACCAAATCCAGAATATATTTCATTAGGTATGAGTGTAATAGGAAGATCATGTCTGTCCACAGCAGAGATCTGTCCTTGGATAACCAATATCCAGTCACATGACTACATAAGAAATCACAGAAATGGCACCACTGTCTAAATGAAGTCTATAGGATCACTATAATCTCACTGGACTAGCAGGATTTAAGATGCCCAACAACAGTACTTTCCATGACCTGCAGTTTCTAAGACTTGCTACTGTAAAAAGCTTCTATGTAAGCTACAGATGTTGTAAATATATTTTTCTATGAGAACTGAAGGAGCACCCAGATGGGATATTGCCATCTCAGATGCCCAAAGAGATCCATCAGCACTTAATTCTCCTTGAACTAGTGGATACCACTCTTTTTAGTATTCAGGTCCCAAAGTTCTGTTCATCCAGGTAACCTGAGTTGTTACATTATAATGTGGTGTGGGTTTTGTTGTTATTGTTGTTTTTCTGTTTGTTAGTTTGTTTGACAATTTTCTAAAATAAGAACTACATTAACAAAAGCCTTGCTTTTCACTTAGTATGCTTAATGGTTATTTCTGGCTGTCAACTTGACGATATCTAGAATAAACTACAATCCAGAATCAGAGAGCACACCTGTGATCCAGATCTTGAGTCTGGAAGATACAGGCATCTGACAAAGACCTCGAGGCATGGGGGCTATGAAAAGCTCAGGCCTAGGGAAGGAAGTATACACCCTTAATCCCCCAAGACAGAGGCAAGAAAAATCTTTGAGTTCAAGGTCAGCCTGGGACAAAGCAAGTTCCAGATCCAGGCATGGCGGTACACATCTGAGTCACAACTTCTGCTGGAGGCCTACATAAAGACATTGGAAGAAGATTCACTCTTCTTCGACTACACTTACTTGCTAGCACATCTGTTAGAATCTACTTCTTCAAGATTCCAGCTTATAAAGAAAACCAGCTCAATCAACTAGTCTTGTGGGACTGAGAAACTACTAGATTCTTGGACTTCCCATCACAGCTGCCCAATGTTGGGTTAGTTGAAGTCCAGACTATAAGTCATTACAATAAATTTCCTTAATATAGAGAAACATTCCATGAGTTCTGTGGCTTTAAAGAACCCTGACTAATATGGTATGCACAACTTATTTTATCAAATAATCTACTGAAGCTTGGGTAGTTTTGATGATAGGCAGGAATAGATGATGCCCATTGTTGTACTTTTAATTTGTATGTGTGAGGAGTCTACAGTGATATTCTATGTCCAAAGCAGGCAAAATGGCAATTTTTTAAAACACTCTTTGGAAAGAGTCATTTACAGTCATTTCTTCCCCAGTGCTATCCATACACAGAGAAGTACCAAATGCACCATGCTAACTCTCAGAACCTCCTGCTGTCATCAGCTTAACTTTCCCCATCCCTCCCTTTCCCTTTCATCTTTATATGAGCAAAGATCACTGTTCTCTCCTGAACATGTAAAGATTTGTCTTCATCAATAACTATACAAGGCAGTCCAAGGCATTGGAGTCTCCAGTGGCCTTTTATCGAATACACAGAGTCACTGAGCACATGGCACCTTCCTTATTTCTGTCTATCCTTCAGAGAGCGAGACTCCATTTCTGAGAAGATCCACAATGCAGACAATGATTCCTTCACTTGGGGATGAATCAAGGGCTACCTAAGCTCGTCTCTTAGCTTGTTCAGATGTCTCTGGTTCAGTATGCCTTCTCATTAAGCAGACAGAGTAAACAAAATTTACCTATGAAAGGAGGCAGTGCAAATATGGATTTTTAAAGCAAATTTCTAACTCTATCACAGTAAGAAAACCTATGTCCAGTTTTGTATATAAATTAGTTTATAATAATAACCTAAATAATTAGGTTATTTTAATTAATGTAATGATTTTCCCTTTCAGTGGCTGAAATGTAATTCTTATAAGAGCAGAACATTGTTTCCCATCTTTAAAAATTCCTACCAGCTACGTGATAATATGACAATCTACACATAGATAAATATAAATGAAGAATTAGTAACTTTCCAATTGTATAAATAAAAATATCATATGTAGAATATACCTTCTCAATTTCTTTGTTAATCTGAAACATTCTGAGTCACTTATAATATGACCTGTTAATAGTCTTAAAGAAGATAGTTACCACACACAAAAAAAATGCCTTGATTGAAAGGAAGAAAGAGAATTCTCAACGATTTCTACAAGAGAATGTGTTTCTTGCAGAAAGTGAGTTTGTCTCATCTTAAAAATGGTAATGTTCCTCACACAATCTCAGTGCAGCCAGACTATAGAATACAATTCCTTTGGTATAAGAGGTACATTACTACAAGTGGAAAAGGCAAGTCTTTACACAGTACTCATCTAGCTTAGATTCCAGGAGTCTAGGTAAGAAATGTCTAATGGAATCACAGAATTGGCTCCACCATTCTCTTAAGATCCCTATAAAAATGTCTCAGAACTCCAAATGTCATGTTTTGAACGTGAATGGTATTTGAAGGATTCATGTGGAGTATTTATACCGGAGTGTTCACAGTTATAAGTTGCTAATACAAAACCCAGAGGGAAGAGTTTCAAGGGATGATAATGTGAGAAAGGTATTTAGATTTTTCAAGTTCTCCTTCCTTTTTGAGCAAGAGGAAAATAGATGATAAGATTTGCATTCTGATAAACTAGATGCTGTTATCTGTCTAATATTAGGCTGCCCTAAGTCAGTTCTAGACTCTCATATGCAAGAACGCTTTAGTGAAGCCTTTTAAATGACCTTCCATTTGTGCTTCCATGACTCCCAACTTGATTTAACATTTAGCACATCTTTCTCTCATTGAATTGATTTATCTCCATGTTGTTATCCAAAGATTACCTATTGAAACACAGACACTGTTTTGTATATTTAAATTTTCCATACAATATCCCTTTCATGTTTCCCTTCTCCCAGATCTTCACAGATTCTCTCCATCTTCCTACCCAACCCAACTTCATTCTTCTCTCTCTCTCTCTCTCTCTCTCTCTCTCTCTCTCTCGCTCTCTCTCTCCCCCTCCCTCCCTCCCTCCCTCCCTCCTATCTATAATTCAATTCCTGAACCTATAGATCAGGAAGCATCCCATGATGACTGGCAGGAAAACAGTAGAACCTGAGTATCATGAAATTTGCTGTAAGATTATATCTTCTGGTAGTTTTAGAAACTCCACCCATAAAAATCTTACCAATTTGGGGGAAACTGTAAGAGGCCTCAATATTCCACAAAGAGCTACAGGCAATGAAGAAATGATGAGAGGAAGAGAAATAGTCTTCCTCAGGCGAGAGCACATAATTTGGTACTTCAATACCAAATAGTCATCCCTGAAAAAAAAATATATATACACATACATACATACATACATACACACACATACATACATACATACATGTAATATGCCAACTGAATATATTTAGAAATATATACATATTCAGCAACAGCAATTAACTTTAAAAGGGGCTGTACATTTGGAAGGAAGATGGGAATATTTGAAGGGAGAAAGGGGAAGGAAAAAAGGGTGGACCTATATTACAATCTATTCTTTAGAAGGAAAAAGCAAGGAGTTAATCGTGAAGATGGGCAGCTTGTGCAGCTAGGCAACAGGAAGAGATGTAGAGGAGAAATCAAAGCACCAAAGAGACAGCTCCACATATTTCCCAACCTGTCTTAGATTACTTAGGAAAAACTGAAGACGGAAATATTCTCTGATTCCTGGTGTGTACCCTCCTCCTTCTGTATGTATTCGACACAGCTGTCAGCATTCCCTAGGAGACAACTTTGCCTTTAAATGTCTGTGTTTGCCAGAAGCCAGTGGGCATCCAGTCATTTTTGCCAAGACTTTCGTCAGCCATGAGTCTCAGGCATCACGGGTGCTGCTAACAGCCATTCTCAATGCACTCAGAATAGCTCTCATCTTTGTGGCTATTAGTTTAAGGCACACTAAACACCTTGGCTGTTGAGGTAGAAAAGAAGATTGATTTACAAGCTGTTATCAAAGAATTTCTTTTTTAACTTCTCAATTCTTGAGAGACACTTGCTTAAAAATGAAGGCAATCAACCTTCCAAGAGACTCAGTGGGGAGGCAAAACTCTTACAGGAAAAAACACACACACACACACACACACACACACACACACACATACACACAGGCTATGGATTCATAAACATTCAATGTTCAAAAAAAATCAATACTGCTAAAACATGACTTGATCCTAAAATAGTATTTATTATTTTTTACCAAATAAACTAACTTTTGAAAGGCAGCATATTCACAATTTCAAAGACTTCTTTCATAAAAATTTTATATTGGATCACTGCCACATCCTTAGAAAATACTCTTGAGTTAAAAAAAAAAAAAAAAAAAGCCCTAAATATCACATGTGTCCCTCATTGTGTTCCAAATTCACCAAAATTCTATCTCTACAAATATGTTCCCAACACTATTCCCTGGATGTCTTGGTTCTTGTTGTGAGGTATACACGGTTGATTTTTCTATCCCTCTGTGACAGGCATGAGTCATTAGAAAGAGTTGAATTATTTCAAGTTGTTCATACATGTAGATTATTACATCACAAAGAATATCTAGTTACTTTTTGTGTAGAGGTAAAGTTTATACAATTTGAAACTTCAGTTCATACAAATGGAACACTATTTTGTATCTCATTATGTTATGGTAATGTATCACCCCATTTTGTAAAGTAATACATTGTCATTGCTCTATAAGTATTGAATTTATCTCACAGAATCTATGGGTTCCAATCCTACCTCACATATTCCACAGCAACATGACTATAAATGAACTTCTTAATATTAAAAGGAAATAATGATAAAGCCTGGACTTGATAAGTGAATGTAGCTAGACGCTTCCCATCCATCCACAAGGGTGGCAAGGATTCACCTTAGACAATCGTGAGAATTTCCTCAGGAGTCCACATCCTAACTGTCATAGCTTCAGCTAAAAATTAAGTGTTGCTGTTTGGACCTGGCTATCCTGGAACTCTCCCTGTAGACCAGGATGGCCTTGAACTCAAGGATTTGTCTGCCTCTGCCTCTGAGTGCTGGGATTAAAGTCATGTGCCATCACTGCCCAGATAGAATTTATTTCTTGACTAAATTTTAGAATGTAATACATATAAAATCTTGGAGCCTTGAATTAGCATCCAAGTTTAAACTAGAAAACGTCTACTCTATTATAATCTTTGGAAACACGTGCACTATCGTGTAAATTTGCTAGATTCTATATTAATTTAGCGATTGTGTTTACAGTTCAACTTTATAGAACTCAGCATAATAGCCAGTGGCTAACATCTCTAGCTGTGGGATCATAGGGCTCTAGATTCAAATCTCCTCCCATATCTTTCATGCATGTTGGAGTGATTAAGAGCAAAATATTCAGATTGTCAAGTCAGCTGAGTTCTTCACTGCTTGGGTAGAACCCCAGCCTCTGGCTTGGTCAACTCTACCTCACATATTCCATAGCAATGTGACTGATAACCTCAGTGGCTAATACTTGTTGAATGCGAGACTTGGACCAAATACATGACAGAATATAGTGACCTATAAGCTTAATATTACAATGATCATTATTAGTGACTTTTTATTTTATTTAAAGGTAGATTGTTATGTGACATAGCAAGATAAAACTCTCATTTGCATCTATACAGCTATGACTCTCAGTCTGTCTTGAATCTGACACTGAATGAATTTGGAAGTTGCTTATTACTTTCCAAGAACAAATTTTTGAGAAATCAAATGCATGAACGAGTAACAGTAGAACTTCTATCACTTAATGTAAAGGTATTGGGACCCAAATCAATCTGTTCACTCAGGTTTTTCATTCCCCTGAATTGAGGCCTTTATGGAGCAAAAGATTAAATACCCTTTGAATGAAGCTGCTTCTTACTTAATTCCTGAAAGTTTATAGCCATATTCAGTAGTTTATATTTAGATGAAATATTGTAATTGATTTTAATTGAAATTCATTGTAATTCTGAATTTTAATCAATGTTAAATTTAAATTTATTTAAAACTTATTAACTTAAAAAGTAGCATATTATATATTTTAATATGCTAATGACCTACTCAGTGAATAGTCATAATTTAGTAACAACTTAATGTTTATTTAAAGTAGAAATAATAGCATAACCAGGCCTGGTGCTCTGGTGCCATTTGAATCTACCGTGGGGACATGGAGTTAGTGATTGTCTTAGTCAGGGTTTCTATTCCTGCACAAACATCATGACCAAGAAGCAAGTTGGGGAGGAAAGGGTTTATTTGGCTTACATTTCCATACTGCTTT
>NC_034603.1:10229421-10231796 GCF_900095145.1 Mus pahari | reverse complement strand
GCTCCTTTCTCTGTGAGAACTCCAGCTGTGTCAAGTTGACACAAAGCTAGCCAGTACAGTGATATTTCATCTGAAAGCAGATTTCAAATATTTTTACTAAAATTTTACTGTAAGCAACATGATAACAAAAGTTAACTTGAGTAAGGTTAGTCAGAGCCAAAGTTCTGGAGCTCAGAGCCACATATTAGATTTTATGCTTGCACTAGCAATATTCACAAAATAGTTTAATTATCACAGGCATTTCTATTAAATGGTGATGATTTAGGTCAAACATGCAATTATTGCTCTTTCTGATTTGAACATGCCCCAGCATACTTGTGTCAGTCACTGTCTCACATGGGCCAGCCTGGTATCTCTTTGATGTTACTTCATGGCCATCTCAGTTCTTATGGCCCAGACTTGACAGTCCTCTGCATGCTCCTTTGATAATACAAACTTTGTGGAGATCTCTGCATGTGCTGTTTTCCCTTTGTTAGAACACTACATGTTGGTCTTTATTTATCCTGCAAGTAACAACTCAGAAATTATCTTGTCAAAGATCTCCAAATTATTCCTACCTAATCAGATTGGTTTTTCCATCTTGAGTGCCTGCCCTTCCCCAACTTCTTTTACATTGCATTTTTTTTGATTTCTTTGAATTACTACCTTGGAGATTATATAAATATAATATTTGGGTGGATGTATGAATATGTGCAGCTTCCCTGCATCTATTCTTGAATATAGACTCTAGGTATTTAGAGAGCTTGGTGTTTGCATAGACATACTTAACTTTAAACTCAGTATTCATCTATGTGCAATTACTTCTCAATAACTATTAGTTGAAAACATGTCTGGAAATATTTTAGTGACAAGGAATGAAACTTCAGAAAGGATAAACAACTTGAAGCTTAAACATATAAATAAGAGCTAAACAGAGACTTGAGTTCAGATGGTTTCTGATACGGGCCCTGTGATGATCATAGTCAAACAGGGTAAGGAAGAAAAATGAGGCAGAAAAAAAGACTTAGAAAATATTCTGTAACTAACTGGAAGATGCCAGTAGTCAAGTTGTTCCAAGAAAAGTGCATAATTCCAAATTAAATGTATAAATAACTCATTGGCTACAAAAGGCCATATCTGGATCTCAACACCACATGCTACTCTCTGGGGGAAGATTTGGAGGGAGCAGGAGGACTTTGGCCAAGCTTAGATGGTGTCACTTGTCAAAGATAGCCATCTGAGCATCCTCAGTGCAGACTAAGAAAGAAAACTCCTGCTATAGAACACCAGACAAGTTTGATCAACACCAAGGGAATCACATAGGAACCAAAGGAGAAAATGTCAGGCAGCTGATCAGAAGCACTAGTGGAAGGACTCAACAGGGGATCACAGAATTGCTGGGGGGAAAAAGTAGAAAGTCGATCAACGGGCAGAACTAATGGAGGGTCAGAGGAATTGATGGTGAGTTCCTGGTAGGCCACAGTACAGCTGGTAGCAGCAGGGAGGCCAGCAGGGTGAGAGGAAGGAGCAGGTAATCAAACTGTCTATCAGGTTGATTAGACAGGGAGGGGATCAGACAGCAGGGGAAGGGAGTTGAACTGCAGCAAGATCAGAGGAATGGGAAAGGCAATGTGAGAACAAGGTCAGGCAGCAGGCTGTTCCTGGAGAAGCTGATTGGACAGCATTCTGATCAGCCAGCTGTGACAGCTCATCAAACAGCCAAGCCACAGACCATAGCAGCAAGGAGGACCGAAAGGATGGAACCGTTCAGAGAACTGAAGATTTTTGCAAGCAGAGAAGCTAATCAGAGCTGACAGGTACTCTGTAGAGACAGAGGATGGGACTATGAGTTTGAAGCCTTTCCTCTGGCTGAAGGTTTGTCTCTCATGCCAGATGCACACTATGTAATTTAGCTGCATTTTCTGCTGTCCCAAGGCTCAGGGAGTTGATAGTTAAAAATTTGCTCAGAAATCCATGCAGGGAGGCTCTGTCCCAGTGTATCTCCAAGAGGCAACCTTCCCTGGAACTTGCAGTCACTATGCAAGTCTACCTCATCTGGAACTAGTCAACATAAACAAATCAGCAAGCATAGGCAAGCTCTACACGCCATGTTCCTCCTGCATATCCTTCTTCAGCTTTTTTTTTTTTTTCGTTAAAACAAGCAAGCAAGCAAACAAACAAACATAACACATTCTTTAAACTTTTACCCAAAGACTCTAATTCCTTCATTCTTCAATGATCACGGAGCCTTGGGTACAGGACTTGTTTTGTAGATGGATCCTTTAAGACTTAGTTTTAGAGGCAGGCGGATTTCTGAGTTCGAGGCCAGCCTGGTCTACAAAGTGAGTTCCAGGACAGCCAGGGCAATACAGAGAAGCCCTGTCTCGAAAAACCAA
>NC_034603.1:10201084-10229356 GCF_900095145.1 Mus pahari | reverse complement strand
AAAAAAAAAAAAAAAAAAAAAAAAAAAAAAAAAAAAAGACTTAGTTCTACAAATTTGCATTTTGTTTGGCTCTGATTTTATGTAAGTCTTGTCTTTCCCAAAGAGAAATTTCCTTGACAAGGGGTGTGAACTACACTTATGTGTGGGTATAAGGACAGATATTTAGACTGTATTTATGGATTCATTTGTTTTAGGGGGGTAGTAGTTGTAGTTTCTCCTCCAAAATGCATGACTTCACTAATCCTGTATATTTGGCTAGTTACTAGTACCAGACATGTTTCCCCTCTTTTTGAGCAAGTCTTATGTGCAACTGGAGAGCTATCAGTATACCAACAAGATATGTATACCAGTATTGCATGTTTAAGCATCACAAATGGGTAGGACTGGAAGCTGCTTTCCTACTTTAAGTACCATGAAGGAGTTCCTGTGGAAGAGCCATTCAGGTCAGTTCCAACACAGGAGCTTCTGGGTCCTTTGTCTGAAATGTATAGTGTCTTCAGCGATGCAGACTTATCTTCCACTTCTGTTGGCCAAACAAGGACAAAAGCAGTAGCCTGTATGCTTTGAAAGTCTCTTGGACAACCCTGGATAACGGCTCAAAGGGGAACTTCTCATGCTAGGTTTTGGGGTTTTTTTGTTAGGTAGTCTTTGGCTCTTGGGAGCAACTTTGTCAGCTCAGATGAGAGAATTTCATTTAAACAATAATGTGCATATTTATAGAGACTTAATGTATAGAATAAAAATTTTAGTTATATAACTACCAGTGTGATTTCTTATGAATCTTTCAGACATAAAATATTTTTTTCTTTAAAAAGAATATACATGTGAAAACGGGAAAAGAGAACGCTTGGTTTTCTCTGCTGTCTGCTTTCTGAATTCCTTCTAACATAAATGCATCTCATTTTAATGTTCAACATTCTAATTGTTCCTCTGAAATCTGTACTTTATCTGTGACAATTTGGGAATTTAGAAATGTGCAATAATACTAATTATATTGATAATAATTTTTAAATACCTGCTTAGAAATATTCTGTGTCTTCAGAGTCACTCAACCCCATTTTCTTGAAAAATAGGTCTTATAGAGGTCAGAAGAATAGAGAAGGTCTCATGCTATTGGATGTGGGGGAAGTTGAAACACAATAGCTCATTAGGATGCTTACACTTCCTCACTTAGAGGGTAGTCATTATCCAGAGATGTTTAGATGTCAAGTAAAAAACGTGCCTAGAATCCCACAAGTCTCCTCGGTTTTTCATTCTATAAGTAACAGACCAAAAGAAGCTTTCTGCTTCTTTTAAAGTAGAGGTGGCAATGTCTTTGCTTTATAAAAAGCAACCCGGTTGTGTTAAGAACGAAGCAGGTGACCTACTCCTGAGAAGTGAGGTTTCTATAGTTGGTAGGTGTGGATAAAGCATGTCCTCCAGTGTCAACCTTTTTTACCTCTCTCATCACCTGCTCTGGCATAAGGAAGATATTTAAAGTGTTATTTTAATGTGATAAGCAATTTATTCAATACTAACTCAAGCTAATGCTGTGGTAATTAGAACAATGAGGTATTAGAAGAATCAACAGATTTATAATGAAACAAAATGGAAGTTTTACATGCAAGTAAATATAGATTTTTAATTAATACAAAGCAGACACTTCAGATCCCCAACAGTGAGATACACTTCCACAAAACCCTTGGTTAATTTTCAATTGAAAATGCCAAACAAGGTCTGGCAATAGAGATCAGTGGGTTAAAAAAGTTTCCTATGCAAGCCTAAAAACTGAGTTTTATCAAAGATTCCAGGCCAGCAAGATTTTGCTGAAAGGACCCTGATATTGCTGTCTTGTGTGAGGCTATGCCAGTGCACGGCAAATACAGAAGATGCTCACAGTCAGCTATTGGATGGAACACAGGGCCCCCAATGGAGGAGCTAGAGAAAGTACCCAAAGAGCTGAAGGGGTCTGCAACCCTATACATGGAACAACAATATGAACTAACCAATACCCCCAGAGCTCTTGTCTCTAGCTGCATATGTAGCAGAAGATGGCCTATTCGGCCATCATAGGGAAGAGAGGCCCCTAGGTCTTGCAAACTGTATATGCCCCAGGACAGGGGAACACCAGGGCCAAGAAGTGGGAGTGAGTGGGTAGGGGAGCAGGGCAGGGGAGCTTATAGGGAACTTTCAGGATAGCATTTGAAATGTAAATAAAGAAAATAGCTAATGAAATCAAAGAAGGAAAGAACTAACTCTGGAAAGTTGACCTCTGACTTCAAAATGCATCTGCATACAACACTAGAATTGAGAAAAGGAAAAGAAATGAATTGGAGGAGAGTATACATATAAGTGATGTAAATACAATACTTACATATGGAATTCTTTAAAGTGTTGTTGAAATATAACAAATAAATACTTTTTAAAATATCAGGCAGTCATAAGACCTTAAGTTCAAGCTAGGCATTTCTAGTAGGCATGCCAATTTTATCCCAGCTTGTATGAGGAGTACAATGTTGGCTCTCCCTCTCAGCACTGCAGCTTGTTGTCAGCGAGCATATAGTCCACATGATAATGGCACTTATCACAATCTTATAATCATTATGAAATTCTGCCAGGCTAAGTTTCAGATGCATTTATGCAGTGGCTCTCTTTATTAGTGCCTCAGTAATCCTGTAGATTTGATTTTCTAACTGGCTCTCAAGCCTTGAAACATCGAGGAACATCTAATACCCTTTTGTGTTCTGTCTTCATCTTAGTGATAAAGTAATGAATCAGAATAAGTAAATATGCTAGAAATCTTGGTAATTTTTCCACCCTCCAATCTCTCTTCCCAATGGGAGTGGTCCCTGGAGAATCTGGTTCATGTTATATTATGGAGGATTTATTAGTATTCTGGTCATAGTGTCGGTGGAGATCCAAACTCAGTATTATTCTATTACATTATACATGAGGCTTTTCAAAGAAGCACTACATTTTTATCAGGTTGCCCTCTCTTGGAGATGGAGAGGGGAAAAAAAGATATTTCTTAGCAGTTATATGACATGAATCATAACGATTATTTTGGCGAATGCTTCCAAATTCACATACAGAATTCATGATTTCAAGAAAGTGAGGGAAGCAGCAAGAACCTTAACAGGTGAAGTCTTGAAAAGGACGTGATGAAGAAAAGAATATTATTATACAATCCTAATGTATCTGTTAGATATCTGTATATAGTGTGTGTGTGTGTATGTGTGTGTGTGTGTATGCTTACAATCACTGCATTGCATTCTCACAGAAAATATCTATTCATTCTTGAAAAATAATTATAATTTCTCACTCCACTTAGATGATTTAAAGATTTATTTATTTTATTTTATGTGTTCAAATATTTTGTTTGTATATCTAGGTGCCATATGCATGCCTGGTTCCTGAAGAGGTCAGCAAAGGGTGTTAGAGACCCTAGAACTTGAGTTACATCATGATCCACCATGTGGGTACTGGGAATCGAAGCCAGGTCCTCTGGCAGAACAACAAATGCTCTTAACAGCTGAGCCATCTCTCTAGCCCTCTCCTGCTGTATTCTGAAATTATATTTTTTGGAAACCTGGGCTTAAATAAAATACTGTGACAAAGAAAAGAGAGGAGCTTCTTGTAGACTTCAGGAGACCCAGGAACATGCCAATTCTTGGGATCAATTCCCAGATGCACAAGCAAAATTAAATAAATCAAATCTTAAAAATCTACCTGGATTATAACTAAAAAGTGTGTTAGATTTAAAATGAGACCAATTGTTGATTAGACCCTACATCTCATGAAATACACAGGAAAGATAAATTATTCAGACCATCAACCCCATTCACAATGTACCATGCTTGCTGTTCAGAATTACGGTCTCAATCACAAATAGTATCAATATCTTCATGTTAACATAAATTCATGGCCCTTTGGGAAAATTAAATTATCTTTTCAGGGATATCTGAAACATTTATAATACAGAGGGTTCGGCAAAGTTTATTTATCAAGTAGCAGGGAGCCACTGAGTTATAAGCAGGGTGCAGCATTTAAAAGTGTACTAATCATTAGAAGTAATATGAATTGGTAATCCAATCTAAGAGGATACGCTTACTTAGGACTGATATAGTCTTTAATCCTGTGTCTCATAATAGTCTGGAAAGAGGAACTAATTACCAATATTGAAAACTGTGTTATTTTGTCATTAAGATGATTGTTCGTTATTGAACTGGAATTAGATTGAGGCAGTTCATACACTTCTCGTGGTATGACTTAGGAACATCATGCAAGGCCAAGGGTCAGATAAAAAAAAGAACTGATTGATTCTGGGGTTGACTTCAAATTCTTATTAAATCAAGTGAGCGGACTCGGTGAATGACTAATGCATGAACTCATAGATGAATGGAGGAATATCAGGGTCTGGAGAGTATCTTGGCTGCATGCATCATGTTAATATTGAATAGTAACGGGTATTAGGGCCTATGCAGAACTTCAAAAGTCATTAAAAATTTAACTGTGCTTAGGGGGTATGTTTAAAAAAATGGGCTACAGTCAGAGTATGCATAGTCAGTTTGCTCTGATGAGATGATTAAAGCATAGAAAGTGCACCTGATATGAGAAACTCAGATGTTAGCCTTGAGCAATACCATTATCCCTGTGTATAAGAAAACCATGTCCCTGACTGATTATCTATAATTCTTTACCCCCCAAAGCTTTTGCTGCTAGCCACTTGAAGAGGAGCTATGACATAGTCGTTATTTTCCAAGATGCTGATAATTTGGGGAACTTATAATGCAAATTAAAAAAAAAACTGTAAATAAAAAATCAACGGTGATAAGTTCTACCAAAAAATGACTGATGATAGAGTATGTAGTGTCTTAGTTGAATGATTATGTTCAGCCACAATGACTGAGCAGTGAATGTGGGAGAAACTCTAGATAGGAAAGAGCATGTGGCTTGTCTGAGTGACCAGGGTTCCTTCATATGTATTTCAGTCTTCCTTTCTCTATCTGTCAGGCTGAATTGGCTATCTAGCTATGAGGCAGTGAGCTATCAATAAATAATAACTGCTGCTGATGTTTAGGATTAAATGAAGCTAGTTGATCAACAACCTGCTTTTCTGAAGTTTAATTGAACCAAAGACAATAATAATGCACATTCACAGAGTTGCCATTTGGACTAAATGAAACTGTGTGCTTAAAATTCTAGCTCCTGAGACATAAAGAGCATGCAAACTCGATACACACACACACACACACACACACACACACACACACACACACACACACATACATATACATATATATATAATCTGATAAAATATGACCCGAAATGGCACTACTCCACATAGACAAAAGAAGGGAGCGAAAGGCAAGGGAACACAGATGCACTACTACATCCGCACAGCTGATCTAGATTTTATTTCACACTAATTTTGTTAGATTGTTTAACAATAAATTCACTTGGAAGTGATCTGGAAACCCAGCCCAGGAGCCAGGCAGAGGGCTTCAGAGTGGAGGTGATGACTAGCAGCCAGACTGTAAGTGGGAGCCACCCTGAAGAAGCCAAGATTTTTGATCACTCAGCTAGTTAGTTATACTGTGTGACTCTTGTTCACTGAGGATGATGAGTCAGGATCTGCATTCCCACAGACTAGTCCATAGGTTATTGGTAAGATTGTCTTTTACACCATCCCAAGGACACAATCATTCCTCTGTTGCATTATTGAAGACCACAACCTTTAATCCACCATTGTCTCCATTGGGAATATGAAGAATGCTATTCTGCTCTTGTTTTTACTTATAAATTATGTCTAACTATGATTTCTAGAAATGATGGGTTATTTTAAAGTTCTGTGATGGAAAAATGTTGTGTGCATCCAATACATAATTTTCAGAAGGCTGGAGAAGTGAGTACCTTGCTGAGCTTTTTGATGCAGTGTTTGACTTTCTTAAATGGAAGTACCCTCCCATCCAACCACATCAACCTAAACCCTGATGTTTTGCACAGTATTAAATGCATTCTGCTCTGTTAGTTTCCACAGAACGATGCAGCTTTCTTCACTCTCTGCTCTTGAAATAAACTTCAATATAACAACCCGATGACTCACGACAAATGATTCATTCTCTCCAGCAAAACAAATATTATCAGAAAATCGTGTGCTTCTTATAAGCTCAAATCCAGTCACAAAACAACCATTGTTTCCTTTAAATAAGAATTGAATTAGTTTAATTAACATTTGCTATCTTTAAATCTTCTTACGTAGTAGTAAGAAAAATGTGACTACGAAAATTTATCAGTATTAGGGTTGCATGAAAAGATAGCTATGTTTTGGGTTTTGAATTCTCAATGGCCCAGCTCTGAAAGCTTAAGCAGAGTATAGCAATGATGGAGGACGGTGGAACTTTGAGGAGGAGATTGTAGTGGAGATATTTAGGTCATTAGAGCATTGCCTTGAAGTCGGTGTTGAAACTCTAGTCCAAACTTCTTTCTACTTACCTGATATCTCTTAAGCCACATCCTATAAACATAATCATGAACAATAATAAGCCAAAGCCAGGGTGACTGAGGAATCACAATCTCCTTTAAATTAGAAAAATTACATCAAAACCACAAAGTAGCATCCTTGAATTTATGCATCCCCCGGCCAGGCAGAAATATTAGAGCTTTTTTCTCTGAGGCCTCCACCTTCATAGTAGCTAGTGATTAGTCACAAGCTAACCCAGTCCATTTGATGAACCAACCTGGGTTTGGCAGAATAGGTGATTTGCCTAGTGATGCAAGCGAGAACACTGAGTCCTGAGGACACAGGGACAGCCATGCTACTACTGGTCATCACAATACCTACCACACTACTATGAGATTCCAGAGTAAGGTTTTGTGTTCACCGTGACACTGTATTCTACCTGATGAATTTTGCTCCGGTCTAGAAAACTATTCCAAATCTGCTCCTACTGCCCCTCAATATCTGTCAGTGTGATTCTTCTCCATGTCAGTGAGTCACGGAAGTGTCACTACTACAGTTCCAGTTCATGACTGATATAATGGAGATGTTATAGATTTATATTACTTTAAGAGCACTCTTCCACCTGGAACAGATGTGAGACAGTCAGTGTTACTAAACTCAGGAAGCCATGACAAAGGAGTTCTTTGTCCTTTCGCAAACATTTGCTGTGAACGTTCAGTGTGAGGTTCCATGCATTAAGGAGCACATCAGGCAATCAGAGAGGTGATGGAAAGCAACGCTAAAGGTTCATCCTGGAGACAGTAATTTCTTCAAGATGCTCCATCAATAAATGCCTCTGTGGTCCAATAACTTTTGAAGACACAGCACACATTTCTATTATTAGACAGCTGTGAAATGGAGAAACATATTTCAGAGTCCAAGGAAGACGGTGATGAAGAACTGCTTACAGTTTTGTACCGCATATGTAAACTTAAGCACAAAAGTCATTTTTAAAGGCTCCAGTAACATCCTGCTCTTAAGTCTTCATCCACACTTCTAGCTATACATGTAAAGGGCATCTGACACAATTACTTTTGAAGTGTTAGTCCTAGAAATCCCTGAAACACAGTATTTTATATTTACCTAATACATAGTATAGAAAACAGATGAATGGAACTCGGATATATATCACCATCCATACAGTATACATAACCCTGGGTCTTCATGGGTCCTTGTCTGCCTAGTTTTCTTCCTTCTGAATATGATTAGTAGCTTATTTTACCAAAAATTTGAGGTATTTCTATAATTATGTATATGCTATAACATATTGTCTAACATGTAAAAGAAGTTTTGCATTCCTATTATAAAAACTAAATTAAAATAACTAAAAATTAGAAGACTTACATATGAAAAATAGCTACACTAATTCAAAACTACACTAATTGGAACTACTTTTCCTGCATTTTTAGTAATGAATTAGATGATGATATTTATCTTCTTTCCTGTCTAACCTTTGAAACCACCTAAGATAGAGGCTGTATCTGGATATATACATCTGCTTTCTCCTTGACAGAGGCCCTAAAACATAGGTTGCCTTGTATATTTTTATGTAAATACCCCTTAATTTTATTTATTACCCAAAACACAGAACAAAGATACTCCAATAATCCATTTGAAGATATTACTCAAGACATTAAAAAATCTCGGCCCTGTTTGCTGAATTCCTCATTCTCCCTCCAGTCGTGTTATTCAACTCAAGCTTGTAATGATTATCACGTAACAAGGAAATTAGGAGATCTTGTTTCTGACAGACTTTGTTAGTATATGCTGGCATTTGAATGAAGGTACAGACTGAGAGCATGGTTCAGAAACATCTAATGATGTCCCTTCAAGCATTTTACCATACTCCACACTAGAACCAAGGATCATAGGACAATAGGTTCACATAAAAAACTGAAGACACTGTGCCATGATTTGCATTTTGCATAATTCTAAGATGAAAAATTCAAATTTGTTTATTAATATTCCTGGTAAATATGCTTGAAGATTATTAATGGATAGTTGTCAGCATTTTATTAATTGCAACAATTTATTTATCATTCATGTTTTTAGCCTAAGATAATTTTTCCACCAAAACAAAAGTTTCAGAAAACCTTTTCAAAGGATACTGCAGACCCATTGGTCAGGAGTAATCCAGCAGATGAGTCTATAGCCTCCTGAATAGGGTGACATCTTTTGTAACGGTCAACTTAGGCTCTTTCGTGCCAATAATAAAAGTTCCAAATGGTAAGCAAACAGACACAGAAATTCAGTAATTTTTTTCACAGTTTATTCCATGTCTAGCTCTTCTGCTATCTACTTGTCTAGCTTTTCTAAGTATCTACTTCCACCTAGACCATTTAGCTCTAGACTTTGTGTTACATCAACCCAAAGTCATCTTATTAATTACACTGAGATGCACAAGCACCTTCTTCACAGATACTTAGCAGGTATTAAACATTGCTGCAATTCTATATTATTATTAATTATTAGTGATAACTTCCATAAGAATATATAATAACCACACTTCTTATGTTCCTTGAAGAGTAAAAAAAAAATGGCACTGGGAATGGGCCAATATAACTCTCTAAGTAGCAGGATTGAATTTTCTCTATTACCCACAACACTTGAAAGGAGACTCCAGAAGGAACAGTTCCATAGGTGAAGGGTCTTCGGTCACTGGCTCAAAACTAACTGATCACTGCTAGAAGCAAGACTGTGATTGGCCAATGGCTGTAGTTGGTGAAATCACCAAATCTAGTTCATTATAAGATGGGCACTCAAGTTCACTTGGTGCTTCAGTCAGCTGGGATCCAGTTTCCTGTGCTGCTTCCCTTGCAGTTGCAACATTAGGTTTCTAATAAGGCGTTGATGCAAAGACTGTTTTTTTTTTGCCTGCTTTTCCACAGTACAAGCTTAGCTGATAACTGGAAGTTAGAAACAGCAGAGGGCAGAGGGCAGCAATGGTGTGAACTGTGGCAGAAGCAGTTTGACAGATGGAAAAAACCCTCTGGTACCTGGACCCAACAGCAGAGGAGTGTGTGATCTCTGGGAAAACACCACTACCCATCCTGTGTAAATGTACAACATCCCTCACTGGGCCTGCATTCCCCAGATTTCAAGATAACTGACATTGCACATCTAGATCCTGAGCCATGGTCCTGGCTTCCAGGGTTCTAGTGGCAGCAACCTCCACTGTACTGCCGAAGAAGCAACAGGTGGGGAATGGGTGAAGCTTCTTGACAGCTGAAGAGATGTCACTAAAGCCTCAGACCAGCCGAGCAGAGTCCACAAGTCCGAACCCCCACCTTGATAAATCCTGGGAGTCACGTGGGTCCCTTAGCCAGGAGGAGAAAATGCCTCTGTTAGTTCCTTAATGGTTATAGGGTACCCCAACACCCAAATGAAGCAGAGTCCTAAATTATCCAGGCAGCAGCCACTGACAACTGAAGAGGCAACAGAACAGCTAAACCATCTGAAGGAAGTCGTGCAAAGGAGCCTTCACTTAGCTGACTACTAACCAGGGGTCACAGTATGATTGTTCTGAGCGGATTAGTTTCAATCTGTTCAACATTCTATAGCTCAATCAATGGACAGAGGGAAGCTGATGTAAATGAACACATTACCCTCTTTTTCTCTGTACAAGTGCATCCTGACTTTAACCACTTGACTCTTGTCTCTGTTCTCTCCTCATGAGAAACTTACACATCATTTATCTTCCTATAGTAGTATCCTTCTCTATCATGATCATAGCTATGTCTATTGACTTGATTTTCATTTTCTTGCAATCTACAACAAACACTGCTTTCCTGGGAATTCTGTATGAATTCTAGGCCATGATAGGAATGCTATCTTCAGAGGACTTGGTGGTCCTTGTATGATATATATGTGTGTATAGTTATAGATAGATATACTTATATACTTATCTATATATAATTGTTTTAGTTATGTAATATATTAGGTACATATTTATAAACAGTTTTTACTTAGACTTGCCTATTTCACTAGAAGGAAAAGTGGAAGAAATCATTTGAGTCACCATTGCACCTATGGCATATAAATGAATAAATGTTACACAATATGAGTATTTGTGAAGTAAGTTAAATAATGATAAGTAAGTATCATTACTTACTTATAAGTATTGGTGTTCAGGAAACATATTTATAATATATAAACAAAGGCTCAGCTTATTGTAGACAAATCTAGGATTTCCAACCTGGATTTAAAAAAAAAAAAAAATCTAAAATCTACCCTTTATCTTTCACGGATATTCAAAGGGCTAAATTTGGAAATGGACAGGTTCTTGGAAACAGTGTTGGAGGGTCCTCAGGAAGAGATATTTAACTATTTCTCCCTGTGCATATGTGTGTGTGCATGTGTGAGAGGAAAAGGAGAGAGAGAGAGAGAGAGAAAGAGAGAGAGAGAGAGAGAGAGAGAGAATTATAATCCTTCTACCAGAGCCCAAAGCCCACCATTTTCCTGGTCTAGTGATCTTAGCATGTGCAAGCTAATTGCAGAGCAATTTCTGAGAACTCAAAAAAGAAAGGGGAACTGTTAATGTTGCCAAGAGAGCTTTCAAAGTTTCAAGACTAAACAAGTGTTTGTTTCCTGGCATCTATTGTCCCTCCACATTTATTTTCAGGCCATGAGGACAGACAAGTCACATTGTTTTTATGAGTCACCTTTTCTAAAAACAGAACCCTATTTGCATGAACAATAGTCACCAGCCCAGCTTGATAGTCAATAAGGCTGAAAACTAGCCTCAAATGAGTGAATAGCTCCCTTGTGTTCCCACTGGAGCTCCTGAAAAGAGAGGCCATTTCTCTATAAGCCAGTCAATTAAAAAACATCTTTCCTAAATATGGATGCATATTCATCAGAAATAAAAGGAAAAACAAAACCGAATGCAGCAAAAACAACACACATCATCTGAAAGTTTATTTTCCAAAAAACAGTCAATATTTACCTGAACAGACTTCAAAACACCAGCATCTCTCAGTAACCTGAGTCTTTGTCAACTGGCCTTTTTCAGATGCAAAATCCAAGGCAAATGATAAGGCTGGAAACAAAAGGTCTGAGTTTGAATAGTTAGCTATGTCCCCAATCAGCTTGACCTTGGGCCAGTCAACTTTCTCCATTTGAAACTGTGTCCATAAGTGCTTTTCAACAGTTACAAAGATTTTAAGAGTAGATAAAGACTGTGAAATGCCAGATACTATGTCAGAAACACTCAGGCATTTACGAAATGTGAACACAGTAGGGTATAGAGAATTATTACCTGATGAGAGCTTGGCACACACCACAGACAGGAAAAAAAAAGATCCTCCTAGAAATGCCATGCAGAGAGAACTCTAAAGGGCCAAGACCTCAGCTACCCTTTGATCACTGCTGACAGGAGCTGGTGCTAAATTGGCTTTTAGGCACCTCTGATAGCTGTAATGCCTGCAAGTTTCTAAGTCATTCTTCTGAAAAAAAAAAAAAATACTGTCCACAGAATTACATTTGTGATAAAATGTATTAGGAAGGTGTGGTGATAGTTCCTCTGTGTTGCTTGAAATTATCTGAACCATAGAAGAAATTAGACAACAGTAGCTCTACGTTACAGAGGGTAAAAGTAAAATTTTGTTCACATATGTCCAAGGATCTACATGTACTTAGGTATCAGACATGATTCTAGATCTGGTGACTCAAATTTGAAACCCTCATTCCTCAGGTTTCCCAGTTTCCTGAGGCAAATTATCTGGAGTAAAATTTCTTTACTTGGTGTGTCTATGCGCATGAATCTCTATGTGTGTATCTGTGTGTATATATCTCTGTGTGTATATCTGTGTGTGTATCTATGTGTGTATATATCTGTCTGTATATTTGTATATATTTATTCTTTTATGTATATTTGTATATGTGTCTGTATGTCTATCTGTATATGTGGATATATCTATGTATCTGTGCACATATTTATATGTGTATCTATATGTATGGATCAGTGTGCTTATTTGAGTCTGTTAATATATCTGTGTATATTTGTGTGATTTTTTTGGTATATATACCTGCGTATCAGTGTGTGTATAGTTGTATATCTGTGTTTCCGCAGTCTTTATGTCTTTGTGTACCTGTGTACACAATGAAGTACTACTCAGCTACTAAAAACAATGAATTTATGAAATTCTTGGGCAAATGGATGTATCTGGAGGATATCATCCTTAGTGAAGTAACCCAATCAAAAAAGAAGTCACTAGATATGCAGTCACTGATAAGCGGATATTAGCCCAGAAACTTAGAATATCCAAGATACAATTTGCAAAACACAAGAAAACCAAGAAGGAAGACCATCGTGTGGATACTTCATTCCTCCTTAGAATAAGGAACAAAATACCCATGAAAGGATATAGATACAGAGATAAAATTTAGAGCTAAGATGAAAGGATGGACTATCCAGAGACTACCCCACCCAGGGATCCATCCCATCATCAGCCACCAAACCCAGATACTATTGCACATGCCAGCAAGATTCTGCTGAAGGGACCCTGATATAGCAGCCTCTTGTGAGGCTATGCCAGTACCTGGCAAACACAGAAGTGGAGGCTCACAGTCACCTATTGGATGGAACACAGGGCCCCCAATGGAGGAGCTAGAGAAAATACCCAAGGAGCTGAAGGGGGCTGCAACCCTATAGGTGGAACAATAATATGAACTAACCAGTACCCCCTGGGTTCGTGTCTCTAGCTGCATATGTAGCAGAAGATGGCCTAATTGGCCATCATTGGGAAGAGAGGCCCCTTGGTCTTACAAACTTTATATGACCCAGCACAGGGGAATGCCAGGGCCAACATGTGAGAGTGGGTGGGTAGGGCAACAGGGGTGGTAGGAGGGTATAGGGAACTTTCGGGATAGCATTTGAAATGTAAATAAAGAAAATATCTAATAAAAAAAAAAAAAGAACACTTGCCAAGAAAATTACTGACAGTCACACTGCGCATCTAAATAGCACAAAGTTCACATGATTCTTCAAATCTGAAAACAGATATACCCTTTTTACCTATTCAAATGTTTTTTATATATTTTATTTTTTCTTTTATTAAATTATTTTATTTATTTACATTCCAAATGTTGCCCCGTTCCCAGTTGCCCCTCCCCTTTGTCTCTGAGAGTGTGTTCTCACACCCACACCTCTCCACCACCCTCATGCACCCACCTCCCCATCTCCCCACCTGTATCCCCCTTCCCTGGCTCATCAAGTCTCTATAGGATTAAGCATAGTCTCTTCCTCTGAGGCCAGAAAAGGTTCTCTCTCTATGTGCTTGGGGCCAAGGACCAGCCCATGAACACTATTTGGTTGGTTCTTAGACTCTGGGAGTTCTGAGGGGTCTGCTTAGTTGATACTGTTCTTCTTCCCATTGGATTGTGATCCCCTTCAGCTCTTTTAATCTTTTCAGGAACTTTTCCATAGAGATTTCTGACCTCAGTCCAATGGTTGGTTGTAAGTATTTGCTTCTGTCTCAGTCAGCTGCTATACTATATCACAGAGTCAAATAGTACAGAGAAACAGCCCTCTTAACTTTAATCAAGTATACATTTTGCACAATCTTATTTTCTTTTTTCTGAAAATAAGTATTCTTGAAGTATTATCCCCTCCACTGTCATACTCCAGTGCAAATAATTTAAAGGAAACATATGTGTGTCTGTATACAAATATGCACATAAACACATACATATTGTCTTTATACTTTAGCCAGGTAAAACTCCTAGTTTTGGACACCAACATATACATCTCAAATAGCTTTTCCTGGAAGTTAGAGTTTCAAGTCCTGAGTGAGACCTGTGAAATCTCCGGCATGTCTACTTCCTTACTTGATGAAGAGCTTTTCCTGCTCATTTTGAAAGTCCAGTGCTTGAGATCCTTGGAGACTATTCTTGTGAGAAATTAAAATGACTGCCATCATCACAATGAATGATTTTTGACTTAAGAAAAAAAAAGTAATTAAATGACTTATGGTACAATCACTCTAAATTAATCAAAAGAAGACAGACATTAATTCAGAAGAGGAAAAATCTATCAAAAACAAACCAAGTTAAACACAGTAGAATTATTAATATCTATTTCACAAGACTGAATGCCATTAGTGCTAGTCAGTTAACAGCACGGTACAATCATTTTGTCTTTCCTCTGCCACTGGTCCATGGAAAAACACTGCTGACAGAGTGTGTTTCCAGGCAACTTCATCTGCCTCCTATTAAAGGGGATTGATGCCTAAAAGAAAAGATTTTGTTAAAATCAAATATGCATTGAAAACTGTCTAAACTTAAAACAGACTGATCTTATGGAGAGAAGTTATTAATGCTTTGTTTTTGTTTTTCTAATACCTGAATGCTTATAGTAGTCTACCTAAAAAGTGTTAAAAGATATATACTAAGAGTGACCGACACTAGTCGTCCAAAAACTGTGATTTAAAGAGAAGGCTTAAGATAAAATTCAAATACTATTGTCACTCAAGTTGAATTCAAGCAGAGATGACTTTGCCCTGTCCCTCTCTCTCAGTCTTACCTTTTTTTTTTTTTTCATATGGATATCTGCCACACCAGAATGAGGTTTTAGAAAGAAGTGTGTGTGCATGTGCATGTACATGTGTGTGTGTTTGTGTGTGTAAACCCTAAAGTAATACTAATGTATTTATGTAGGGGACTGTGAGTCAAAGACTCAAATTCAGGTTGGTACAGTATTTTAACTCTGTAGTCTTGAGTAAACTATCTACTTCTCTGGAATTAGGACATGTTATTGATTAAATAGTCAAATAATTAATTGCATAATTATTGTATGAAGTAGCAGTCAGTCATGAGATATAGTTAACATAATAAAATCAATATTCTTCTTATTTTTTATTTATTTATTTATTTATTTGAGACAGAGTTTCTCTGTGTAGCCCTGACTGTCCTGGAACTCACTTTGTAGACCGGGCTGGCCTCGAACTCAGAAAACCACCTGCCTCTGCCTCCTGAATGCTGGGATTAAAGGTGTGTGCCACCACGCCCGGCAAAATCAATATTCTTATAGTCATTGTTCTGCAAGACCAGCAATGATATATATCAGTAATAAGATGATCATAGTGAGAAAAACCTAAAATCATATTGCCAGAAGGCAACGAAAAAATTTAGACATGGCAAGGTTGGAACACTTTCAGCTATAAATACATGACTGCTTGCAGCATTTATATGACTCCTGCATTTTTAAGTTTAAAGTGTGTGTGAGGGGGGTCAGGGTGGGGTCAGTGTATATGCAGACCTATGCTTATGCATGTAGAGGCAGCAGCTGAGTCAGATGTCTTCCTCAGCTACTCTCCACCTAATATTTGGATCTAGATTCTCTCTCTGAACACAACTTGCTGATTCCCCTGGAATGGCTGACCATCTCGTCTTGGGAGTGTTGAGAATTCATACGTGTACTGAGGCACTTGGCTTTCTTATATGGTTGTTTGGGCTTTCACCTTAACTCTCCAGTCTTATATGTTTAAATATTTTATGGTGAATTTATAGTGGGGAGAGAAAAGAGTACTGTTTAAAATCCTTGATGCCGGTAGAGAGAAATTTATACTTATATATGCACATATATGAATATTCATTATCCACATGTATATTAAGTTTAAGAAACATTATATCTATATTGCACATTTTAATTTGAAAGTGTTACAGAAACAACAACATTTCTTAAGTAAAACTAGACTGCTTGTGGCAAATATATTTTTTGCAAATATGTGTGCGATATCTCATTTTCAGAGGACTGATAAACTCTGTTCTCAAAATAGGTCTTGCTTAAAGAAATCTATAATGTAGTTTTAATTCTGACAATTTAATTCTGAGGAGACACCCAGTTCCCCCAACTCCAGGGACACTCATTTGCCTTGGCTATCTAGAAAAAAAGAACATAGGTTATCTTTCGTCTAAGGCCTGAGTGTCTGTCAGAATATCCAAAGCCACTCCAGCAAAGTCTTTCAGATGTCGTACCGTGGATACCTTGGGTGGTAAGTACATCATCTCCTGTGACTACCCAGATGCTTCTGCAATCCTTGAGAGCAGTGTCTTTGTGAATTCAGTTCCTCTACAAGACGCTGCTGTTTTACTAGTTGCTTGAACAAGCTGTTCTCTCTACTGAGACGTCATTTCTTCACTTACTAGTAAACCGCACTCTCCTTCACCAACTTAGGCAAAGTTTCTTGCTCTTTGTACTGGAGAACCTACTCTTAAGAAGTGAATCTTTGATTTCCTTTTTTCTCCCTTTATACCATTGGTTCATACATTATAGTAATTTCAACAACCTCAACCACTGTCTATACTAGATCTTTGTTTTTCAAAAACAGCGATAGTGTTTTGTGTTTGGTTTTGTGGTTCTGGGATCAGTGTCTATAAAGTGATGAGCACTTTACCTGAGTATGTTTCTTTCTTTTCAGTGACCATTGTCTTACATCTTTCATGTTTTGGGTCAAAAAGTCAAAGTGTGCTGAAGCATAATAACTAATATTAGTGGTCACTTCTATTTTCACAAGCATGAAGCTATTATTAACCCAATCATTTATAAATGACAAATGAAAGCCTGAAGTGGAAAGAGGGGCTGAGGGTAACTCTAGAAATCTCTGTATGGAAGAGCCAGGATTCAGCATTGACTCTGTCAGCTAGGCCAATAGATGAAGTGAGAATTAACACAGGATAAAGTAATCACCTCTCACGATACTCACAAAATGGAATCAGTGAGGTGCTTCAGAGCTGAGAAAGAAGTTGTGCTACATGAGAGAAAATAAAATACAATTAAAAAGGACTCCCTACATTGCTGCTCATAGAATATATGTTTAATCTACCAATGAAGATGCACATATTTTTGCTCTGTTTGATCATAGAACATATCTACCAATGAGGATGTTCATAAACTCCCTCTCTTTGACAAAGCTGACTAGGTCAAAGAAACAAAGCTCCGCTCTGTAATGTTTTTTTTTTTCTTTAGAGAAGACCAAAATTAGAAGTTTCAACTGAAACCAGAGCTAGGATGATGCCAGGGAATAATTATTTTTGTTAAATGTCACTAATAATTAATGGGGACATTTTCAACTTTTTCTAACTGTAGGGATAATGTGACTAATATCTAAGTGACAGAGACACTTACTCACTGCGTAACTGATGACTTTTAATTCACAGATGTGTGTCTTTATGACTGCTTTAAGAAGGAACATGTACCTAAATCTGAGACGACACTGTCATGAACAACAATGAAAGAACCAAAGAGTTGGGTGAGACTATTCTTGAGTGGGTAGAAGACCAGGCTTCCTGCCATCCCTAAAAGTGAAATTGGTGCCGCTCCCTTTCTCTCTTTGCCTCCCCTCTTCTTCCCACACAGGGGGAGTACTATGACAAGTCATGCTCAGAAGCTGTGCTTGGCAATCTCAGACACCTGCAAACAGAGAAGTTTTCCATTACTCCGAAACACTGTAGCTAAAGCACTAGCCTGTGTTTGATGAGCAATTCTAAAAGCATATCTGAGCATGTTAGAGTGAAGTTTTCTTTTTTGGAATAACACCAATGTAGAAGTGGCAGGTCTCATGTAATTCCTGAATCTTTGAATGAGGTCAATATCTATTCAGATACATAAATGATAACACATATGTGTGTGTTTTTGTGTGTGTGTGCGTGTGCACGCGCGGCAGTTAGCATTTTAGTATTTTAAGAATTTTTAATTAGTGTGCCATGATTTTATGGATTAGTTCAACTGAGTTTTTGAGGAGGATCATTCTTATTATATAGAAGACTGTCTTTATGCTTACAAGGCTAAATGTGAATGACCTCAGAGATATAGACATATATTGCACATATGCATTAATACAATGAGAATATGTAAAGAATATGGTATACTATGATTCTTTCATAGGTCTTCTGCCTATCAGGAAATTTATTATAAGAAATATAAATCTTGAAAGTAGCAGAAACAATAGATAAATAATAGCATTCACTGGTCAAGGTTAATAAATAATCAGAAGTAAAACTGAGTTAAGTGTTGACCCAGATCAGTATATACTGTACAGCTACAGCCCAAAAGGAAAAATAGAAGATTACGGACAAGAGGCTTCCCTTTAGCTTTTTCTGACACTGGCAGATTAGCATCTTATTTTCTATATATTAATTGAATTGTTTTATTTGCTCTTTCTATCAATATTAGATAAAATATTTCTGGATGAGATGCACACAGGAAAGAATATGGCACTTTGGTAGCACAGAGTCTAGAAATGTAGGGTCTCTCAGAGTTGGGACTTCCAGTCTGCAAAACAAAAGAATAAGATGACTTTGAGAGTGTAAGATACAGTGAAACTCAGTAGCTCAGAAAAAAGATCAGAAGAGAAATTGTGCCTGCTCATGGAAACATGATAATTTCATGGATTGTTGAGAGCGAGAAAGTACAGACACAAACAGGGAAAAAGAATTCTGACTAGGGATAATCTCTTTCTTGTATTATCATATAAGTTTGATAGATTTAATTATATCACAAATTGCTGTATAGTTGATTGGACTATACAGAAAAACACATGGCAGGAACTATTTGGTGCTTATCAACATTCCTACCTTCATTCTGTTCCTCGAGGCAAGCCATGTAAAATTTCCATGGAAGAACCTCTTTCTGATTTCATTTATCACCCTGTTTGTGAATGGGAAAGAATATTTTGGTTACTCAGGTACCACCTTGCTAAGGCATATTAAAATATATGAGAATGGAAACTGTTTTTTAGTTTTGTCTAATCAGTGGCTGTACTTCAGGCTGTTACATTCAGAGTGCATGGAGAATGTGGAAGATCACTACACAGGATAGAAACAGAATTGGGGTTGTTATCATTCTGAAGAGACTGTCCCTCACATGTGAAGAATACATGTGATGAACATAATATGTAGGTATTATAACAGAATGACTCATCTTGAACAAACAGAGCCCAATTTCCTATGAATTTTGCAGCTCAAATATACACATGATTTCCAGAAGACTAAACATGGGTATAAACTATTCATCACATTTTACACATGCTCATGACAAATTCTTTCTGCGTCACTAGCTCCTACCATTATTCCTGGTACTTTTGATTGAAAAAGCCAATGTAAAACGAAATCCAGAGGCTGCAAATAGCTAGGGTTCCTAATTAAAGGTTGGGGAAGAACAGACTGATATTAACAATAAATATGCTTCTGCTCTGTCAAGTTGATAAGATGTCAGAGGTTGTCACTCCAACATGGCTTTATGACACCACCTTACAAATAAACATACAGAATGGCATGTCATATAACTGAATTAAATCATTTAATGTTCTGTTTGCTACATCAATTCAACAGACTATTTCTCACATTTGATCAGTAACTGTTTCTCACACTTTTTGATCAGAAGATGAAATTAATTTCAGCTGGGCATTACTAATCATGCATCTATTTTTCTGAGTTTCACTTCTCATTTAGAGATGAAACAGATCTGTAACACAAACAAGCTACATAACTGGAAGCTTGAGTGTAGAGGCCCATTCTTGATTTTTGGTGTACAACATCCTATATGATTTAAACCACACCAATGTCAAGGTAGGTGTATAATGCAAGCTAGACCAATATCAGAATACACATATGACCTAGGCCATACCAATCATAATGAATATGTTATTAGTGAGAAGGTTGAATATATTCATTCCTTTGAATCTTCACCAAAAACAGTACATTCTAAGCTCTGTAGGTTAACAACCTTTCAAACACAGGCAGAGAGCTCAGCTGCTTGTGAGAAGAGGCCTATTCTTGATTCTTGGTGTAGAACATCTTATATGTTTGAACCACACCAATGTAGAGTAGAGTGAGCTATTTATGAAGTTCTAAACTTTTAGACACTTCTGGGATTTTAACTGTATTTATACTTCTCTACTTCCATTGTCAATGATTAATTTTCTTTTACAATTTTAAAGCATGTCTGAGATGGTTAATTCTGAGCTTCAATCTTACACATCCTAAAAGAGATCTAATTACAGTTAGATAACAGTTGAATCAGTATACAGAATCTGGATATACAATTTTTCTCCTCAAATGATAATGTTGTCTTTTTAATAAGCTACTGTTCATACTAAATGTGACTACTTGCATAAAGAGATGGAAAGTGTAGAAACTGAGAATTGAACATAAAATGAAATAAGAAAAAAGCAAGAAGCCATATCAGGATATCATCTTGATATCTTCTTGAGTTTTAAAAACAACGTCTTTGATGGAGCTACAAGAAGTAAAATTACCCAATGACTAATTCATTATGGCCTAATTTCAGATAATGTTATAACTTGTAGAAAAATGGATTAAAAATGTTTATGAAAAAGTGACTTCAAAATAAGTTTGTCTCAATGACCCTAAAAGAATAAGAGGATTCATAATCCATTCCATTTATTTTGTAAAGTTATCTTATATAGAACATATAATCTTACAAATATAGGACATGAAATTCTAAGCAAAATAAGCAAAGACAATATAGTTTCTGGCTGCTTGCAGCTATCACCTGTGTTACTATCATCTATACCTCTATAATTATCTATCACCTATATCTACCAATTTATCTCTCATCTGTAAATCATATATCATATCATATCTATCAATATATCAACCAACCAATCAATCAATCAATCAAACAATCAATCATCTATCTCGCTAGATGGCTAACTCGCAGAAGCTAAAAACTAGCAGGTTATTTTCCTGAGATGATTCTGTAATGGACAGTTGTGATGATGGGATGGCTTCTCTAGGTAAGGCAGAGAAGAATTTCATTTTAGGAAAAATTCCTGATATTATTTTGCTTCTCTTGTTATTAGTAGCATATATAACAATCACTAGGGATTAGACCACTCTTTTGAGCAGATGTATGCAGAACAACGAAGATGTACTGTCTTGTAGTGATGCAATATAGACAAATAGATGATTTCTTAATTCTTAATGATGATCCTATTATCCCAGAGATCTCATACTGCAGAGATAAGACCCTGAGTTGAAAATGGCTAGCTAGACTACATGTTTCTGGGGGCCCTGGATTCAGTAAAATCGTGACTCAGTAAATAAAGTGGAAGATGACTGATATAGGTACTCACCATGAATCCCTAAACTACATGAATGTATATATACATGCCTCCACACCAGACTGTTCCTATAAATGTAAACAGAGACACATACAGGTACAATGTACATACATACATACACACACACACACACACACTCAAACACACACGTTATGAAGAATACCGAAAACATTATGATGCCAAAACATTCTTATGTGGCTTTATCCCATAGTCAACTGGTGAGATCTGATATGCAACCAGAAACTGCAAATGGCATGTATTTCCTTGTGTCCTATTATAGTTCATATTTATTCTAAATCTAAATTCAAATGTTGAAATAAAAAAATAATATTTATTATTTAAGGTGAGAGAAAATACTTGTATGATCAAATGAAACCATGAAAAAAGGACTATTTTTGTCTATCAAACACCTTTTACATGTAATTCTATTTAGATTTTAAATAGAAATAATATAAATTTTACCTTAATCAAATTGTTTTTTATTGGATATTTTATTTATTTATATTTCAAATGTTATCCCCTTTCCAGATCCCCCTCCTCCAGAAACCTCCTTCCCATTCCCTGTTCTCCTCCTTCTGTGAGGGTGTACCCCCACCCAAACACCAACTCCCAACTCCCCACCCTCAAATTTCCCTACCCTGGGGAGTCGAGGCTTCACAGGACCAAGCCTCTCCTCCCATTGATGCCTGACAAGGCCATCCTCTGCTACATAGACAGCTGGAGCCATGGGTCCTCTCATGTGTATTTCTTGGTTGTTGGTTTAGACCCTGGGGGCTCTGGTTGCTTGATAATGTAATTCTTCCTATGGAGCTGCAAAACACTTCAACTCCTTCAATCCTTTCTCTAACTCCTTCACTGGGGACTCCCTGAATAGTTCAATGGTTGGCTGCAAGCACCCACCTCTGTATATGTCAGGCTCTGGCAGAGCCTCTCAGGAGACAGCTATATCAGTCTTCTGTCAGCATGCATTTCTTGACATCCACAATAGTTTCCACATTTGGTGACTGTATATGATGGACCCCCATGTGGGGCAGTCTTTGGGTGGCTTTTCCTTCAGTCTCTGTTCTATGTTTTGTCTCCATATTTCCTCGCGTGAGTATTTTGTTCCCTCTTCTAAGAAGGACCGAAGGACCCACAATTTGGTATTCCTTCTTCTTGAACTTCATGTGGTCTGTGAATTGTATCTTGGGTATTTGAAAATTTGGGCTAATATTCACTTATCAATGACTGTATAAATATGTGTTCTTTTGTGATTGGGTTACCTCATTCAGTATGATATTTTCTACTTGCATCCAAATGCCTAAGAATTTCATGAATTCATTGTTTTTTAAAGCTGAGTAAATTCACCACATTTTCTGTATCCATTCCTGTGTTGAAGGAAATCTGGGTTCTTTCCATATTCTGACTATTATAAATAGGACTGCTATGAACATTGTGGATTATGTGTCCTTGTTATATGTTGGATAATCGTTTAGATATATGCCCAGGAGTGGTATAGCTAGGTCCTTCCATAGTACTATATCCAGTTTTCTGAGGAACCACCAGACTAATATCCAAAGTAGTTATACCACCTTTCAATCTAACCAACAATTGAGGAGTGTTCCTCTTTCTCCACATCCTTGCCAGCATCTGCTGTCACCTGAGTTTTTGACCTTAGCAATTCTGACTGCTATGAGGTGGAATCTCAGAGTTGTTTTGATTTGCATTTTCCTGATGATTAAGGATGTTGAATTTTTCTTTCAGTTCTTCTGGACCGTTAGGGTTTCCTCAGTTGAGAATTCTGTGTTTAGCTCTTTACCCCATTTTTAAATAGGGTTATTTGAATGTCTGGAATCTAATTTCTTGAGCTATTTGTACATATTAGATATTAGTCCTCTATTGGATGTAGGAGTAGTAAAGATCTTTTCTTGATCTGTTGGTTGCCATTTTGTCCTATTGACAGTGTCCTTCGACCTACAGAAGTTTTGCAATTTTATGATATCACATGTGTCAGTTCTTGATCTTAGCATAAACCACTGGTGCTCTGCTCAGGAACTTTTTCCCTGTGCCCATGTATTGAAGGCTCTTACACTTTCTCTTCTACTATTATTAGTGTATCTGGTTATATGTGGAGGTCTTTCATCCACTTGGACTTGAGCTTTGTACAATGAGGTAAGAATGGATCAATTTGCATTCTTTTACATGCTAGCTGCCAGTAGAACCAGCACCATTTCTTGAAAATGCTTTTTTACATTGGATGGTTTTAGCTCCTTTGTCAAAGATCAAGTGACCATAAGTGTGTGGGTTAATTTTTGGGTCTTCAATTCTATTCCATTGATCTACCTGTCTTTTGCTATACCAGTACCATGTACTTTTTATCACCACTGCTCTGTTATACAGTTTGAAGTCAGAGATGGTGATTCCCCTAGAAGTTGAGAATAGTTTTAGATATCCTGGGTGTTTTTGTAATTTCAAATGAATTTGTAAATTGCTCTTTCTAACTCTATGAAGAATTGAGTTGGTTTTGATGGGGATCGCATTGAATTGGTTGATTGCTTTTGGCAGGATAGCCATCTTTNCTATATTAATCCTGCCAGTCCATGAGCATGGGAGATTTCCATCTTCTGAGATCTTTGATTTCTTTCTTCCGAGTCTTGAAGATCTTGTCATATCGATCTTTCACTTGCTTGGTTAGAGTCACACCAAGGTATGTAATATTTGTGACTATTGTGAAGGATATCGTTTCCCTAATTTCTTTTTCAGCATGTTCATCCTTTGAGTAGAGGAAGGCTAATGATTTGTTTGAATTAGTTTTATATCCAGCCACTTTGCTGAAGTTGTTTATCAGATTTAGTTCTCTGGTGGAATTTTCAGGGTCACTTAAGTATCCTATCATATCATCTGCAAAGAGTGATATTTTGACTTCTTCCTTTACAATTTGTATCCCTTTGACTTCCTTTTCTTGTCTATTTGCTCTAAGACTTTGAGTACTTTATTGGATAGGGAGAGAGTGGGCAGCATTGGCTAATCCCTGATTTTAGAGGAATTGCTTCAAGTTTCTCTCCATTTAGTTTGATATTGGCTACTGGTTTGATATATGTTGCTTTTACTATGTTTAGGTATGGGCCATGAATTCCTAATCTTTCAAAGACTTTTACCATGAAGGAGTATTGAATTTTGCCAAATGCTTTCTCAGCCTCTAATGAGATGATCATGTGTTTTTTTTTCTTTGAGTTTGTTTACATAGTGGATTATGTAACCATCCCTGCATCCCTGGGATGAAGCCTACTTGATCATGATTGATGATTATTTTTGATATGTTCTTGGATTGAGTTTTTGAGAATTTTATTGAGTATTTTTGCATCGATATCCATAAGGGATATTGATCTGAAGTTCTCTTTCTTTGTGGGGTTTTTGTGTGGTTTAGGTTTAAGCATAATTGTGGCTTCTTAGAATGAATTGAGTAGTGGTTCTTCTGTTTCTATTTTGTGGAATAGTTTGAAGAGTATTATGTCTTCTTTGAAGGTCTGATAGAATTCTGCACTAAACCCATCCAGTTCTGGGCTTTTTTGGTTGGGAGACTATTAATGGCTGCTGCTATTTCTTTAGGGGTTATGGGATTGTTTAGATCGTTTATCTGATTCCGATTTAACTTTGATACCTGGTATCTACTAGAAAATTGTCCATTTCATCCAGATTTTGCAGTTTCATAGAGTATAGGCTTTTGTAGTAGAATCTGATGATTTTTTTTTTTTTAGATTTCCCCCATTTCTGTTGTTATATCTCCCTTTTCAGTTCTGATTTTATTAATTTGGATAATGTCTCTGTGCCCTCTCATTAGTCTGGCTAAGGGTTTATCTATCTTGTTGATTTTTTCAAAGAACCAGCTCCTGGTTTGGTTGATTCCTTGGAGAGTTCTTTTTCTTTCTACTTGGTTGATTTCAGCCTTGAGTTCTATTATTTTCTGCCATCTACTCCTCTTGGGTATATTTGCTTCTTTTTGTTCTAGAGTTTTCAGGTGTTCTGTCAAGCTGCTAGTGTAAGCTCTCTCTAGTTTCTTTTTCTAGGCACTTAGAGCTATGAGCTTCCCTCTTAGCACTGCTTTCATTGTGTCCCATAAATTTTGGTATGATGCACCTTCATTTTAATTAAATTGTAAAAATTCTTTAATTTCTTTCTTTATTTCTTCCTTGACCAAGTTATCTTTGATTACTGTGTTGTTCAGTTTCCACATGTATGTGGGTTTTCCATTGTTTTTGTTGTTTTTGAAGACCAGTCTTAATCCGTGGGGATCTCATAGGATGCATAGGATTATTTCATTCTTATATGTGTTGAGGCCTGTTTTGTGACCAGATAGGTAGTCAATTTTGGAGAAGAAACTATGAAGTGCTAAGGAAAAGATATATTCTTTTGTTTTAAGATGGAATATTCTATAGATATCCGCTTAATCCATTTGATTCATACTTCTGTTTGTTTCTGTTTAGTTTCTAAACTAAACTTTGTTTAGTTTCTGTTTCCATGGTATGTCTGTTGCTGAGAGAGGGGTACTAAAGTATCCCATTATCATTGTGAGAGGTACAATGTGTTCTTTGAGCTTTAGTAAAGTTTCTTTCATGAATGTGGGTGTCCTTGAATTTGGAGCATAGAAGTTCAGAATTGATAGTTCATCTTGGTAGATTTTTTTTCTTTGTCAAGTATAAAGAGTACTTCTTTATCTTTTTTGATAAATTTTGGTTGAAAGTCAAATTTATTCAATATTAGAATGACTACTCCAGCTTGTTTCTTGGGATCATTTGCTTGGAAAATTGCTTTCTAGCCTTTTACTTTGAGGTAGTATCTGTGTTTGTCACTCAGGCACATTTCCTGTATGCAACAAAATGCTGGGTCCTATTTCTGTATCCAGTCTGTTAGTCTATGTCTTTTTATTGGGAATTGAATCCATTATTGTTAAGAGATATTTTTTAAAATGTGATTGTTTCTTCCTTTTATTTTTGTTATTTGACGTAGAATTACATTTATGTGGCTATCTTCTTTTGGGTTTGTTGAAAGATGAGTACTTCCTTGCTTTTTCTAGGCTGTAGTTTCTCTTCTTGAGTTGGAGTTTACCTCTATTATCCTTCGTAGGGCTGGGTTTGTGGAAAGATATTTTGTAAATTTGTTTTTGTCAAGGGATATCTTGGGGTTTCCATCTATGTTAATTCAGAATTTTTCTGGGTATAGTAGTCTGAGCTGGCATTTGTGTTTTTTTAGGAACTGTATGACATCTGCCCAGGATCTTCTGGCTTTATAGTCTCTGGTGAGAAGTCTGGAGGAATTCTGATAAGTCTGCCTTTATATGTTACTTGGCCTTTATTTTACTTACTGCTTATAGTATTCTTTCTTTGATTTGTGCATTTGGTGTTTTGATTACTATGTACAGGAGGAATTTCTTTTCTTGTCTAGTCTATTTGGAGTTCTGTAGACTTCTCTTATGTTCACAGGCATTTCTTTCTTTAGGTTAGAAGTTTTCTTCTATAATTTTGTTGAAGATATTTACTGGTCCTTTAAATTGGGAATATTCACTTTCTTTTATACCCATTATCCGTAGATTTGGTCTTCTCTGTGTGTCCTGGATTTCCTGGATTCTTTGGCTTAGGATCTTTAGGTATTTTCCATTTACTTTGACTATTGTGTCAATGTTTTTTTCTTTTTTCTTTTTTTTTTTTGACTTTATTGAATATTTTCTTTATTTACATTTCAAATGTTATCCCTGTTCCTGGTTTCCCCTCTGAAAACCCCCTATCCCCTTCTGCCCCCTCCTACTTACTATCACACCAACTCCCACTTCCTGGTTCTGGCATCCCCCTACCCTGGGGCATAGAGCTTTTACAGTACCAAGGGTTTCTTTTCACCTTGATGTCTGGCTAGGTCATCCTCTGCTACATATGAATGAGTCCCACCACGTGTACTCTGGTTGGTGCTTTAGTTCCTGGGAGCTCTGGGGGTACTGGATAGTTCATATTGTTGTTCCTCCTATGAGGCTGCAACCCCCTCAACTCCTTGGGTCATTTCTCTAGCTTCTTCATTTGGGTACCCTGTGCTCACTCACATGGATGGCTGTGAGTATCCAATTCAGTATTTGTTGGGCACTGGCAGAGCCTCTCAGGAGACAGCTCTATCAGGCTCCTGTCAGCAAGCACTTGTTGGCATCCACAATTGTGTCTCGGTTTGATGATTTCTATGGTGTCTTCTGTAGGACCCCCTCTTGAGGAACTCCCTCGAGTCCTCAGGTCACAGGAGTCAGGGTGTTCCAGGGAAACACGACAGAGAAACCTTCTTGTTGTAAACACACAAGGTACTTTAATGGCAGAACTCTGGGTGGACTTGTATCTCACGCAGGAGACAGAGAAGTCGACAACCAGGCCCAAAAGCTTGGGGTCTTTATAGGGTAAGGGTCTGAGGGTGGGGAGAATTGGCATTGTTACATGTGATTGGTTCATTTAAACATAGCAAGGTGGTCAGCAGAATAGTACATACAGGTTTGGGGTGGCAGGAAGTTCCAAAGGGCCTGAGGCTTCTGGGGGGTGGGGGGTGGTGACCATGCATCTAGGTAATTTACAACTTCAGGCACTTTAAGCTTTTTGTTTTGTTTTGTTTTTAATGAGCAGAGGAAGGCAGTTGAATCAACCAAGATAACTCAGTTCCTGCATTCCTTTCTCTTATCTTGGTGGCAAATTGATTTTAGGTTCA
>NC_034603.1:10193652-10200654 GCF_900095145.1 Mus pahari | reverse complement strand
GGAGGAACAGAAGACCCTCAGCTGCCCTAAGAGAGCAAAGGCTCTTTACTAGCCACATTCCTATTGATCTGGGGGAACAGGTTTTGGGAAAGTGTTAAAGTTGGAGCTCCACATCTTCTACCTGAGATTCCCTCTTCTATCTCTTGTGTTCTGTTGGTAATGCTTGCATCTATGACTCCTAATCTCTTTCCTAGGTTTCCTATCTTCAGGGTAATATCCCTTTGTTATTTCTTTATTGTTTTTACCTCCATTTTTAGATCCTGGATTGTTTTTTTAATTCCTTCACCTGTTTGGTTGTGTTTTCTTATAATTCTTTAAGGGATTTTTTTTGTTTCCTCTTTAAGGGCTCCTACCTGTTTACCTGTGTTCTCCTGTATTTCTTTAAGGGAGCTATTGATGTCCTTCTTAAATTCCTCTATCATTATCATGAGAAGTGATTTTAAATCTGAATCTTGTCTTTCTGGTATTGTGGGGTATCCAGGACTTGCTATGATGGGAGAACTGGATTCTGATGAAGACAAGTAACCTTGGTTTCTGTTACTTATGGTCTTGTACTTGCCTCTTGCCATCTGATTATCTCTAGTGCTACCTGCCCTCACTGTCTCTGAATGGAACCTGTCCCTCCTGCTATCTTGGTTGTGTCAGAGCTCCTCAGAGTCCAGTTGTCTCTGTGATGATCCTGAGATCCTGGGTGTAAGAGCTCCTGGGAGTCAAGCTGCCTCTGTGATCCAGAAATCCTGATGTGACCAAGCTGTTGAGATCCTGTGATCCTATGGTCCTATGATCCCCCATGTGTTAAGAGTACCTGAGAGTCAAGCTTCCTCTGGGTGTTGTGGGACTTGGTGTGGAGCTAGTGCCCAAGGTCTGCTCAGGGCACTGGCTCCGAATAAAGGGACCTGTGCCACTGGTCTCTGGGGGTGTTGGGGGTTCCTCACCTATGATCCTAGGAGTGTTAGAGATCTTGGGAGTCCAGTTTCCTCTGGGTGTTTTAGGATTGCATGCAGAGCTAGCACCCGAGGACTGCTGAGTGCACTGACTCAGACCGGAGGGATCAAAATTGTCTTATCTTTATGTTTTCTTCTCAATAGCTATAAACTCAAAGCCCAACAGAATTGAGGCCCTGAAAATATCTTGTCGAAGAGAAGTTTCTTATACTTAAAACATACATGGTAACATTATCCTGTGTTAATAGGATCTGAAGCAGTCTCTCATGCCTATTACTATCATAATAGGATAAGGATAAAATAAAGGACAAAGCCTTATCTAACCTGTAAAATTTGACTTTGTCAATCTTATATAAAAAAAAACACATACATTAACTAAAAAAACCTAATTTAAGATTATGTCACATGAATATACATATACTTACAATGTACAAAGTTAATCAAATTTCGTTTTTAATAAAATAAAATAAAAATAGAAACAAATTTTTAAATATAATGGAAATTTTCTCAAAATTAAAGTGATTCTTTGACACTTTTGTTTTATTTTTATCTTTGCATAGTTCAAAACAGTAATATATTTCAGTTAATTAGGTTTCCTTTCCTTTATAATAGGATAATATAAAATTTGCCTAATGCTGAATCAGGTATTCAGCCACATCTGAAAATTCCCATTGTTTTCTTAGCTGCTGTCTTTCTGACTGGTTGAACCAGGGTAACCCAGTTCTTAGTTTTTCAGCTAAATATTCTTTCACAGAATACTAGCTTTTAACACACAGAATTCAAAACTAAAACTTTTATTACAAGTATGTGGTAAAATATATGGTTCTTACATAACACACCAAAAGTAACCCTATGTGAGCATTATCATTGTCCTGTGTGAAGGTAAAGGTAGATAGAATTTAGAAAAAATACAATATCGTGAAAAGATAAAATCTTTGTTTCTGTGGAAAATCATATGTAATAGTAACACTGTAGTTTGTTAAAAGATAGGAAGATGATTGTTAGGTAGACCCACAGACAGACAGACCCCAAATTAGTTATAATCACCACATCTCTAGCCATGGTTACAGAGAAAATTTTCTGAAATAAGTGTCACATTGGACTAATAAAGTTTACTAGAGTCATATTTTTGTATCTGTAAGAACATATTCAGGACACTCCAAATCACATTTTGGATTAAATATCATGCTAGATATGCCAAAATATAATATTATTTTGATTAAATACAAGACCAATAGCTAAGTATATATATACCTTGAGTAAAAGTGAGATAATCTAATAATTGCATATGGATTCATGAGTACATAATTATCATTTATTTTATGTGCTTCTTTTATTGTTCTATTTTAATAATTCTATTCATTATATTGTATTTCCATAATATATTAAAACACCCATAAAGTTCTTTTTCTTTTTTAAGTATATGTTAGTAATCTTCCTTTCCATATTTGTGTCAAGAAATTATAACATGAAAAGATAAAGTATACTTATACAACCTTCAAAAGTTCATGATTTTATTTTAGGTTTTTCCCTTTTCTATATTAGAAATTCTTCCATCCAGAAAGAGGTTCAATTTATCAACATGCTGCCATTGAACTCAGGAAGAAATATATACAATTGACCTTTTGATATAGCAGAAAGAAATGGTTTTAAACTTTCAAGTTGCAATGTAGTTTTCTAATAGCTAATTTCTTCTTAAAACTCAGGGACAACCAAATGTATAAATGGACTAATATTATATATGAAATTATTTTTTAAGATTTAGGTATTATTTATTTTATATATATGAGTGCACTGTATCTTCAGACATACCAGAAGAGGGGATCAAATCCCATTACAGATGGTTGTGAGCCATTATGTGGTTGCTGGAAATTGAACTCAGGACCTGTGGAAGAGCAGTCAAATGCTCTTAACTGCCAAGCAGCCAACTCTCCACCCTTTATATATGATATTAGTAAAATGAATACTGGTCATGAAAGTTGAAAATGAACCACGAGAGTGGAAAATATTATTTTAAGGAAGAGAAGACAGGTATTATAATGCAGGTGACAAAAGAGTTGAGATAGAAAAGTGGAGGTGGGAGGAAAGGTCAGGAGGGAGGGGGAAGTGTGGAAAAGAAGGAACCTAAATATCTCCAGGGTTTCTTCTTCATGTTCCTGTAGAAATTCCTGCCTTTACTTCTCTCAGTGATTATGTAGGACTTTGAAATGTAAGTGAAATAAACCATTTTCTCCTCTTGAAGGGGGAAAGTCACAATAAACCCTTTTCCTTTGTAGACTAAGAAACAAACAATAGAAATGAAGGCAATATTGATAGTAGTAATTGCTCAGTATTCTGTGATAGATTGTTTTCATTGTCTTTGAGTTCCACAGCTATTAAGTAGGATAAATATCCTTATTTCACAAAACTGTGATAAGAAATGTCAAACAAATTATAACAAAGGAAAACAATTTTAAAAAAGGTAAATTACTGAACTCATGATGTTAAAACTTGAGCATAGTAGATTCTGAGCTCTCAAGCGTGAGGCAAGGTAGCTTTCCTGTAATCTCTACAGGAAAATGAGAACAATTTTCCCCCAGAAGAGTTGCAGTTTGTAAAACTTGGTGTACAGTTAGCAGATATCATTTGTTAACTCAATGGAGTTCTTTTCTGTGTCTACTGGCTTGTAAATATTGCACTATAACTCACATGACAAAAAATTATAGGTACAGACCACCTTTCAGGAATAGAATTGTCAATGGTACTGCTCTTTAGACAAAAGGCATGACCTTTTATTCCATGTTGAAGGAATAATTGATAAAACATGCTTCCTTGGAGAACAGGCATCCATATAATAAAAACAATAGCTATTATTTTTGACAAGACAAGTAAATTCTCTTAAAAAGGAAATACATCAAAATTCTCTTAAAAAAAAAAAAAAACAAGTAATACTACGTAATAATCATCCAGGCTTTTGTCTGAATTTTATTTTATTTATTTATTTATTTATTTGGTTTTTACGAGACAGGGTTTCTCTGTGTAGCCCAGGCTTTTGTCTAAATTTTGTTTTGTTTTATTTTATTTATTTATTTATTTATTTGGTTTTTTCGAGGCAGGGTTTCTCTGTGTAGCCCTGGCTGTCCTGGAACTCACTCTGTAGACCAGGCTGGCCTCAAACTCAGAAATCTGCCTGTCTCTGCCTCCCAATTGTCTGAATTTTAAATGAGTTTGCTGTCAATATGAATAAACTATCATGGTAAGATAGTTTTTATTTATGTTTTTTCAAATAGACACTTAGAGGTTATTTTTGAAAATAAAAGGATTATTTAGAAAGGCATTATGTGTTCTTAAAGAATCTTTTAGAATTATTAAGAGTTTTGATATATCAATGTATCATTTGAATCCCTGAATCAGTTCTGTACTATGCTGCATCAACCAACTTTATTTGACAACTGAATTCTCCTCATTCCCTCCTTCCTTCTCAAAAACTGAGGATTTAGAATTTTCACTGATGTATTACTAAAATGAATGGTGGACCACATCTATTGGAATGATATTGACATTAACTTTAGTAACTAGTTGGGTGAGATATTCATACTATTGAAATTTTATCAAAATATGTGGTTATGGAAAGCAGAAGCAGAGAAGAGCTCTCCCTAACACTAATAGTGGAAGAATTCAGTGTTGCTGGAGTGATGTTTCCAGTGGTTTTATTAGGAGGCACATTTCCATGACACCAGGCCTCCCAGTGAAATGAAGGGAGCTTTTTCTGAGATTGTGTCCCCCTGTGTGCAATTGTACTAGGTGCACCTCCAATTGCACAGTTTTAGAAATACAAAACTTTGCCTCCCACAGGTCTTCTAAGTCATTGCCCTGTCACTGCATTGTCAAGACAACTAGTAGAACACTTTTGAAAAAGGGAAAGCTACTTCTGATTTTTTTTTTTTAAGGCAGAACAAACATGGAAGAAAAGAAAGGAAACACACACACACACACACACACACACACACACACACACTTCTCCCACACACCTATACACTAACAGATATTTGAAAACTAAACTTTGATTAGAGATGTCAGCAGTTTTGATGGTAGCTCTGAGTAACAACTTGGTAATTCAAGTACATATCAAAAATTGATAATTAAATTGTAAAAACTAGTAGCGTATATTTGCTGGAAAACAGATCTCCTGTGAATCAGAGAAATATCACTTGCTCTCTTCCTTGTTACCAAAATCCGTAATTGCAATGAAGAAAACTGATCTCATATTGTCAGGAAATGAAACACTAGGGTGTTGACATAGACCATCTAACAGAGAGAAGAAACCTACATTGTAATTACTGGCTATAGTGAATTGCTACATCAAGCATCTAATAAAAATCAAACTACGGATTCAATAACATGAAGATGGCTGGTTTAAAAGTATAGATATGGGACAATTGATAAAAAAATTATATTTAACAGGTAATGTTATTGTGTTTATTCAGGGGCACACAATGTGGAAGGGTATCTTCTACTTTACTATGATTCTAACCTCAGTGAAATGATGGCAGATACAGCTTCTCTAAAACATCTGCCTGTACTAAAAATAGTTTAATAGCACAGGTGAGTATGATTTAATAAAGGAGAACCCCACTCATGACTGACATGTATGTGTACAGTACAACTAAACGCTGAAACTCTGCCCTGTGCTTGCTGGAACAATTTAATAAGTCTGATTAGAAACTCTCAACGATGTCTGTGACTGGCACTATTTAATTTGTTTTCCTACACTTCACTGTATACATTCTTATTCCTCTTTGAAAATCTTTCCTTTCATTGCTGCAGTAAATATCACAATGCAAGCTTCTAGTGTACCTTGGGCATTATCTTGAAAGATGCTTTTCAATGGATTTATATCTTAAATTACATTTTTGCTCTTGTAAAATAAGTTGGGTATCTTCTGTCTTCTAATATAAACGTGCTAAACTCACCTGTATTAATATTATTACTATTATTATTATTATTATTATTATTATTATTATTATTATTATTATTATTTTGGTTTTTCAAGACAGGGTTTCTCTGTACAGCCCTGGCTGTCCTGGAATTCACTCTGTAGACCAGGCTGGCCTTGAACTCAGAAATTCACCTGCCTCTGCCTCCCAAGTGCTGGGATTAAAGGTGTGTGCCACCACTGCCCGGCCACCTGTATCATTCTTAAGAAAATATAGTCTTTCTCTTAGCATAAATAGCAGCCTCACAGTGACTTCAATTTGTAACCTTGTAAAATGCAATATAGATACTCATTTTAATAAAATTATACATTTATATATAGTTGGTATTTTATAAATACAAAGATTATATTGACAGAGAAGCTCAAGATTTTTATGTTCACAGTATCAGAATTTTTTTGAAATGAAAATTGATTTCTCTTATAAAAGATAATTAGGTTGATGAGATAAGATCATTTACTTGCCCGGTAAAGCATGTGAGAGACTTATACACAAGATGAATTAGGTCCAACTGAAAGCTAGAAAAAAGTCCTCTCAATATTTATGTATTAATGATTATTATAGAAACATTGACTGGGTTTTACATAAGACAGCTTTCTGACCTGGTAATAAATCAACTGAGTCAGTAAACTTATAGGGAGGAAATGTTATTTTGGCTCACTTTTATAGGTGTCAGCTCTTAGATGCTTGGTCTCATTGCTTTGAGTTTGTGTTCTAAAGGACTTCATAGAAACATGAGGTACAGTAGACCTGGCCCTCATTCTGGTAGTCAGGGTGCTGTCAGATGGGGCTAGAAGGAGCACAATAGCCTCATCAAGTTTTTTATGCCACAAGTGATCTGCCTCCTGTGATTCCTCTACCTCTGATTACCACCAGGCTTTCAATATTATGCCTTTGTAAGACATAAAAAGCAATAACTTAATAGATGTTTTTTTTAGACTCCAATACTCACAGTGCCAAATTCAATTATTTATTTACCTACTAATATTCTAGACAGATTTATTTTCAAATAAACAGCAATTTTCTTTCTTTTTATTAGATATTTTCTTCATTTACATTTCAAATGCTATCCCCAAAGTCCCCTA
>NC_034603.1:10191573-10193265 GCF_900095145.1 Mus pahari | reverse complement strand
TTCCTACCATCTTAGCTCCAAACTTTGTCTCTGTAACTCCTTCCATAGTCATTTTGTTCCCCATTCTAAGAAGGGACAAAGTATCCACACTTTGGTCTTCCTTCTTCTTGAGTTTCATGTGTTTTTCAAATTGTATCTTGCATATTCTAACTTTCTATGCTAATATCCACTTATCAGTGAGTTCATGTCATGTGTGTTCTTTTGTGATTGGGTTACCACTCACAGGACGATATTCTTCAGGTCCAACCATTTGCCTAAGAATTTCATAAATTCATTGTTTTTAATAGCTGAGTAGTACTCCATTTTGTAAATGTACCACATTTTCTGTATCCATTCCTTTGTTGAGGGACATCTTGATTCTTTCCAGCTTCTGGCTATTATAAATAAAGCTGCTAAAAGAAAGAAAGAAAGAAGAAAGAAAGAAAGAAAGAAACAAAGAAAGAAAGAAAGAAAGAAAGAAAGGAAGGAAGAAAGAAAGAAAGAAAGCTGCTATGAACATTATAAATAAAGCTGCTAAAATAAATAAATGAATAAATAATTAAATAAATCTGCTATGAACATAGTGGAGCATGTGTCCTTATTGCTAGTTGGAACATTTTCTGGGTATATGCCCAGGAGAGGTATTGCTGGATCTGCCAGTAGTACTATGTCCAATTTTCTGAGGAACTGCCAGACTGATTGGCAGAGTGGTTCGATCAGCTTGCAATCCCACCAGCAATGAAGGAGTGTTCATCTTTCTCCACATCCTCGCCAGCATCTTGCTGTCCCAAGAAATTTTGATCTTAGCCATTCTTACTGGTGTGAGGTGAAATCTCAAGGTTGTTTTGATTTGCATTTCCCTGATGATTAAGGATGTTGAACATTTTTTCAAGTGCTTCTCAGCCCTTCGGTACTTCTCAGTTGAGAATTCTTTGCTTAGCTCTGTACCCCATTTTTTAATGGGGTTATTTGAATTTTTTTGAGTTCGGCTTCTTGAGCTCTTTGTATATATTGGATATTAGTCCCCTATTAGATATAGGATTGGTAAAAATTCTTTCCCAATCTGTTGGTGGCCTCTTTGTCTTATTGACAGTATCTTTTGCCCTACAGAAGCTTTGCAATTTTATGAGGTCCCATTCGCCAATTCTCTATTTACAGCACAAGCCATTGCTGTTCTGTTAAAGAATTTTTCCCCTGTGCCCATTTCTTCGAGGCTTTTCCCCACTTTCTCTTCTATATATTTCAGTGTTTCTGGTTTTATGTGTAGTTCTTTGATCCACGTAGACTTGAGCTCTGTACAAGGAGATAAGAATGGATCAATTCGTATTCTTCTACACGCTAACTACCAGTTGTGCCATCACAATGTGTTGAAAATGGTGTCTTTTTTCCACTGGATGGTGTTAGCTCCTTTCTCAAAGATCAAGTAACCATAGGTGTGTGGATTCATTTCTGGATCTTCAATTCTGTTCCATTGATCTACTTGTCTGTCGCTGTACCAGTACGATGCAGTTTTTATAACAATTGCTCTGTAGTACAGCTTGAGGTTAGGCATGGTGATTCCACCAGAGGTTCTTTTATTGTGGAGAGTAGTTTTTGCTATGCTAGATTTTTTATTATTCCAGATGAATTTGCAAATTGCTCTATCTAATTCAGTGAAGAACTGAGTTAGAATTTTGATGGAGATTGCATTGAATCTGTAGATTGCTTTCAGCA
>NC_034603.1:10176366-10191562 GCF_900095145.1 Mus pahari | reverse complement strand
CTTTGAGTTTTACTAAAGTTTCTTTAATGATTCTGGCTGCCCTTGCATTTATTTGGAGCATAGATATTTAGAATTGAGAGTTCATCTTGGTAGATTTTACCTTTGATGAGTATGAAGTGCCCCTCCTTGTCTTTTTTGATAACATTGGTTTGGAAGTCAATTTTATTTGACATTGGAATGGCTACTCCAGCTTGTTTCTTCGGACCAATTGCTTGGAAAATTATTTTCCAGCCTTTTACTCTGAGGTAGTGTCTGTCTTTGTCCCTGAGGTGGGTTTCCTGTAAGCAGCAAAATGTGGGGTCCTGTTTTCAAAGCCAGTCTGTTAGTCTATGTCTTTTTATTGGGGAATTGAGTCCATTGATGTTAAGAGAAATCAAAGAAAGGTAATTTTTGTTTCCTGTCATTTTTGTTTTTAAAGTTGGGATACTCTTCTTGTGGCTGTCTTCTTTTGGTTTTGTTGAGGGATTGCTTTGTTCCTTTTTCTAGGGTGTAGTTTCTTAGTGTTGGTGTTTTCCCTTTATTATCTTTTGAAGGGCTGGATTCATGGATAGATATTGTGTGAATTTGGTTTTGTCATGGAATACCTTAGTTTCTCCATCTATTGTAATTGAGAGTTTTGCTGGGTATAGTAGCCTGGGCTGGCATTTGTGTTCTCTTAGTGTTTGTTAACATCTGTCCAGGATCTTCTGGCTTTCATTGTCTCTGGTGAGAAGTCTGGAGTAATTCTAATAGGCCTGCCTTTATGTGTTACTTGACCTTTTCTTCTTACTGCTTTTAGTATTCTGTCTTTATTTAGTGCTTTTATTTTCTGATTATTATGTGTTGGGAGGAATTTCTTTTCTGGTCCAGTCTATTTGGAGTTCTGTAGGTTTGCTGTATGTTCATGGGCATCTCTTTCTTTAGGTTTGGGAAGTTTTCTTTTATAATTTTGTTGAAGATATTTGCTAGCCTTTTACATTGAAAATCTTCATTCTCATCTACTCCTATTATCTGTAGGTTTGGTCTTCTCATTGTGTCCTGGATTTCCTGGATGTTTTGAGTTATCATCTTTTTGGATTTTGCATTTTCTTTGATTGTTGTGTCCATGTTCCCTATGGAATCTTCTGTACCTGAGATTCTCTCTTCCATCTCTTGTATTCTGTTGCTGATGCTCACATCTGTGGTTCCTAATTTCTTTCCTAGGGTTTCTATCTCCAGAGTTGTCTCCCTTTGGATTTTCTTTATTGTTTCTACTTCCATTTTAGATCCTTAATTGTTTTGTTCAATTTTGTTCAATTCCAACCAAATTCATTGATTGTGTTTTCCTGTAATTCTTTATGAGATTTTTGTGTTTCTTCTAGCTGTTTAGCAGTGTTGTCCTGTAATTCTTTAAGGGATTTTTGTGTTTCTTCTAGCTATTTAGCAGTGTTTTCCTATAATTCTTTAAGGGATTTTTGTGTTTCTTCTAGCTGTTTAGCAGTGTTTTCCTCTAATTCTTTAAGGGATTTTTGTGTTTCTTTTATCTGTTTAATAGTGTTTGCCTGTAGTTCTTTAAGGTCTTCTACCTGTTTAGCAGTGGTTTCCTGTAATTCCTTGAGGGATTTTTGTGCTTCCTCTTTAAGGGCTTCTACTTGTTTAGCATTATTCTCCTGTATTTCTTTGAGTGAGTTATTAATGTCCTTCAAATCTTCTACCACCATCATAAGATATGATTTTAAATCCACAACTTGCTTTTCGGGTGTGTTTGGGTATTCAGGACTCGCTTGGTGGGCATACTGGGTTCTGATGATACCCAGTGTTCTTGGTTTCTGTTAGTAAGATTCTTATGTTTGCCTTTGCCATCTGGAAATCTGGGGATTGCCTTGAATCTGTAGATTGCCTTCAGCAAGACAGCCATTTTACTATATTGATCCTGCCAATTCATGAGACTGGGAGATCTTTCCATCTTCTGAGACCTTCTTTGATTTCTTCCTTCAAAGACTTGAATTTCTTATCATACGGATCTTTCACTTCCTTAGTTAGAGTCACACCAAGGTATTTTATATTATTTGTGACTCTTGTGAAGGGTGTTGTTTCCTTAATTTCTTTCTCAGCCTGTTTTTCCTTTGTGTAGAGAAAGGCCACTGATTTGTTTGAGTTGATTTTATATCCAGCTACTTCACTGAAGCTGTTTTTCAAGTTTAGGAATTCTCTGGTGGAATTTTTAGGGTCACTAATATATACCATCATATAAAGTAAGAATTTATAAGTTAATTATAATGTAACATATATTTGACTCTATTAATAATTTGGGCACCTCTCCTTGTGATTTTTGAAAGATTTTTTCTTTCTTTCCTCTACATGTTATTTCTTATATTCTGCAATCAGACATATAAGATTAACAGTCACTTCCTTTCATTAACATATATTTATTCACCTCTCATATCATGAATTCTGAATGATATTATTCTGAAATGTTACTTTTGCATCATAATGTAATCACAATTAATAGTTTGTGTTCATAAAGAGTAAGCTCTTGTTTAATATCACCTTTGTCCTTGAAATGCCATGTTGGTGATGAAGTTTCATACTGAAATTTCTGTGCCCAGGCTATTGACACTTAAGAAATTTATCAGTATCCTCAACGGAGGCAGTGGCCAGACACATAGAAAACAGTGAATCACAAGCTGGAAGGAAGCAGAAATGTCCCACTAGCTGTGTGTGTGTGTCAGATACTGACTGATGTTTTTTGGTTCTCCTGTCAACTATGTTCTCCTTACAGTTGAAAGACTTCTCCCCTGAGTTCTCTTTACATCTTTCTAACAGAATCAGAGGAAAGAGGATACACACTGAGGGGGAACATTTTATTATCTTGAGAGAAAGAGGTACACTTGCATTATTAAAGAGAGAAATATGTGGCAGAATAGAATAAACCTCATTCTTTTATATTAATTATTTATTTACTTTGTATTCTGATTGAATACAGCCTTCCCTCTCTCCTCTCCTAGTCCCTTCCTGTGACTTCTTCTCCTTACTCCATCTCTATTCCCCTTCTTCTAGGAAAACGGGAGACTTCCCATGGACAGCAAACAGTCTTGTCACATTAAGTTGAAGTAAGACTGGGCACATCTTTAATTGGGGCTAGACAAGGCAGCCCAGCTAAAGAAAAGGAATCCAAAGGCAGGCAAGGTAGTCAGAGATAGCCTCTGCTCCTGCTTTATGAGTGCCACATGAAGACCCAGATGTACAACTCTTACATGTGTATAGTGGGTCTAGGACCATCCCATACATGCACTCTGGTTGGCAGGTCATTCTCTCTGAGCCCCTATGAACCCAGGTGAGTTGATTCTGTAAGTTTTCTTGTGGTGTCCTTGACCACTCTTGCTCTTTAGTTCTTCCACAGGTTGCCCCCTCCCCCCAAGCTCCACTTAATGTTTGTCTGTGCGTCTCTGCATCAGTTTCCATCAGTTGCTGGGTGGAAGCCTCTCTGATGATAGATAAACTAAGCTTCTGTCTGCAATTAGAGCAGAATATGATTAATAGTGTCAGGCATGGGGGTCCCTCGAATGGCATGTGTCTCAAGCTGAGCCAGTCATTGTTTTTCCCTTCTCTTAAATTCTACTCCATCTTGTTGGTAGGACATCTGCACATCTTGCTTGTGGGAATAATTGTGGATCTAAGATTTTGTGGTTGGTTTGGTGTACAAATCTCTCCACTCGAAGACTTTCCTGGTTACAGGAGATGTCCAATTCAGGATCCATGTCTTCCATTGCTAAGAGTCTTAGCTAGGTTCACCCTCATTGATTGACAGGAAATTCCAATGTCCTGTGTTTCTACCTTGACCCCAGAAATTCCCCAACAATCTAGTTGTCTCTCCCAGTACTTTCTTCCTGTGTCTTCCCTTTACCTCATTCCTTTGGTTCCTATTCCAACACCCTCCCTTAGCCAGTCCCCTCCATCCTTGTACCCATCTTCAGTGTGTAAACTATTTCTTCTTCTTTTTTTTTTTTTTTCAGTGAGATTCAAGTCCATCTTGGGCCCTCCTTGGATTTGTGGTTTGTAGCATGACAATTGTTTATTTTATAACTAATATTAACTTACAAATAAGTACATACCACGTGGGTCTGGGTTACCTCACTCAGGATGATTTTTTTTTTCTAGTTCTATTCATTTTGCTCAATACCATCACCAGCTTGATTGTATTTTCTTGTATTTCTTTAAAGGATTTATTTGTTTGCTCTTTAAGGGCTTCTACCTCTTTGCCTGTCTATTTCTTTAAGGGAGTTATTTATATCATCCTTTAAAACCTCTATCATCTTCCTAAAGTGAGATTTTAGGTCAGAATCCTGCTTTTACAGAGGGTTAGGGTATCCAGAGGTTGCTGTGGTGAGAGAACTGGGTTCTGGTGGTGCTGAAGTGTATTGGGTTTTATTACTTACATTCTTGTGATTGCCTCTTGCCATCCCATCTTTGGTGTTAACTGGCCTGGGGGCCTCTGGCTAGAGCTTGGCTCTTTGGAAGCAGGTAGAGCTCTGTGACCTGGATTAGAGCCAGTCCCCTTAGAGGGTTGGGGGCAAGAAGTGCTGTCTCTTGTTAGAAGTGCCTCCTGTGTCTCTGGTTAGAGCAGGCCTCCCATGTCCCTGGTTAGGGTAGAACTTTAGTGTTCCTGGCCAAGGTGAACCTCCTGGAAGATAGGCAGGCTCTGGTGCAGGATCTGCCCCAGTTGCCCACAGAGGTACAAACCAGAAAGACTGTACCCCTGGTTAAGGTAGACCTCTTGTGTCACTATTCTTTGCAAAGCTCCTGGGAGTCTAGCAGGCTGTATCCTGGCTACTGCAGACCTCCTTGGGAGGCAGGCAGGGTGTAGGATGTGGGAGGGTATCAGGCCACTGCTCTATCCCAGGTGGGGAAGCAGACTGGAGAGAAGGTGGAGCTTAGCAGGGCAGATGGGTCCCAAGTCAGCTGGGCTCTGTGAATGTCCCAGCTGGAGTGGGAATTTGGGTAGGAATCTCACCTGTGTTTCTGGTTACTGTGGACCTCTTGGGAGGCAGGCAAACTGTAGGGTGTGTGAAGGAGGGTATTGGCCCACTGATCTGGGCAGACCTCACTCATTTCCTTATGAAGGCAGTTAACTGTATGAATTTACCCCCTTAACACTGCCTTCATTATGTCCTATAAGTTTATGTATGTTGTACATTCCTTTTAATTGAATTCTAGAAAGTCTTTAATTTCTTTCTTTATATCTTTCACGATTCAGTGGTCATTGAGTAGGGAGTCATTCAGTTTCCGTGAGTTTGTGGGCTCTCTGTTGTTTCTGTTGTTGTTGAATTTCAGCTTTAACATCTGCTTGTCTGATAAGAAACGGGGTACTTTCAATTTTCTTATATCTGTTGAAACTTTCTTTGTGACCAATTATATAGTCAATTTTAGAGATGGTAACATGAGGTACTAAGAAGAAGGTATATCCTTTTTTGTTTGGGCAAAATGTTTTGTAGATATCAGTTAAGTCCATTTGAGGCATAAAGTCTGTTAGTTCTCTTATTTCTTTCTTTGGTTTCTGTTTTCTTGTCCTTTGTAGACAGTGGGGTGTTTAAGTGGTTCACTATTGTTTGGAGTTTGATTTGTGATTTAGTCTTTAGTATTGTTTCTTTTGAAAATGTGGCTGCCCTTGTATATGGGGCATTGATATTCAGAATTCAGACAGCATCTTGGTGTATTTTTTCTTTGTGAGTATGAAGTATCCTCTTTCTTCTCTTTTGATTAATTTTGGAGGAAAATCTATTTTAGTAGAATGTGTTTGTTTGCTTGGAAAATCATTTTTTAGACCTTTACTATGAGGTAATATCTGTCTTTGATGTTGAGATATGTTTTTTGTGAGCAACGTAATAATGGATCATGCCTTTGCTTTTATTCTGATCATTGGTGTCTTTTAATTGGAGAATTGAGTGCATTGATATTGACAGATATTAAAGGCCAATGATTGTTAAGTCCCACTCTTTTCTGTAGTGTGTGTGTGTGTGTGTGTGTGTGTGTGTGTGTGTGTGTGTGTTTTCCTTTTCTTTTTGCCCATGTTACATGATTTCCTGTATTTTCTTTGGTGTAGTTAACCTCACGGAGCTGGAGTTTTCCATTTACTATCTTTCTTAGGGTTGGAGTTATGCATAGATGTTTATATTTTGTTTAATCTAGAATAACTTGTCTTCTCCATCCATGGTAATTGAAAATTTTGCTAGGTATAGAAATCTGTGTTGGCATCTGTGGTCTTTTAGAGACTGTAAGCCATCTCTGGCTTTTAGAGTCTGTTGAGATGTCAGGTGTAATTCTAATAGGATTTTATATGTTATTAGACCCTTTTCCCATGTGGTTTTTAATATTCTTTGTTCCGTATACTCAGTGTTTAGATTAGTATGTGGCGGGAGGATTTTCTTTCTTTCTTTCTTTCTTTCTTTCTTTCTTTCTTTCTTTCTTTCTTTCTTTTCTTTCTTTCTTTCTTTCTTTTTTCTTTTTTGTACATTCTATTGGCTGTTCTGTAAGGTTTTTTTTATGTTTATAGCAAGATTAGGATCAGAAAACTTTTTTCTATGAATATGTTGAAAATATTTTTGGGGCCTTTGAGCTGGGAATCTTCTCCTTCAATTTCTATTATTATTAGGCTTGGTGTTAGCATAGTATCACAAATTTTCTGGATGTTTAATGTCAGGAACTTTTTAGATTCAACATTTTCTTTGACCGATGTATCAATTTCTTCTACTATACCTTCTATGCCTGAAATTTCTCTTCCATCTCTTATATGCTGTTAGTGATGCTTGTGTCTATAGTTCTGTTCTCTGAGGTTTTCATCTCCCGAATTCCTTCAGTGTGTTTTGTTTTGTTGCTCCTATTTCTATTTTCAGGTCTTGAAAATTGTTTTCATTTTCTTCACCTGTTGGTATTTTCTTGTATTTTGTTGAGGCATTTATTCATTTCCCCTTCAAAGGCCTGTATCACCTTCATAAGGTTGTGCTTCAGTGTGTTTAGATGTCCAGGTCTTGCAGGGGTAGCTGGGCTCTAGTGTTGTCATATTGCTCTTGCTCTTGTTGATTGTGTTCTTGAGCTGGACTTTGCATATCTCCATCTTATGGCTATTGTAGGTTTAGATGCTGATTTCTGAGTTTTTCTTTGATGAGTGTTTCCTTGGTCTCTCTTTCATCTCTGTCTTCTGGCCGGAGTGGCCTAATGTTCTGATGGTTACTGAATCTTCAGGTCAAGTACAGTATGCCCCCTGGGTGTTGTGTGGGCTGAATGGCCTCTTGGGTTTTGAGGGTATACCTGTTCTCTGAGGTTCCTAGTACCAGTTTGGCCTGGAGTCCCTTGTGGCAGCCTGTCCCATGAAAAAGCAAGTAGAGCTCTGGACTGAAAAGGCAGCACAGGGAACAGGATGCCGCTTACTTATACTGAGTGTTCCTTAATGTGACTTGGCAGGACCTGGTTATCCTTGCTGCTGGCAGGCTTCCAGGAATGCAAGCAGAGTTTTGGGACCAGAAAATTTAGTGCAGTGGACAAGGTAAAAAAAATCTCATAATGCCAGTAGATCCTTTTGTTTTCTCTCTTCTGTGACAAATGTAAAATACAACCATCAATGTTTATGCTGGCATTAATTCTGGTACATACAATAGAGTCACATTGTAAAGTAGGCATAAGATGAGTCCCCAGATATGCCTGTATCCTCATTTCCAGAACTGTGAAAATTGTAGATTATTTACAAAGGGAAATTAATGTTTCAAAAGGAATGAAGATTCCTAATCATCATAACTAAAATGAAGAGGCTACTGGAAAGCATGAATGGGTTGTAAATCACTATGGGAGCCTCAAATTAGCATTATATTCTATCTAGATTATCTGACTATCTGGATTAATTAAACCCTTTGAAATAGGATTAGTGTGTTTTACAAAGACATACCCATTCTCTCTCTCTCTCTCTCTCTCTCTCTCTCTCTCTCTCTCTCTCTCTCACACACACACACACACACACACACACACACACACACATCAACAAACATACACAGTGGACAAGGTGGGTGGAAGAGTGATTATGAAAATAAAGTTAAAGTGACATATTCATAAGGAATCTTGATCTGATTTAATCACTGGCTTTTAATGATGCATAAATGACCATAAACCAAATTGATCAGGCTTACCCTAGGAAGATAAAATGCAGAAAAAGAGAAAGAAAACAAACAAACAAATAAACAAAAACCTTCTGCAAGGGGTAATAAGTTCACTGATTCTTTGTCATCTTACTCTTATACCCAGACAAGTCTTAAACAGACTTTGAGTTTCAGATCCATAAAGTAATAAATTTGTAGTTTTCTTTTAATCATGGTAGGTTTTAATTATGGTTTAATCACGTTGTGCCTGAACTATAGGCTCTAGATTCTTCCTTACACTCTGCAGGTAGCTAAATAAATGTTCTTTAATCTTTTAAGGTTTCAAATATTTATCACAGCCCAAGTAGAAGCTTAATACACTCAGGAAAGTTTTAAATAATTAGGTCTTAGGTCAGATCAATTGTATTAAACCCAAAAAATGCAAGAGATCCAGGTACATCATGTGGAAGACTCTAGGATGTTTGCATGAGTAGGATCTGCCACCCTGTAATCTTCATGAGACAGAAAACTGTTAATGGACTCAAATTAACAAAACAAACTCATCTAATCAGAGTCTATACCAACTCTAGGAAATTTTCCTCACCATTGTAGGAGGGATTTGATTTCCTGGAGCACTGAAGGGGCCATTGTTGACACTATTTACAACAAGGCAGCTCCACAAAAGAAAATAATGCAAATATATTAAATCTCTACATTTTTTTTCTGTTACAAAAAATATTCAGAGTTGTAAATCTGAAGATTTGGGGAAAAGCTTAAGTTTTGTACTTAGAATCAAGAAAGAATGAAAATCACACGGAAATATGATGGTAAAGAAATGAAATGGTATAGAATGGAGGTATTATTATTATTATTATTATTATTATTATTATCATTAATCATTTTTACAATCAAGCATCTCCCTCTGGTCTTCCCTCCAAGAGCTCCTCCTTCTTGTCTCCAAGAGAATGTCCTCACCCCCCTCTCCCCACCCAGCCAGACCTCCAGAGCATGCATTCTGTAGTAAAGGAAACTTCATATTTATTCTGTTATCCTTCCATCCTTTCTTCCTTTTTCCCTCCTTCCCTCCTTTTTTCCCTTGCTACATCCATTTTTCATTCTCTTCTCTTTCCAATCACTTTTCGATTTCTTTTTTCATTTATGTATCCTTTCTTTTCTTCCTTTTATCTTTCAATCTTTCTTTTCCATCCTTCCCTCATGTTCCATGCAGGAGTTATGTTTTTGTTATGCGGATAATGTTTTGAGTCTAAGTTAACTATAACTGAAACAAAAGATCATTCCAATCAATGCATACTAGTATGATAAAGAAACATAACAAAATCCCTAAATTTTAATTTAAACTCAGGTTTATACTACCAGAGGAATATTTAAGCTTATGTTTAAGCTCCTTAGTAATTCAATATCTCTTTTGGGAAGTTTACCCTGTAATTTTAGTCAGGAAATTCTTCCTTACATCAAACTAAAATTCTCTTTATTATAACTCAGCATTGATTAAAATATAACCTAACATCTGTGAATGGAAGCCTCCTATACTAGAAGTATATTCTTCTGATTATGTATTTTTTTTCTCAAGTTTGAGTTTGGAGAGATCAGTATGAGTGACATTATGAAATATAAAAGGGAGAAATATGGTTATAAATCTCATTCTCATACCCACCCCATACCCTAGAAGCACCTTCATGAATCATGATTTTCCTATATTTATCTAACTGTTCTTGAATGCTTTTTCATAGTGTTCATAACAACAGGCCAGTGAAAGGTTTGTTACATAGGATTGTTTATTCTTATTCATTCCATCATAATATTTTACTTGACTCTTACAAAAGACCAAGGAGAAAGATGTTATTACTCTTATCTCTGAGATGAGAACACTACCATCTATAGGTGCAGTTGCCTCTTTCTCTGTTGAAACTCTTGTCTAGTATTTCCTGGTTCCAGGAATCATGCTGTTAAAACACTGCTGCCTACAGTGGGGTGGCCTGATTTCTTGGCCATGAGAGTGACAGGAAACCACACATTAAAGGACTTTCCCTTGAGATTTCTTAGGAAGAACCCCAGTAGACCAGATGGATCACTTGGCTCTTTCTCAAGGATCCAAATGTTCATAATCTTGTTTCATTCTAACTCTGTGAAGTTTATTTGTAGACATAGCACTGCTCTAGAAATTTGCCATTACAGGTTATAGTGAAATGGCTTAGGGGACCTGCAGTATGAAAATGAATATTTGGATTTCAAACCAATAACTATTCAGACTGAGTTCTAATTCTTTGCTCATGGCAAGTAAAGAATTTCCAATCACGCAAAGGGACTTTATTTATGCAGCACTTTCCAGTTGAATAGCACTGCTTTTTCTGAGTGATTTTTTTTCAGTGGGATGATATATTATGCAAGTTGCTGCTATTTTATTGTTCCATGTAAAGGTGATTTAAAAGTTTCTCCTGTGATATCATTACCTAGCACCGGTCTCAAAGACTCTGCTTTTTTAGCCAGTTGGCAAGTCCCTTCATCCCCCATGACGGAGACATCTGAAAGGCAGTTCCTCCAGGAAGTGTCAGGACCGATATTTGGTCTTACTTACAGCCAGTAGACGTCATAAGTCACACCCCTGACCGTGTTCAGGCGTATGTGACAGTATCTGATAAGACAGAAAGATTCAGTCAGTCCAACATGCTGCTGACTTTGAAGATGACCACAGACAGAGAGAACAGAAGCTAAAGATCACTGCCAGTTACACAATAATTAATTCAAAACAGTTTTGTGACAAGGACAGAGATTAAATTCACCAATGCCAATTTTTTTTTTTTTTTTTTTCAGGAATCAGGTCTACTGGTTTGTGAAACTGAGCAAGACACTAAACATGCCTGTACCTCAATTTCTGCCTCCTTAAAACTGGAGGGGTTTTAATTATCAGGATTATTACATACATTACTTAACATATATATTATTATGTCATTTATATATTATATTAAATATATTTTATGTTAAATAAGTCAAAGGAATCAAAGCACTTTGAATACTCTTTAGAGAAGAATGGAAATTCAAAGCAATGTTCCCTAGAAGTACAACTTCAGATTAGGATTTTTATAATCCAATTAGATATATTTTGTGACTTAAATTTCAAGCCCAGGGCACTGCACATTCACTGAGCTCCTAAGAAAGTCTATATTCTTATTTATTTTAAAGTATACAGTACTAAAATGAAATTTCAGTCACTTCTTTTTGTTTTAAGGATTCATTTATTTTTAATATTTGTCTTGAAGTTGGTAAGTACATGTGAGTGCAGGTGCCTGCTCAGGCCAGAGTCCTGTGCTCTCTAGAACTGAAATTATAGGGGGTTGTGGGATGCAAGATCTACATGCTGGGAATCAAACCCAGGTTTTCTATAAGAACAGTAAGAGACTTTAACTTCTGAGTCACCTCTCCAGAAAGCCCCCCTACACACCTATATTTTTCTTTAATATTGAGTAGACATAGATAGGATCTTAAATACTATATTTGAACATAATCATAAATTTATATTCTTTGTCAATTACCCTGTAAATCTTAATCATAGAATATACTCTGCTCCCAAGAAACAATCAGAAAATCTTCTATTAATAAATCTATGAATCCTATAAATTTATGTGAAAAGGGTACAGAATGAAAGGATACCACAAAAGGAATTGTAAGGAGGTACCAGTTTTTACCTTTTACTTTGTTTGATTTATGTGTATGCCCATGTGCACAAGAGTACCAGTGGAGGCAAAAAGAGGGAGTTGAAATTACAAATAGTTGTGAACCACAGGATAGGAATGTTCAGATCCAAATTCCTGTCCTTTGTAGGCATAGCAGTGGTTCTCAAGTGCTATGCCATCTCTGTAGCCCATTGCACACGGGCCTTCAATAAACAAAGTGATAGTAAGATAAAAGGTTTATGTGCATACCATCAAAACCTCTTGGAAGGACACAAGGAAGGACCTGGAATGGCAATATTGTAGATGCTTGTCATTTTAACTGATGGGAAATCAATAAGGATCAAAGCTGTAGACTGATGGGAATGCATGGCACTGATAGAAACAAACAATAAAATAACAGAGTAAGGTAGTCATTCTGGTATCTAGTCTTTGGGAATCTTTTTTTTTGAAGAGCTAATGTCCATCACCTCCCAGAATATACAGAGTCCTCCCTAGCCTATGACTCTGTTACCACAGGATAATGAGGGGTTTACTGATGGCATTAAAGTAAGGATTTGAAGTGGTGGGTTATGGCAGAATGTCCAGATGGGTCTGATTTGATAGGAAGGCAGCATGTCAAAGTCAAAGCAGGAAGTCATGATGGGGTAGAGATGAGGAGAAGGAGAGGCTGTGATGTAAAGATTCATGCAACCTCCCGAGTCTTGATACCCAAGGACTCCAACAGAACTTGCTTGAGGAGAGTAGGCCTATTAATCTCTTGGTCTGTAGGATTTTACAGCTTGAGATAAATGATAAATGCATATTGTTACCACAACCACAGGTTGCTGTTTATTTTTCTAATATTTTTACTGACAGTATGTTTTTCATATGTGCTTTGTATTTTATTTTGCTGCACGTATTTTCACCACACATTGTTTGTGAGACTAGTGTGAGGTCTTGGATAAAAATGAATTTACCTTTACTCTTATTGTTGTACAACTACAAGGTCTTCTGAGCCTTCAAAATACTCGGGGTGGCCTTAAATTATGAAGCTACTATTTCAGTCTTCTGGGTAGCTGAGATGACAAGCCTGCCCCATTAGGCCTAATTCAAACTTTTACTTTTGAGATTATAATTGAATAATTTCTGCTTCCCTTTCCATCCTCAATATCCTCCCACCTACCCCTCCTTATCCTTTTTCAAAGTCATAACCTCTTTTTGTATTCATTGTTGGTACACACATATTATATATATATATATTATATATGAGTGTGAATATATATGTGTGTGTGTTTATGTTATATTTATATGTTTGTAAATATATAAACACAACATGAGACTGTGAATTTTTAGCCAAAAGTAAATTGGCCTGCATACAAAACTTTATCTTCTGGCTTTTATACTGAAGGACTTTTCCCTTGGCTTGTATGTGCTCACATCTGTGATTGTAAGATAAAGCAGCTGTGTGGCACTGCAGTTAGGTGCACTGGCCTCCTGATGAACACACCACAATCACAGCTCACCTCCTACGATGGGGATACCAACTAGTCTTACAAAGAAGGCTTCTGGGAGGTTCTTGAATGAAATGGGAGAAAGTGGTATTCACAATTCATACATTTTTTAGTTATGATTCTTGCCTTCTTTCTCAATTATAGTTGCTATTTTTCATGCTCTTAGTTTTGCTGACACAGTACTTTTGCTTTATATCTTTATTATACTTTTAAAGAAACCTAAGAGCTTTGAAAATCAGATAAAATATTTAAACAAAACATAATATTTGAATATACTTATATATATTTTTTCTCTAATTATTTACTAATAATGGTTTTAACCCTACAATATTTGATAGCTGAAGTCATATGCTTAGAGTCTAGTTAGTGTGTGTTTAGAATAACTGGTTTCATCCCAACATATAAAGCTTTTCTTGATGGCAAGTGCTTGTCATTCTGGAATCTGTGGGAATAAAATCATCCCCTATGGAGCAAATTAGGACATGTTTAATAAGTTGGTAAAAATATATCAAAATTGTTGATATCAATTGATTTATGTTTCGATCAAAAGTAGGAAGTACTCAATTCACACATCAATGGAATGTTCCTTTGTTTCTTGGAGTCAGCGTGATAATCAGATTACAAACACAGCAATCCAAGTGTAACAAGGAAGAGCAGTGTGCTTTGGTGTTGTGGTATACTGGAATATTTATGAAGGTGGGCCTTTAAAAACTGTATCATCTGAGAAAAATTGAAAGGAGGATGGACCTAGCCATGGGGCAATCTGGGGAGCAGATAAGCCTCATTCCTGAGGAAACAGAGTCAGGGTAATGAGGCAGAGATATGAAGTACAATTTATGCTTACCTCTGACTCGCTTAAAAATAAATGAGACTCAGAGTATGGTTCTTTTATTTGACTTTGACCATGACCAGGCAGGGGTGGGGGAGGACTAACTCCTAATTTACTCTTCCCATTGCTGACCTGGCTAATTCCCCAGTGGTGAACCCCAAAGAGTTGCAGTTTCCTCTAGCCATGTGCTCATGTTCCATATCCCCTCATGGTGGCTTCCTCTTCTGCTTCTAATTCTGCTCTGATCAACCATGTGACCACAACCACAACAACAACAACAACAACAACAAATACACTGCCTACCTCTAATACCTCCAGTAATTGGCTGTAGCTATGTTTAAATTAAGGAACAGTATTTGTTGTTTTGTTTTGTTTTGTTTTTTTTGAGACAGGGTTTCTCTGTATAGCCCTGGCTGTCCTGGAACTCACTTTGTAGACCAGAAATCCACCTGCCTCTGCCTCCTGAGTGCTGGGATTAAGGCAAGGAACAGGATTTGTATAACAAAAGCTGGTAAACTTGTTGTATACTTGTAGGCCTAGCCCTTAGGGTACAGAATTTAGCATTACAATGCAATAGCAACAGGCTAAACCTCAAAAGAAACATATTTGGTGTAATTAAAGAATGATGTAGATGTTTTTGAGCCCAGTAAAGGGCAAAGCGGCAGGAGCAGAAGTGAGAGTAGGGTTATCAGACAGACGAGGCCAGGCTTCGTGTGTTATTACGTACATACAGGTTGTTCTGTAAATGAGAGAAGAAGCTGAGTGGCAGGTTTATGTTGAACAGTAAATTGCATGTGATATATACACTGAAATAATAACAGTAGCTGCTAAGCACAGGAGTAAAAGTAAGAAAAAAGCATGAGAGAGAAGAGGAAGCAGGGTATTCTTATGAGGAAAGAGGTTATACTGGCTTTCTTCAGTGTAGTACAAACCCACTGACAAATACTCTTGAAAGAGGATCCGAGGCTGATCCGGCACCCGGCACCTTTCCCCGCCCGAGGAGGGGNGTTCGCCTGGGAGTAGTCCCCCGGCATCCAGCGCCTTTCCCCACCCGAGGAGGGGTATGCGTCCGAGAGCAGTACTAAGGCTTGGTCCGGCATT
>NC_034603.1:10175141-10176355 GCF_900095145.1 Mus pahari | reverse complement strand
AAAAAAAAAAAAAAAAAAAGAAAGAAAGAGGATCCATAGCTACCCAATGCTCTAAGTATGTAGTAGGCTGTGAGGATTGAAAAGGGCTCTTTGTCAAGTAAAACTTGAAGCCTTTTCTGTCCATAGAAAGGTCAGTTCTAAAAACCTAGACCTCTGACAGAACATGCCTTTAGCGTAGATATACCCTAGTAGTCCAAGAATCCTTTTGGTCCCAATTGCTTGCCTTCCCTAGGAAATATTTTTGGTTGAATAAAACCATCAATTATTTTAACTTCAATAATAAGCAAACAAACATATTGAGGAGATTTAAATGTACTTTCAGGTGCAAAATCTAAAATAAGGTAATGTTTGCTTTGGTCTGTGGAGTAGTGGTGGTGACACAATAACAACATAGGAAGAAGAAAAAAAGCAAAATAGAGCAAAGGAGTTACAAAAATAATAATCCTGATTCTTAAAACTAACTTAGAGCAGAAATATCAAGAGGGTGGGGTTAGTTGTATGCCATCATTTGAAATCTAGAATGTAGGGAATGCTAGTCTTTCCTTTTTTCATAAGGACAAAGTGGATTACAAAATGTGTTAATCTTCTGGTCATGTTAGCCCCATGTCAGACAAGACAGAGGAAAGGACCTCACTGAATCCAAATATAAAAATACCATCTGGCGCAATATAAATTCAGTTATTCCTTGGTATGCTGTGAATACACTACAGATGTTGGGTGTCTGACAGTATGAACCAAAGCCAAACTTTATTCCTTCTTTTTTTTTTAACTAGGCAAAGAATTTTATTAACCTTTTCTAATTTTTTCCCCCCAGGCTTCTTCAGCTCAATTTGCTGCAAAGAATGAATTAGGTATAAGCGAAAACTGAAAAAAGCTGCAGTGTCCCGGGCCTTGGGCTTAAATATTAGAGATCTAGATTTTATCAGATACATAATAAAATAAATAAATAAATAAATAAATAAATAAATAAATAAATAGCAGTCATGATATAAAATAGCAGCTCTTGTATCTGCTGCAAGTATCACCTTCTTCAGAAGTTGCTTCAATTCAGTTTGCCTCATTCTTAGAAACTTCAACAAAATTATCCACCAGATCTGGAACTGTAAGACCCCGAAAGGAGGGACTCCCTCTGGTCCGGTACTCTCTCGGGTCCCCAGTAATTCGAGATACACCTTATACACACCTTGCTGTAAATTACATGAGGTACTTTATTT
>NC_034603.1:10154458-10174646 GCF_900095145.1 Mus pahari | reverse complement strand
TTACTAGCCACATTCCTAATGATCTAGGGAACAGGTTTTGGGGAATTTTTTTAAATTTAGGGCTCTACAGAACTTCATCATCATCATCCTCTCCAGGAGTAAGTGGTGCCTTTCTGTCCACGGATTGTTTGGGCAGAGCTTCCGCCCGTTTCCTTAAACTGCTTAGACTGTCTGCACCAAGCTGGTTTAGGATGCTGGGACGCATTGCTGTCCGCTGCTTCGTCTCAGCGTGATCTGTAATGGTGAAGGTGTTTGCTGCCGGAGGTGCCTGAACTTTAGCATTGTTAAAATGGATCACTGCCCCGTGGTTTGTAAACATGTTCACCTCTTCAACACCACAGTTACTATTTACCCCTAACTTCTTGAAGGAGAAATGCAGTTTTTTTATTGTCTGCTGTGGCTGTTCTTGTGAACAGCCTTCTTTCCACGAGCAGATCCTTTCCCACCAATGCACACTTGTGCCTGCAGTTTGGCGAGTTTTTCCTGGTTCATGATCATTTATTTCATCTTGTCAGAGTAGAAATGGGGCCTCGCAGGGAACTAAGGTTCACGCTCAAGGAGTCTCGGGCAGAGCAGCTGAGGTAAGGCGTACACACGTGGGGACGCAAGATGGCAGCTGACTTTATTCCTTCTTTAGGCGTACATGGCCACATTAGGAAAGTTAGAGATTTTCTTTTATTATCAGTTTATTTAGTTTTTAAAGGTAAATTATTTATTTATTTATGTATCTTATGTATGTTAGTACTCTGTCTTCATGCACAACAAAAGACACATCACATCCCATTACAGAGGGTTGTGAGCCACCATGTGGTTTCTGGGAATTGACCTTAGGACCTTTGGAAATGTAACTAATATTCTTAACCACTAAGCTGTCTCCCAAGCCCCAGATTCCTTATTTTTAAAATATATTTTATGTACCAGTTGAAACTACTTAATTATGATTATGACACTTGCCACTTTATCTTTATTCCCTAGCTATTGTCACAATTTTGTCCGTAAGGATGATATTAAAGCAAACTCTATACCACAGTCCTTTACTCACTTACAAAATGTAACTAAGACAAACCACAATGTAAGTCATGTATATTTTCTGAAACAAGCAAGAAAATTCTCAGTGGAAAACCGAACAGTTGGTATCTTATTAGAGTCACTCCTCCCTCTAAAGTTGCAACAATAAGTTCATGAACTTGCTATCTCTTTCTACCACAACCTGTGTTCATAAACTGATTGTCACTAAAAGGCAGTGAAGTGCAGGGAATTCTGGGAATTGGATGAAGTGACTACATTCTTTAGGAACAACAACAACAACAAAAAGATTCTCCTTTCAATGCCAAAATAGATCTCTTAGAATGGAAATCTTAACTGAACTTACCTCTTGACTAAGTTCTTTGATCTATCCCTAGATGGCCTACCTGTCTGAGAAGAAGGTGGCCATGAACAGAGACAACATGTATGATATGATCAGAGTTAAGTGCAAAGGTATGTGGTAAGGGACTGGTGCATGTGAATAATAGCAACAAGGCCAGAAAGACATAAATTCTTTGATGATGTCCATCCAGAGTGTAGCCCAAATTTCACATAAACAGGATATTTGGAAAGAGTTCATGGCTAGGTAATAAATTTAAGGTAAAATCTCAATATGTAGAACAGAAAAGGGATCTGCATTGTATTCATATAAACTTGTATTTAGTTCTTTCTTCCAGAAATTGCAAGCTGATAGTTCTTAGAAAATTAATATCTTATCTTTAGAGAAGCTTCCTCCTGAAGCAGATTGGAACAAACACAGAGACCCCCAGACAGACATTTCTCAGAATGTGAGAGACCTTGGAACATTCAGCCCTAAATGCGATGTTACCATCAAGTCGCTCCCCTCAGAGATCAGGGAGCAGAGAAAAGAAGAAGAAGAAGAAGAAGAAGAAGAAGAAGAAGAAGAAGAAGAAGAAGAAGAAGAAGAAGAAGAAGAAGAAGAAGAAGAAGAAGANAAGAAGAAGAAGAAGAAGAAGAAGAAGAAGAAGAAGAAGAAGAAGAAGAAGAAGAAGAAGAAGAAGAAGAAGAAGAAGAAGAAGAAGAAGAAAGGGTCTAAGAGCTAGAATGGATGGAAGACAACAAGAAAATTAGTCCCTGTCTGAACTCCAAGGACTGAAGCAGCAGCCACCGGGGCTTGCACACACCTCTCCCCGGCCATCTATGCATTTGTTGTGGCTTCCAGTGTAATATTTTTATGGGATTCCTGAGCATGCAAAAAAAAAAAAAAAAAAAAAGGAGATCCGACTTTTGTGCCTTGTCTTTGGCTCTTTTCCTTGTTGGTTTGTCTTGCCCAACTTTGATGTGATAGTTTTTGTTTTGTTATATTGTATTTTATTTTGTTATATTTTTTTAATGAGTGAATAAAAAAATTAAAACCTACCCACTGTGGGAAAATCAGTTTCCTCTAATGAAGTGACACTGGGTGTAGAATCCACTCCAGGACTGGGTTCGTGTTTAGGAGCACTTGAACAAAAGATAACTGAACCCCACAGTTTTTGCATCCTTTTATTTGGTTACAGTTTGGTAGTTTGGTTTTATTTTTCTTTTTGGGTGTGTGTGTGATTTTACTTTTGTTTTCTTGGTGTTAAGGGGTTTATTGTTGTATTGAGTTTTATTTCTATTTTGAGAAAGAAATTGAAGCTGGGTTGGAAGAAACGACAGAGGATCTGAAGGATCCTGGTACTGGGGAAGAATAAAATCAGAATATATTTGAATTTAAAATTTGTTTTAAATAATGAAAAATAAAAAAAATTTAAAAACTTTCCATAATTAATATTATATTTTTTATTTTTATTCATTTATTTATTTTAAGAATTTTTTATTGAATATTTTATTTATTTACATTTCAAATGTTAATATTATCTTTTTAATATCTCTAGTTGCATAGGCCTAAGGTATATGTTGTTGGAAATTCTTTTCCTAACAACTTCCATCACAGGATCAAGAAAACTGATTCTAATGAAAATGCAAATGACTTTAATCTTTATTGTATAGTTGAAAGTATGTTGGGGACAGGAGGAGTGATTGCACATGGTGTTGATACTTTCCTTCCACCTTTATCTGGGTCTCAGCCATTGAACTCAGGTTTTTAGACTTAGCAAAAATACTTTAGATCTTGAAACTCGGTTTTTCATTAGCTTCAGATTCTGTTTTTGTAGGCATACCATATGATAAGAGAAAGTTTTGAGAGAATGTTATGGACATCAATGTCCTGGATAGTGCCACACGTCTGGATCCAGTATTCAAATCCCATGGTGGGGTGGGAATCGAGTTTAAGGCCAGACAGGGCAACAAAGCAAGCATTCCAAAACAATATATATAGTAACACTGTCGCCTAGAGTCCTTCAACTTTTTCTGAATGTTTTGGCTAGCAAGTGAGTAACTTGAAAAATCCTGAGCAATACAAATGAAAATTACATATTGTCATTAAGAAAAACATTTACACCTTGTATACACAGTACTGAATTCCATTCCCAGTGACTCAAGTCTCCATTATACCCTAAATATCCGAGGTTACAATAGGTTGTAAACTCCTTGGTAGTCACAATGGCTTGAACATTACTTTCCCTTATTCTATAAAGTCTCATTTAAGACCTTCACTTAAGGTTCATTAGGGTTAGCTTGTGGTCCTCTCTAAAATCTTGTCTCTTTTCCCCAACCTAAGAAGTTCAAAACAAAGTTCTATGTTGGCCAAGTTTACCTACTTTAGGACAATTGTGGACTTCATTACACATCTCTGGCAATCTATCTTGCTCCTGAACTTGTATATATTCTCGTTCAGTAACTAGAACTTTAAAAGCAAGCTTTATTATGCATAAGAAAAAAATTTGTCATATGTTGTCATTGAAGATCACATCCAAAACCTTGAACATGCTGACTGGTGTTCCACTAAGCACCATAAGCACCCCTACCACACACACACANATATATATATATGTATGTATGTATGATGTATGTATGTATAGATGAATATATGAATAGGATTTTATGTGCATATATACACATGTATATATGTATGTATACACATATATGCAAAACAAATTGATATCTGAATTTCATATTGGAATTGAACGAGAATCTGTAAAGTGAGATTACTATGACGTCATTCAAGCCTGGAATGTATGAAATGAATCATACATCAGCCTCTCACTAAGGTGGACATTGCTATTGTTGATATTATAGAAACTATTATTACTGATTAAATTAGAATTCAGACGGTTATTTAGGGAAACATGAAGCATAGCAAGTAGCTGTGTTTGTTTCAACACAAAATCCAAACACATGATATTGGAAAGGGGGTCAAGGAGTGTTGTGTTATATTTTTCTAAAAGAGGAAGACACAGGAACTTATGAAAACAAATTAGCAATATTAAGTTTAAATCCAACAGAATAAAAAGAGAAATGTTTAGTATTTGAAGTTGTTGTTTAGATGCTTTGAAATGGGAGGGGCATATGCTTTAGTTTGGAATAGCAGTTCATTTAATCACTTGCAGCAGTTGTCTTACAATGATATAATGGCCCCCACATGAGGTATAGACAAAGATTTCACACTTACAAGACTATGTATCAGATTGGAGTGGGGCCATCATTTCCTTCGGGTAAAATTCGTTTCTTTTGCATGAAAACTGCCAGTGCATTTTGTTTTTCAATCCAACATTGCTAGTGGAAATAATTTATGGTAATGCAAGCAGATAGCACAGGGCATGTAAGAAACAGTAATAAATTTGTGTCTCAAATGAGAAACATTGGAGCATTGACAATAGCAAGATGGTCCTTTGGAAACAGAGCAAGTAGGTCTCATTATTTTTCCACACTGATCAACAAGGGATTTGACTGAAAGGGGTGGTTAAAGGAGTCGAGTTTTAGCTTTGACTTTCTTTTCCTCCACTGAGACAATCACTGCCGGGTCAATTAGTCTCCCCAAATCCAGAGACAGAATTGTATGCAGTTTAATTTTAAGGCATTGTTAGACCAAGTGTGAAGCAGCAGAAGCCTGCCAACTCTGTGACAACAATGGACTGTCATGTGATTTTCTTTTTTAACTTTTTATTCTGTTCTGAGTTTGAAGCCATTTGAGTTAAGGGTCTGTAAAAGATATTTGCAAATCTCCTATTTTGAGATGCACACTATTAACAAGGTTTACATCCTAGGAAGTTGAGTTACAATATTTAGTCACTTAGATATTGATATGTTTTGGCACACAAGTTTACCTTTCAATTGCATAGCTAACTTTCATTGAAATGACTGATTACCTAGAAATAGAGCAGCTGAATATGTGGTTCTGATACTATACTGAGTGTATAATAATTTATCTAATAAAGACTATTATTTCAAAATTAAAGAAAAGTATATTTTTGTACATTTTTTCTGATGATTCCTATTCTGATTTAAGCAAGACTTAGGTCTAGTAACTCATAACACTTATATACCACAAATATATTTACACCAATCAAAGCAGATATCAAAATTAGTTTATGACTAAGTCCTATTGAACTTAGTCAGACTGAACCTTAGAAATTATTTTTATCCCAAACTCAAATCTCTTCTAAAGCCCACATCCTGACACCTATTACTAGGACCCTCTATCACAAAAAGTGACCTTAGAATAAGAGAAATAAAAACCAGAATGAAACAAAACATAAATGTACAATATAAGAGTATTCAAGTCCTCAAAATTGTGATCAAGAGAATTAAATGAAATTGAACATAATGCATTTCCTCAGGCCAGAGCTGGACATTTGATTTTATGAAGATCATCTTGCAAATGTTTCTCCCGATTAAGCATGTGATATCACTGCTTGGTAAGGAGGAAATAATGTGACTTCATGGTGTTTTATGATGCTCATTACCAACAACTCAGCATGCACCTAAATGGCCCCTAAGAAAAACGAATACTGTGCTCAATTGCTGTTTCTCTGGCAAATAATAAATACAGTAAGAGTGTTGAATGTCTCTGAGGGAAAAGAATCTATGATGCTCGTGGGTCTAATAGCACGTTTCTGCATATATTATCTTTCTGTATCCCTCGAGCTTACCACAAGCTTTAGCAGAAACACACTGATCCATCACAGCATCATTTCTGCCATACATTTGCTTTCTAGAAGACTGTTAAAGATGAAGGTTATAACAGATAAGGGGCGGAAATGCCTGCTCTTCTAGCCATACCTTTTAGAATTCCATAAAGTTATGGAAGATTCTGGGGGAATATTGGTGAGTAATCGGATAACTTGCCTTCTGCCATGCCCCTATGCAACAAGAGGCTTCCAGAATCTCTTTCCATTGCATAGGAATAAATATGAAAAGAATATGCCAATATGGTCAAAGTCAGATTCTGAGCACTATTAACAAAGATGTATCGTTTAAGAACATTTATAAATGTATGTGTATAGACAAGACTTGGTGTATTCAAGTTGGTATAGACAGAAGCAAAACACGTACTTATAGTATGTTACATATACAGAATACTTTTTAAAAATGACCAGACTATGTTCTGAGTTCTATAAATATTCATATATTCAAAAGGTTTTAATAACCTGGTATTTTACCTATATTTACATGTTTTACTTGACACATACTACATATAATATATAATCATCAGTAAGATGGTATAATTATCCTTTGTGTAGCTTTTTTCTGTAGCCTGATGATGTTCTGTGTCTTCTGAAGTATGCACCAGGCACAAACAAGATAAAATTATATTTCCCAGGAGAATTGAACCCTCTGTCACAACTATCTGCTTTCTAATGATTTTTCGGTTTCTGGTAAACTTTCTTCTTTTAGTATAACTTTTAAACATCATTTTAGTTATTAGTATTCTCTTATATTCCTTCTTCAAATTTGAACATCAGTGCTGACTTTTTATTTTAAGTGAATCTCTGAGACACAACATAGAGTTTAATTTTTATTCCTACACTTTTAGTTTTGTCTGTTACATAGGAAATTTTTTCTCTTGACTACTATCATATGGCTCAGCCAGTAAAGGCTCATGCCACTCACTCCCCTTGACAACTTGATTTTAATACCCAAGTATCATATGTTGGATATGAAGAACTGACATTAGCAAGTTGTCTTCTGACATCCATAGTGAACACTGCAATGTCCATATACACATATATAAAATAAATAGATAATGTAATGACTAATAAAGAATATGTTCTGGTTAAGTGAAAGCATTTTTAATATCGCCTGTGGGTAAAAAATATATTACCTGCTATTTTACTTTCTAGACATTTCTCCTCTAATCTGGATATGAAATGGATCAAATTTATAATTTGTTGCCACAATATTTATGGTTACACATGCTAAAAGTTTTAAATATCCCATTTTATATTTTCTTATAATTTTTAAAATCAATCAGGGATGAAAGGAGAGGAGAGAAGAGGGGAGTAGATAGGAAGAGAGAGAGAACAGAAAGGTAGGGAAGATGGGGAGAGGAAGGGAAAAGAGAGAAGAGAGAAAAGTTGAATTTAAATATTAAACACTAAGCATTGGTTTTGAAAAGGACTTTTGTTTAGCACTGTTCGCCAGGTATCTTGGACTTTCAGTCACTTTTTCTTGCCTGTAACTCTTTCTTGAATGAGGAGGTGAGGTTGTCAATCATTCTCAACATTTTTTTTTTTTACCTTGTCTTTAGCATTTTCCACTTTTGTTGAAGACAGCTCTGCAGTTGTAAGTTTTCAGACTGGCAGATCCATTCTGTGCATACTCTGATGATAATACTTAGGAGTTTGATCCCTCCCATCATTTTCTGCTAGACTTCAAGCCTGCTATACTGCCAGAAGCAAAATTATTTTACTTTATAATTGAGTTTTTCGTCCAGTGTTCTCTCCAGAGAACTCCAGAATCAGGGGCAGATGACAGCCACATCAGGGTTTTATCCCCTCATGTTCAATGATTTAATTTTATTAAGTGGCTTTCTAGTGGCTTCCAGGCACTCCGTAAATTGTTTATAATTTGATTGTTGAATTTCCTAAGACATTCTTAGGTAGTTTGAATATTTTTAAAGTTTATAGTGTATTGCCATCCATACAGAGTAGAGGAAGCTTGGCTGTGGGAAATTTTAAAAAGATGGAAAAAGAGTGCTGAATTAATTAATCCCTTGAATTTAAAATGACAGTAACCATTTACCCAGAGAAACTCACTAAATTCAGACAACAAGTACACAAGATCAGAAGCCACTGCTGTTTCAGTCCAATGAGTGAGGACCATAGGTTTCTAAAGCAGAGTGACATTTGACTCCCAGAAAATCTTTGTTCATTCTCTGGTTTTCTTCATTTAATGGGGGACCAACTTTTCTGTGTCTTTCAAGGACAAGAATGTCTGGATAGTGGTGCGTTTCTGGATTCTCTCTGCTTCTTTCTTGACCTTCTCCAGAGTGAGTAGAAAGACTCATCGGTCACTAATATGGGGAGAATAAGCTAGTCATATTCAAACTGAGCTTTACTTTCTTTTATACATGTGAACACAGAGCTTCTGGGTGCTTGTCTGCAGGACTTCCAACATGCCTTTGTGGTGTCAAAAGTAAGGAAAGCCACCTGTTACATGACACACATCGGTAGCCATGATTTATCAGAGCTCTTCTAAAGTTTTCCATTCTCGGTAATGGCATGCACATGTATGCATAAACACACACACACACACACACACACATACACACACACATACACACAATGTGAGCCAAACATCACATCAATAATACAACTTTGGGAGAGGGTTATTTTTAGTTTTTTTTTCTACTGGAATATAAGGATGGCTCTACGATTGTCAACTGCAGAACCCGACAAGGATTTAGTACTACTGATGCAGAGCACACAGCTGTTGATGGTCTCTTTATAAAAAAATAAATACACAGAGAGAAAAAGACATACATAATTTAAACTTGGGGAAATTTTGGTTCTACTGTCAACTTTGGTTAAAAAACCAAGTCCCTATGATGTCTAGTTGGCGTTGTCCAGAAACCAAGAATCATTTGGTCTTCAAACTCATTTTTTTCTCTATTTAATTATAACTAATGTACTATATTAAATATGTAAGCCATGCAAATCTATTTTGATTTCATTACAGAAACTAATAGAGCATTTCGTAAGTAAGAAACTGTGCTTAATCTAAAATGTGTCCTGAATTGATAATTTATATTCTAGATCATATTATTTCAAATGTGATCCTTTGTTTAGAACTGGCCCTTTCATTTGGGTATTGGCTATCTGATTTTTTTTTTGTTTTGTTTTGTTTATGTGATAAATAAAAGTACACTTTTTTGACTTTTGTTTTTTATTGTTTTTTTTTTTCTTCATTTATTTGTTTGTGTCTAGGAAAGTAGCTCAGGCTAAGTTCAGACTTTGTTGCATCAGTATCCCTGGCGCTAGAATCGGAGACTTCACCATGCTCAGTGGCTAATGCCTTATCAACAATGACACTGCAATTCCTGGAAAAATGGGAATAGAGAAGATATATTAGGAGAATTAAAAATGTTCAACTTGGATTGCCAATTTCCTGCATATGTACAGGTTTTTCTTCTACCAAATCTAAAACTACATTGCCTTCATTAGTTGCTGACATTTAAATTACAAGAATGCTTATGATATGGAGGAAGGATAAACCTGGCTATAGCAACACAATAGTCATCCTAAAGAAAAACAAAAACATTGTTTGTTCTTTGTTTGCTTACATATATTGTCACAGAGTATATTTCAGTAAATATTTCATGAGTAATGGATGAACAAAGCTCGTGGGTAAAATCTATTTCATTGACCCAGGAACTTTCAGACATGTCAGACAAAATGTAGTTTTCAATTTTTTGATTAAGTAGAACATTCAAAGGGAGCTGAGTGTCCTTGTTCCCAGGTAACTTTGGAGCCTTAAATCTGTTACTTTGAGACAGAATGAGTCTTGGGCCCAAACAGAAAGTCATTTATAGTGCCTTGACTGGCAAAGCCCCTTGCTGGGATCCTCTTCTTACCCTGGGACAAAGCTGTGTTCTTTTACTCCAGTTCTCCAAGACTGTTTTAGTAAAACCCTCTAGCACATATATATATGGCTTTGCAAATGATTGAAGAAAACTTAAATCCTCCCTGGCATGAGGACATTTTGTTCTTTTTTAATTCTCAGCTAACTGAGCTAGAATAACACCTGAAGAAAATCTTTCAGACCTAAGACCCCATTAAAGCTGATTATAAACAAGAATATGAAGATTGAAAAAAGCCTTTCCTTTGTACTCTGTATAAAATCCAGCATTGAGTGACTTTCCATTTGGATGGGGCTATTAAGCAGCTTGGCCTTGGGCTATTTGAAGTGTTTAAGAATAGGGGAAGTTTCCCAAGAAAATAATACATATATGCCAGTCAAAAGCTGACTTTCCCTAATTTCTTATCTACTAAAGCATCATTTTCTATTCACTTCTCAAGGACATACGTTGTCATGGGCCTTTGTTTAGAAGGATGTAATAGATGATTGGGTGTGGCAGATTTAAAACACCAGAGTTACTTTAAAATTTGTCAAAATACCTTAAATGCATTCATGTTTTCCCATTAAACATAAACCAGATGGCATTGAATAGATTGCTTGAGCCACAAAAACCCCTCAGATTATTTTCTTAATAAACAAGAAGTGTTTAAAACAAGTCCTCTGGTTTTGAGCGATGTTCAACTACAGAGGAAATACTCCAAGACTGTAATTATTGAACAGTTCTGATACATAATCATTGACAGGCAGTAAAATGTGGATTCTTCTGGCAACATGAGAAGATATTCAGAATGTTTCTGAGACCAGATTGTTTACACAAATCTTATGTTCTGGGAGGACTGGGCTGTAAATATTCTCATCCAAGTTCAAAAGTATACAGTTTGACCCTTACACTATTCACTTTTTACCAGTTTCAGGGTACTTCTAACTTCTTTTACAAAGAAAGAAAGAAAGAAAGAAAGAAAGAAAGAAAGAAAGAAAGAAAGAAAGAAAGAAAGAAAGAAAGAAAGAAAGAGAAAAGAGGAAAAAGAAAAGAAAAGAAAAGAAAAGAAAAGAAAAGAAAAGAAAAGAAAAGAAAAGAAAAGAAAAGAAAAGAAAAGAAAAATAGATACATGGTATGGGTTGACCTCAATTGCAGCAAGGTTTTCAGACCAATACATTAGGAATCAAATTTGCTTAATAAGATTTTATGTACCCAGAATTAGACACTAAAATCCACAACCCATCAGCATCCTGAATTCGTGTGGTTCTCCTGCTCTGTCATCATTTAGAAACCTCATCTTCTAATGACAATCATGGAAATTTTAAAATAATGAACTGAATGTGGGACCAATAAGGACTCAGTTGCCATTTATACATGTTTTACTCTTGGTCTGGAAAACTCTACCCAATGCATGGTGAGTTCCCTAAGGGATATTGCTTTGACAAGTAAGAGTGACACTTGGCATGCTACCTGGGCCCTCTCAGATAAGGATCTGAGATGAATAGTATAATATACAAATCCTGTATTTCAAACTAAATGCAGGAAGAATTAAAAACACTCTCTAAACTGTGAAACAGCTCTTACTATAATTAATACATAAATAAATGGAGGATGTCTAAATGTCCCACCTAGTCCTGCTTGACTCTAAATATAAAAAGGGAATTATTAGCTCAAATTGGTTAACATTTGCCAGTGTGCCATGAGTTTTTTATCCAGAATGACTACTTCTACTGAGAGCAATGTCTATTGCTTATCTTTTCCCATTGCGTTTTACACTATTTCACCTTTATAGGTACCAATGTTTTATTTTACAACTGTCTTTTCCTGTAGTCTGACTTGTATGCAGTAAAGCTGAATAATGGATTTCTTGCATGTAGTAAACAATGATTTTTCTTTAATGTTACTACATACATCACTACATAAGACAGGTAACTTTACAAAAATGGGTGTATGAAATCAACAACATGCCCATGGGGATTTACAATGTGAAGAAAAGAATCTGTCCATTGAACAAAGCTAAGAGTAAGCTGACAGGGCTATCTTCTTTTGCCTACAGAAGTGTTTGAGTGAGAACAAAGATCTAGTTAATGCTTTCTAGTGACTCTCACTTTGTTTTTTGTTTGTTTGTTTGTTTGTTTGTTTTGGGTTTTTTGCTATGGTTTTCCTTTCTTTGCATAAGAATGACTTTGTTCTCCCAATTATTTGTGCATCCATTTTCAAATTGTAACCCAGGCCTGTGTCTGACTCTTTAGGCCTGTGCTGGGACTCTCTAGATCTGGGTGACCATGCTTCTCTTGACATTGTCAACAAGACCATTGAGGAATTAATTTTACATACCAATACAGCAGCAGATACATATGAAAAAGGTTTTACATTGAAAGAAACATTGAATATTTTGTGGGTAAAGAATTTGACAACTTTTTTTCCTTGTGTGAAAAGTCTTATATTTTCAGGAAATTTCTGCAACCTTGTACCTCCTCTCCATTGCTAATGTTTCCTACAAAATGATTCTTGATCTCTGGAATTATCCTGCCTGATCATAATGATGTTATAAATCTGTAGTATTGATCCATGCTGTGCCAATTGGAGCAGATAAACTTATCCTAACAATATGATTTACATTGAATAGTTTTCCTCCTGGGAAACAGTCCTTAGCTAAGATTGGCCATCAACAAATTGAAGGTCCACAAGACTAGCTACTGATGAAAACCTTGGGGCTGTGGATGTGCTAAAGAACTACAAGGCTTGTAGTAGTTAAAACATGAGGACCTAGCTGTGGGTTCATAAACTTGTGTGAAGCCTGGGTACTACTGTGTTTATCTAGAACACCAGTGTATTTTCTGTAGAGACAAGTAGCTCCCTAGAGTTTGCTGAGGAGACCCATTTGGTGAGCTGGGATTCAGTGATAGTTTTTCTCAGAAAATAGGGTGAAGAATGAAAGGTGACTCTCAGCATTGACCCTGAACCTCCACATGAATTTGTATAAACATGCATGCAAAGCTCTATCAACACAGGTATATATGTTATTTGCATACACACATAAATTAAAAATTAATTAAATAGAGGTGGGCGTGGTGGTGCATGCCTTTAATCCCAGCACTCAGGGGGCAGAGGCAGGCGGATCTCTGAGTTCAAGGCCAGCCTGGTCTACAGAGTGAATTCCAGGATAACCAGGGCTATACAGAGAAACCCTTTCTTGAAAAAAATAATAATAATTAAATAACCAAAAACTTAGTAAACAGAAGCTCTAGTAAAATATCTTAAAGGACTTGTGATGACAACTGATGTTACTAGTAGAACACCATTTGTAAATTTATTTGTTAGAGAAATGAGCCAAAGAGCAAAGTTGGGATTCTCAATATACCTGATTAACTCTTTTATCCCCCATGATGATCCTATAACACTGATATGAAGATTACCTTCATTTTAAAGACCAGGAAGCATACATAGAGTGAAAATTTTGCTTAAGTATCATTCCCTTTCCATGCTAGAAGATGAGAAATGTTTTAATGTGGAAAGGAACTATTTAAGTCCACAAGTCAATCAACATGTTATAAAGCTTAAGTGTAAACATGTAGAATAAAATTAAGTGTTTCATTGTGCCCTTTTCATAGGTATATGTGTGTGTGTGTGTGTGTGTGTGTGTGTGTGTGTGTATCAAACACAGATCATATTCATCTTACCTATTTGTCACCTATTCCCTATCATTAGTCCTCTCCCCTACTATCGCCCTGCAATTGATCCCCTTCTCCCTCCCAAATAGTCTCACATCAACATTCATTTATATTTTAGAATCCAGATTTTACACATTAGAGGAAGCAGGTGAGTATGACTCATTTCTCTCAGCACAGTGATCTCCAGTTTCAACCATTTTCAGGGAAATGAAATAGTTTCACTACGTATATATCAGGTTTTCTTTGTCTCTCCATCTGTTGATGGGCATCTAAGATGATTCCATAGCTGTCATTCTGACTACTGTCACAATAAACATGAGTGCACTAATAGCCCTATTGTATGGTGACATTGATTGCTTTGGGTTATTTTCAATAGTGACATAGCTGGAGCACATTATAGTTCCATTTAATTTTTCCATTTTTTCTAGTGCAGTTACTAATTATCATCCAATCATCAGTACATAAAGTTCCCTTTCTCTTGATTCTTGCTATCATGTGTGTTTGTCTTCATTTTAAGGAATCCTGGGTCAGGGAAAATAAATTCTCAAAGAGATTTGATTTAACAATTTTTGTCTCATGTATTTATTTTTCATTAAGTTTTTCATGTGGGAACTGGTCATTTAATTAGACTGCATATTGGTTAGTTACCTTATTCTTTGGATGTTTTTTAAATTAATTTTTAAGTCTTCAAGATATTAATCGTATATCTACCATATAAAGCTAAAGATTTTCTCATTTTATGGGCTTTCTCTTCCCGTTAATTATCATTTCCTTCAATATAGAGATGTAGAGTTGATAGAATTTCATCTATCACATCTTACTATTATTTCTTGAGCTAGTGAATTTTTTTTATCAGAAAGCTGTTGACTATACACATATTTGAAGTTATTTTTCTCTGTCTCCCTTGCCCCAATAATTTCTTAATTAACACATCTTACACAATCATTTCCAATAAGTTCTGAGTTTATCTTTATATAGGTTGAAAGATAGGGATTTACTTTCAGTATTCTATTAGTGTATAGGCAGCTTTTTTTTCTTTTTGCTAAAAATTTCTGTATTAATCACTGTCCTCTGCCAGAACCATTAACTGTTGAGATGAACTCTACAGTTTCTTGGCAGTTTCTGACATATTCCAAGTGTATTAGTTTCCAGTCTCCTTCACTGACTGACATTAACTTAATCATTTGCTTCAAATGTCTCTTCGAGCTAGGTACAGTGGAGCATATGTGTAATTCCATTACTAAGGAGGCTGAGACAGGAAGCTCATAACTTCAAGGACTGTTTGGGTTACAGAACAAGACTTATCACCCAAACGTGTGTGTGTGTGTGTGTGTGTGTGTGTGTGTGTGTGTGTGTGTGTGTGTGTAAGTGTAGGTGTGTTTCTGTGTGTCTGTGCATGTGTGTATTTATGAGAGACATACAGAGAAAGAGAGAGAAATGAGTCACATTTCAGGACATTCTGTGAAAGTTCTAAACATCCCAGGAAATAATTGGTTTGAACAGAAATATAAAATGAATCCCTAGTATTCACACTGACTATTGTGAACTGTTATATACTTCATTGAAATTTGTGTTTCATTTTATACTAAAATAGCTGCATTTTTGCCTTATCTTAAATGTGTAGATAATTAAATTAACAAAAGACCACATCACGTATTCAAACCCCCTTGAAGATCCTAGAGATGCAATGACTTACATTAGTAAACAGATTTAATTTATCCAGAGAAGGTAATACATTTTAGACATTTTGCTAATCCTTTTATCTCAATATTCAGGCTAACTAAATATTTTATGCACAAAAGTAAATGGCTTTCAGCCAGAGCAATGCAGACTTACTTCATTCACTCTATAACTCTGCCTAAGCACTTAGCAACTTCCAACAGAGTAAGAAATTCAGTTATTTAGCTGTGCTTTTACCACTTCCTGAAATGAAGTAAAAAATAAACAAGTATTATTTTCTGTGATTCTTTGCATCTTTTTCCAGTTAGCAAACAGTTCCTTTCTTTTTTCTTTTTACCTCTTCCTTTTGATAGAAAATAAGCATAATCGCTCATCATTACAGTAAAGATAATAATAGATATTTTTCAAGCACAGTGACAAAGAATAAAAGTAAATTTCACCCAATATTAAGATATGAGCATGTTTAATTTGATGTGTTTCTATATACACACATATGTATATATGAATGTGTGTATACTTTCAATATTTGTTGTAAAATCAAGGGTAAACATATTAACATGTAATTATATGTAGTTTTTAATTCAAAAATCAGTGTTTTATGAGAATCTTGAAGCACTTTTTAGCTTTCAGAAATCTTTTTTGTTTAATGATGAGTATTGAGATATTAATATGCTAGCCTATATTTACTTACTTAATTTATCAGAGCATGCTTATACGAACATGCATTCCAATAATTCTAATTAGTTTTATGTGGGCCTTTACAGGGCATATTTAAATCAAATGCAGATAAGCCATTTTCATACTTTGAAGCAGATAAAATAAAAAATGATTTCTTGTTAGCCAAGTAGTCTGGGTCCAATACTACATCTACAGATCATAATGAAACTTTACATTTCTAGTCACCTGCAGAAAGGCATTCTGTTTGATCAGTTTTATTAACTTTTTGGCACTGATGTTTAGGACCAGAATTACTTTCTTTCTTCCTACAGATTCTACCTTTATAGAGGCCAGTGTCCACTGCCTTTGGAAAATCAATGCTAAAGCTTCCTTCCCAGAGTACAAGCATAGCAGTACTGAGGCGCTGAAACAACTTCTAACTAATATGATGATATTTGGTAAATGCTTCTGGTGTGGAATCATGTTCATTCTGGCAAATAATCATTTTATGCTTCTCTGAAGACAAGAAAAATGATGGAATTTAACAAAAAGGGGCTAACATTATAATCACACACATGTCAGCACCCCCAGATGTCATAGTATTCCTAAGATAAATGCCAAGTTCTCTTTCCCAAAGCACTTTTTTTTTTCCTTCGCAAAGCACTTCCTACTAAATGAAAACAGAATGTACAAGTTATGGTTAAATTTAAGATTGGAAGATGAACCATTCTATAAGAGGGAAAGGAATAAATATAACAAATATTTGCATTAACCAACAGATCTCAGACAGTCAGTAAGGCCAAGGTCACACATCACTGATGCTGATGGAGTCCTTAGGAAGCACCATTGGCATGAAGGGGTGCCTTCTATCTGGGAAGGCGTTGTCTGCACCCCAAAGTAGGGTGGTGATGTCAGAAAAGCTGTAGCAGGTAACTTCCTGGTTTTTATTGTATCTACCTTTAGTGGCAACATCATTTATCTTTGTGATATTTGTTTTTGAAAAAACTAAGTTAATTTTAAAATGTCAACTTTCTCTAATTTTGCTCAACAAAAGAAACCTCTCCTTAAATTTCTCTGTTAGGGAGACAAGCAGATCGGTAGCATGTATTTAAAGAAAATGGTCTTTGATTTTATTGAGTTAAATTTTCTATTTTCTGTACAGAAACAAGGAGAGACAAGGTGAAGTATCAAAGTAGAAACAAATAGATTCTGAAAGATTAGTCACAGCACGTGAAAACTCAATTAGAAGACAGGGAACTTTTCTACCATGTCTCAAAACCAGTGATGTGTATGGAGTTCACTTTGCAAAGAGTTTTTGTTTTCTCCCATTTTACATTCTGTAGAGAAAAGAGAAGAATAAACTAAGGATACAAGAACATGTACATTAGGCATCCTTGAAGCTTCCTGCTTGGTTTTCTTTTTTATGGGAATTAAATTTTTAGTTGCATTTTTATCAGAAATAAAATTTCATATTCATAATTACATATTTTGACAAATTTAGACATTTTTAGAATTTCTGTTATAATGTTGTTTCCAGTTATATTGAATAATACAAGGAAATTATAGCATGATACTATAAGAAAATAAAATAGCTTGTTAGCTATATATTATTATTATGTTTTGAATGAGAAGCATGTTTCAGATACAAAGTAACAGTTTCTAAGAGCAAGAAGCAGTATTCATGACAAATACATAGAGTAAATTGATATCAAATTGATAATTATACAAATTACCTTTTACAAATATATGTGTATTGTCTCTAGATTCATGTCATTTCAAATAAGATTTATAAGAAGTCCTCAGATAACTTTATACCGAAAAAGAATAGCATTTAAAAATTCAGGATATAGTACTGGAGAGTTGGATTATCCATTAATAGCTAACTAAGCTCACAAAGAAAAGAATAAAAATGCAGGCTATACCTTAAGAATGATATAACACTTGCCAGAATGGCAAACTTCAGTAACACAAGTATCAGCTCATGCTGGTGAGGATGCGGAGCAAGGGTAATATTCCTGTTTCTGGTGGGAATGCAAACTTGTACAACCACAATGGAAATCAGTACTGTGGTTCCTCAGAACAATGGGAATTGATCTGCTTCAATTATATCACTGTTGAACATATGCCAAAAAGACACGAATCCTACATTGAAGATTTTTGTTTCAGGAAAACAGGTTTAGCCTCTCAGCAGGTAGTGACATCTTGGAGGAAACTGCAGAGGTGGCGGAACAATAGGTCAGAAGACTCCACCCTAGGTGGGCTTGCTCACAGTGGCAGAAGAGTCTGAGCCAGCCTGCTCAAGGCTGGGGGAGGCTACAATTCCCCCCTAATTATATAATAAAAATTAGCTGGACTTCTGCATAAAATTCACTTATGCTCCATGGTCCTGCCTGGGAATTATGGTGGTTGGTGGCCATGCCTGTCTTAGGACTGCAGTCTCATTGAACTTATTCTTATTTGTCCTGGAGAACACGTGCAGCTTGTTTGTGCTTATTTGCACAAACATGGCTTTATGGTGTTATTATGACCAAACCACAGCCCCTTGGCACATGTCTTACATTGAAATAAGTGATTGATCCAGTGGCCCATCCTTTGCTGCTGGGCCTCATTGCACACCTTTTCTCCATCAGACTGAAAGATCCCCGAAGGGAGACCCCTACTCAAATCTCGGGGTTCATGCGCACCCAAAAGGCACCGAGACCGAACTTGCTGTAAACACACGAGGAAGTTTACTGAGCTCAGGCCAGCATGCTGGGGTTGAAACTCATACGCCACACAGGGGTAGAGGAGTTCGACCCTGACCCAAATTTGTGACAGGCTTATGAAGGCAGAAACCACAAAGGAGGGAGGAGGGTTGGGCAGGAAACAGGGGAAGTCCAAAGTCACACATTTACTTAACAGTTTAACAGTTAAACTATACCAGGTGTTACATTAAACAATGTGTTTTAGGGCGCAGGGACATTCCACAGAGGGCAACAGTTAGGTCATGTTCTACTCTGTTACTCTGAGCAACACACACCTGGGGCATTGGGACATTCCACAGAGGGTGTTGGGACTTTAAGAATTGCTTTTATAAGTAGGTTCCGGGTGCGGTCACCTGCCGGGGACCAAGGCCCTTGAATGTAGAGGTCATGCCTTTTAAATTTTTATTCTTCAAGACCAAAGCCACACTATGCACTCAATGTATCTTCATATCTATGAATTTCTGCTACCTGCACTTGCTGAAGGCAGGCCTGTATGGAGGTAACAGACCTGCTTGAAATACAAAGCTAAAAATTGAAAAGCATCAGGATTAAGGTTGCCTGTGGGGAAGTCCAGGTACTTTATTCAGTTGCAAATTAGCAACAATCAAGCCCAAGCTCTGGCCTCCTTGTGTGGGGGAGGTGACTTTGAGAATCAACAGAAAACCTGTTACTTCTCATGTAAATAGACTATGCTCCAAGTTAACTCTGCTGGCTAATAAAGATTTTTAGCTATCTTCATAATAGGAATCTCTAATACTGGATTTATTACTAGACCAGTCCATGATTGAGTCAGAATAACTGGTCACATTAAAGGAAAGAGAAGAGTCATTATAACTCCTCCATTTGAGTGTGCCTAGTTTTAAGATACTACAAGGCACTCAACAAGGAGATCTTTGGTATCTGTGATGGTTTGTATATTCTTGGGCCAGGGAGTGGCACTATTTGGAGGTGTGGCCTTGATGGACTAGATGTGACCTGGTTGAAGGAGGTGTGTCACTGTGGGTGTGGGCTTAAGACCCTAACCCTAGTTATCTGGAAGTCAGTCTTCCACTAGCAGCCTTTGGATGAAGATGTAGAACTCTCAGCCCCTCCTGCACCATGCTTGCCTGGATGCTGCCATGCTCCTACCTTAATGGTAATGGATTGAACCTCTGAACCTGTAAGCCAGCCCCAATTAAATATTGTTTTTTTATAAGAGTTGCCTTGGTCATGGTGTCTGTTCACAGCAGTAAAACCCTAAGACTGAAGTTGGTACCATGGACTGGGGTATTGATGTGATAGGCCTGACCATGCTTTTATTTGAAAGAATGTGGATTTGGGGACTTTGGATTTGGAAAGCAGTGGAATGCTTTAAATGGGGCTTAATGGGTCATCCTAGTAGGGATATGGAAGACTTAATTGCTGGGAGTAATTTGAACTGTGTTGACCTGGCCCAAGAGATTTCAAAGGAGAAGGATTTCAGA
>NC_034603.1:10142894-10149522 GCF_900095145.1 Mus pahari | reverse complement strand
GTAGAACTCTCAGCTCCTCCTGCACCATGCTTGCCTGGATGCTACCCTGCTCCCACCTTAATGGTAATGGACTGAACCTCTGAACCTGTAAGCCAGCCCCAATTAAATGTTGATTTATAAGAGTTGCCTTGGTCATGGTGTCTGTTCATAGCAGTAAAACCCTAACTAAGACAAATTTTTAAATTGTAAAAATAAAAACTGTGATTTAAATAATGTGCATGGGGATATAATTCCTCCCCTTCTTTGTTTTTTAAGAAGATACAGTTTTTAAAGTTCCACAATATCTTGTCCTTGAGAATTATAAAAAATCTCAGTGACATGGGTAGCATTAAATTGTTGACAAACATCTCAAATACTTGACGGTAATAGCCAGTTTCAGTATCTGTTTTAATCTGATTTGGAACACCAAGCATTAAAAAAATTACCTTAGGCTATGACTAATTACACTTTTATTTGCTTCTCTTGTTAGAGCAGTTGCAAATAAAAAGCCTGAAAAGGTATCAATAGTCACATGTGCATATTTTATTTTATTTTTTAAATCAGAAATATGAGTATCTATTTGCAATAATTGATTAAGTATAAGTCCTCAAGAATTAACACCACTATGTGGAACAGGTAGAAACTGAGGATACTGAGAACAAGTCTTTACAATTTGACATGCACATTCCCTAAAAATACCAAATTATTATCTCAGGCCATTGCTATTTTGATGAAGTAAAGAATGAGAGTATATGGCCAATTATTCTTGTGTAAGACCTATAATTTGCCTGGGATATAAATCTAGCTTGGCATCGCCTTAAAAGGTCTTGTCCAGGCAATCTAGAATGAATTCTTAAATGTCCAAAGACAATCCTTTATAGGAACAGTAGTTTTTCTTAACTCGAGTTGTATATGCATAAACAATTGCAAATTTGAGAATTTGCAGTATCTAAGAAATGAACAATTTCAAGCAATTGTAAGTCCTGAGCTATATTATTAGTATACAAATTAAAGCTTGATTTTTCAATATTTTAAAACACTGGCTACAGCACACAATTTAATTATCAGTGCTGAAGAAGGAGGAAACTCAAAAGAATAAATATTTGATCCAATCACAAATACTTTTCTCTCATAGAATGGCCATTTTTTAATGCAGTAGATGTATTTTTCATGGGATGCATACATGCATAAATTTACAGAAAATACAAAAGCATGCATAGAAGCAATCTTTAACAACTTATCTTTTTGGATAATGATTATCAATTTTACATAAAATGTTTGCTATGCAATAGGCCAGATATCAATATTCTGCAATAACCAGTTTAATTGCTGTTTGGAACAAGGAATAGACGCTTCATCAGGTTTTTAAGACGCATTGTTTTGTTGTTGTTTTTCTAAAATACCTTCATGATTTTATCTTACAATTCTTTTTTTTTATTAGATATTTTCTTCATTTACATTTCAAGTATTATCCCAAAAGTCCCTTATACCGTCCCCCCACCCTGCTCCCCAACCCACCCAAGCCTGCCTTCTGGCCCTGGCATTCCCCTCTACTGGGGCATATGATCTTCAAAAGACCAAGGGCCTCTCCTCCCATTGATGGCCAACTAGGCCATCCTCTACTACATATGCAACTAGAGATACAGTTCTAGGGTTCAGTGGTTAGTTCATATTGTTGTTCCTCATATAGGGTTGCAGACCCCTTTAGCTCTTTGGGTATTTTCTCTAGCTCCTTCTTTAGGGGCCCTGTGTTCCATCCAATAGATGACTGTGAGCACCCTCTTAGCTACATGATAATAGGATGTTGAAACTTCACTTGAAGATGAAGAAAGATGATTTTACATTAATGCTCTCTTTTGTCGAAGAATTGTTGTGGGCACACTGAGTAACAATAATGAAAATAGCAGCTAATATGTGATTACCATTGATTACAATTGATAACAATTAATTATAAAAGCTTCCTCTACTTTCTGCAAAGCCTTTTGTTTCTCACTAGTTAATGTGCATCTCCCTTGATAACATGCAACAAAGGCTTAAGTCACCTTAAGACCTTAAGATGAGGTGTTAGCCAATTAACATCTCCTGGAAGCTTTTGAAAATAATTTGAAGTAAGCAAATCATCTTTTCTTTCTTAAAAGTTCTGTACCACAACTTTTCTAGGATAACTAAGGCCCTAAATATGAAAAAGATATTGCCTCTGAATCTTTTCTGGAGCAACAGCTACTCACCAGAACGTTAAAGCTCATTGTATGAGGACAAATATTTGAAGTAATCTTCCCTTCAGAGGCATTTGCTAATAGATTACTTTCCATTTAAGAAACAATATGCACTGATGTATTGAAGCAGAGACAGAAATTTTGTTTTCTAACACAACTTAAGGCTATTAGCCATACCTAGAGGCAAAACTTTCCAATGATCACAAGCTCACTGGAAGCAAACCCTTTACAATTATCAGGATGCAAAGGAAGAAACAACCTTCCAAATCTATAATAATGCTCTACGGAGTAGGCAAGGCAGATTCTAATGCCTCTGTAAGTTCTGCAGCCTCACTGACCTTTCATAAGTCTAAAATTTAAACTGTATTTTGAACAACACCTGGATAGATTTGTAATAATGGTGTTTTAGCTTAAAAAAAATAATTCCCCAGAGGCAGGGAGAGGTGAGGTCCCAAGAATTTCCCTAGACATGGTTTACTAAACAAAAGAAATGCTACACTAGCCTTGCTGAGGCTCCTCTGAGCTTTGCATTAACTCAAATGTAAATATTTCTTCATCTGAGCATACTCCCGGAGTCCTGGCCCAAAGATTATCAATCCTGTAGTGAGGAGAGATTCTAGCAGAGTATTTTGACTATCTGTCTGTGCCTCTAAGTTTTTGGACAGTCCTTCTTTTTTTTTAAGATGACTTATACTTAAAAACATTTTTTATAAGGTTAGTGCTGTGGAGGAATTGCTTCTAGTGTAGTCCCCTGCAAGGCAGCAACCATAGCCAAACAGATTGTATAAGGGTTCAATTTCTGCACAAAGATGAATATATCTAGATAACGCTGCCTTTGTTTTGAATGGCCAGATGGCCAAAGTGAGCTACATTAGAGCTCTCATAAGATGAATACTCTTGTAATCATCCTAATTACAATATATGGGTGAGTTAAAAATCGTAAGCTAGCGATCAAACTGCAACTCCAGTCAATGGAAAACTGGCAATTTTAACCAAAAATTTTAAGTTTCTTTTGCAATGTTAGAACATATCTATAACTTTTGGAAAGCAAAACCCAATTTTAAACAATTTATTCTCTTTAAAAATCAATACCAGAAACATTACTTTCATGTTATGAAGTTTGGCTGTCAATTCGTACAAATGAATGCATGACAGTGCACGTTTTAATCCTTTATTAAAGAGGCACTGTTTTAAGTCTTCTCTTAGAAGTCTAGCTTCTAGGGTAAGAATCACATAAAATATTATCCCAATTTAGAAATATCCTTAGAGGCCTAAATATCCTGGGCTGGTTCATGCCACGTGCTGTTGTTTAAAATGACTCCAACCCTGAGTTACCAGTTTTAAGCTAACTTTCTTGTTACTAATGTTACACCTTTTTAACCATACCCAATAACTTATAAGCCAATACTCTATGGCCAAGACATGTAGAACATATTTATACCTTTAAGACCAGTCAGAAACCAAATGAAGTGGCTACATGAATCTTATAAATTTAGACCAATCGAATAATTTTAAATTTTCTAGCTATAATTTCAAGATAAAAAGCACTTTGACATTTGCTGAATCCAATAATCACTATTGCAGAGAATTTTCTAGGAACAAAAACAACTATCAGCTTATTTGCCTTAGAACTAAGAAGCTGCAGACTCCTTTTGTTTGTTTGTTTGTTGTTTGTTTTTTGTTTTTTATTTTTCAAGACAGGGTTTCTCTGTGCAACCCTGGATATCCTGGAACTCACTCTGTTGACCAGGCTGTCCTCGAACTCAGAAATCTGCCTGCCTCTGCCACCCAAGTGCTGGTATTAAAGGTGTGTGCCACCACTGCCCAGTCAGTATCCTTTTTAAAAACAGTTTTTCAGCAAAACCTATCCTGCTGTGCCTGACTCCTAGCTAAGGTGCAGGGCAACTTAAATCACCCTGTGCTGTATAAACTAAGACTGAATCAAGAGATGGATAGCCAGCAGATAAAGTTTTAACCATTTTTTTTTCAACATGAAACATATAACAACAGTCATTCAGACAGTGAAACAAAAGCAGACATGAATTGACACATGGACAGATTGGTGCACCAAACACAGACAATAATGAGAGGGTAGAGAACTTGATGTAACAGAACTAAGGGTGTCTTCTGTAGGGGTCAGAGGGAAAGCAGGATGTCTCCCGATTTCCCTCAGTCACTGGGAGAGCTCTGAAATTCATTTTCCTCCTCTCTTGATCTCTCTCTCATGCCATTTGTATATCTAGCATCTCCCTTTTTTCTTTTTTTCCTATTACTATCATTATTATTATTATTATTATTATTATTATTATTATTATTATTTTAAGCACTACTCCTCTTGCCTGATGCAGTTCATGACTGCAGACAAATGCCTGTTTAGAATTTTTTACTCCCATTTTCCACTGTCAACCCCTAGCTGATATCAGCGCTGGGTCAACACTGACTTAGTATAGCCTGTATCCTTTTGCACCTACAGCAACAATTTCAAAAAGATGAAGTTTAAAGCCAGCTCTAGCATGAATACAAAATGTTGTTTACTGTGCCAGAGACCATTTTCTTACTTTTTTGTAGAGCTCCACCAAGACAGTGTTCCCTCAGTCAGTCCTTCCACATTCAGGCCGCACTATCGAGGCGCCACCTGTGAATTGGGTTACTGAAAGGGAATCTGGGGCTGCATGGGAGAAAATGCGAGAGAAATAATGAGACCAAGACAAAGATTCTGATCAAGGCCCAAAATTTACTTAAGAGTCTGGGCATATATGGGGGAAGAGGTCCCATAGTCCACCATACCAGGATCTCCTTTCGTCAGGATAGTGTCAGAACAGGTTCAGCCTCTGAGCAGGTAGTGACATCTTGGAGGAAACCTCAGAGGTGGCAGAACAATAGACCTATTTAGGTCGGAAGACTCCCCTCTAGGTGGGCTTGCTCACTGTGGCAAAACAGTCTGTGCCAGCCTGCTCAAGGCTGGGGGAGGCTAAAATAAAGGATTCTTCTGGCAGAAGATGTAGCAGGTACAGAGACACACAAGCAGAGTTTCATAGAAAAAGAGTCTAAATTGGATGTCTCTGTTGGGTCACTCTCTTCAGAGACTGTAGAGTCTTAAGGAAGAGAGAGGAGAAAGACAGTTGGAATCACTGGACACGGAGGATACCATGAGGACATGCTGTACCTAATCAAATATACAGGGCTTACGGTTATTGAAACAGAAAGTATTGGGCCTGTACATGTATGCACCACATCCTCTACATATATGTTACAGCTGTGCAATATATATGTAAGCAATATATATGTAAGAAGAAGGGAAGTGGACAGAACTAGGCAGAGTAGAGAGATGGGAACCTATGGTTGGGATGTATTCTATGAGAAAAGAATCTATGATCAATTTTTAAAAAGTTAAAAATAAAGGAAGATGTAACAATTCACTGTTAAGAAATAAACATATAAAGAAATATAAGAAACATGTAACATATAAAAATGTTTATGATGAAAATTTTAATGAAAGAACTAAAATAAAACTAAGAAACTTAAGAGGCTGTTTATGTTCACAAAGAGGGAAGTGCCAGATTGTCAAATCTTCCCATTGTGTCCTACAAAATCAAAATAACCTCAATATAAATCCTAGTCTACTTTTCCTCTTATCATTATTAGAAAATTTACTCTTCATTTTATAGGCAGAAATAAAAGCTCTAAAGAAATATTTACAATGGGGAAAAATTGAAAGATTAATATAATAATAATAGTAATAATAATAATAAATATTGCTTTGCTTTAAATTTTAATACAAAGCTTCAGTCTTATGACAGTACAACGATCTTAGTATGATAGATGGATTAATGGAGCATGCTGTGAAGGACATCGACAATGTCATGTGACACAGAATGCACAATTATATCATACATGAAAATATTAGTGTTCATAAGCAAAACAAAACCTCTACCCCCTGATCTTATATCCTTTAGAAAATGAAATCAAATTTGCCATAGGCCTATACTTAACATCGAATACTCTAACGTTCATAAAAGACAACATGCTGGATAGCTGTAAAAACATGAGTTCAGACACGACAATCTGGAGAAGATTTGTATAAACACGGTGTGGGGGATAATCATTTATATGAAATACCCAAACCACTCTCCCTGAAGAAAACATAATTGAAAAGCTGAATTTTACTAAAATTTTAAAATTATGCTCTACAAAAGACACTAATAAGTGATAAAGAGATGAGTCAGGGTAAGAGAAAATATTTACAAACACACATTTGATAAAATAAGATTTTCAAAAATAATTCAGATAATTTAATCCTACACTTTCATGTTGATACGAGAGTAATTTGTTTTAAATATTAAACAAAGACCTTAACAGGAAACTCTTGAAAGAATAGATGGATGGATGAAAATACAGAGAGAGAAAGAGAGAGAGAGAGAGAGACAGAGAGA
>NC_034603.1:10115435-10142817 GCF_900095145.1 Mus pahari | reverse complement strand
GAGAGAGAGAGAGAGAGAGAGAGAGAGAGAGAGAGAGAGAGGAGAGAGACAGAGACAGAGACAGAGAGAGACACACAGAGAGAGAGACTGAAGATAAGCATATGGAAAAACACTCATTTCTTATGACATTAAAGAAGATTCAATTAAAACATATCAGAAAGGTGGACATTAATTTTGAATACTTGTGAGGAACAGAGAAAAAAACCCTCGTTTATTGCAGATGTGGATGGAAACTCATGCTGTGTACACTTTAGAAGAGAAATGGTAGCATTTTGTACAACTAACCATAGGCTCTTGTAGCTGACCTTGCCGTAGAATCAAGTAGCTGAATGTTTTGGCATCTTTCCAAAGAGGTTGAAAATGTTTGCACAAAATCCTTGCATACAGATTTTTGTCTCTGTGTTATTTATAGTAGTCAAACTTAGAAACAATAAAGGGCTCCTTTAGTTACTGAGTGGGTGGACAGTGGTGCCTAGAAACAATACAGTTGCATTCAGCTGTCAAGATATCAAGATATTGGGAAGGAAATTTAAGTTGATTTGATCAGGTAAAAGAAGGTAATATGATGAGACTCAATGTTCCAAGATTCCAACAATATTCCATTCTAGAAAAAAGCATTAAGAAAAAAGTGAGTTAGGGGTTTCTCATGTTTAGATTGCATGTACTTATTAATGAACAAAAGGGTTTTAAGGGTAGTAAAAATTATAATATACTACTAGAGACACATATCATTCATATATATATTATATATATATTATATATATATTATAATATATATATATATATATATATATATATATATATATATATAGCCTTGCTAATTCCAAAATCCCAAGAATGAACACTGAACTGAGGTAATCCGTAAATGATGTTATGATGATAGACTAAAATGAAGATTCACTGATTCAAGTGTCTCATCCTGCATCATTTCCAATTAGAAAAAGTGTGTGTGTGTGTGTGTGTGTGTGTGTGTGTGTGTGTGCGTGTATATAGGTGTGTACAAAAATACATATTAAAATTCTGTGTTCTCTGCTTCATTTTTCTCTGTAATGAAAAGCCCTTTGATCAGGTAAATACTTAAAAGTTGCAGAATTGATAGAAAATATTCAATTCTAGATCCTGGATGATCAACAAATCAAAAACAGAGTAAGGATATTCCAACTAAATATAATGCAAGGAATTTTAGGAAACATTAACCATAAACAAACTCATTTCCAGAAACAAAAAAAGAAATAAATTTGTTTAGGGAAAAACTCAATGGAATCCCAGTAGAATGGTTTGCAAATAGCAATAATAAAATTGAAAGAGAAAAAAATTTGTATTATTCCATGTTGAGAAACAACTAACAGTGTTGTTTTCAATTTGTGAAAAATCAGGAGTAGTGATAAAAAGTATTTTTTAGATTAATAAAGGAAAAAGAGATTTTCTATAAATAACTGACTGGTTTATTAAATAATCTTCCTTATAAAAACATACACCAGAAGTTGAAAAATAATGAGAACAAGGAAAATAAATTATGAAACAAAAAGAAACATTTGAGGGAATGAAATATGAGGTCAATACAAACTAATTTGTAACATATTGAGCAGCAGAGAGACCTAGCAGAAATAACATTTGACTGAAGTCCAGATCTGATGTTACTAGTGCCTGTAACATAATGGATAAAGGTAGAAAGTGTTCTATTTTGTCTGTAGTATAAGATAAGGATATTCATGACCTATTGTCCAGTGACTCTCATGAAAGTGAATGAAATTGTGACACACACAGTTCTACTTAAAATCCCAAGTTCAGTATAAGGGTTCAAATTCTGCTGTCTTGATCAGCTTCTAAATTGAACAGAAATTCTCTGTGTGTCTTTAAACAATTGCAATTCCCATGGAGAAAAAAACCTGTTTATAAGTAGAGAGAGAGATTTACTATAATCATATAATGTGAATAAGAATGTACTTGGGACACATGTTCCACTATGTTCATAGCAGCCTTATTTATAATATCCAGGAGCTGGAAAGAACCCAGATGTCCTTCAACAGAGGAATGGATACAGAAAATGTGGTACATTTACAAAATGGAGTACTACTCAGCTTGAAAAATGATGAACTCATGAACTTCTTAGGCAAATGGATAGAACTAGAAAATGTCATCCTGAGTGAGGAAACCCAATTGCAAAAGAAAACACATGGTATGCACTCACTGAAAAGCAGATACTAGTCCAAAAGCTCCAAATAACCTGGATACAATTCATAAACCACATGAAGCTCAAGAAGAAGGAAACCCAAAGTGTGGATACTTTGGTCCTTCTTAGACGGAGAACAAAATACTCACAGGAGCAAATATGGAGATAACGTGTAGAGCAGAGACTAAAGGAAAGGCCACCCAGAGACTGTCCCACCTGGAGATTCATCCCATATACAGTTACCAAACCCAGACACTATTATGGATGCCAAGAAGCACATGCTGAAAGGAGCCTGATATGTTTGTCTCCTGAGATGCCCTGACAGAGCCTTATAAATACAGAGGCGGATGTTATCAGCCAACCATTGGAGTGAGCGCAGGGTTCCAAATAGAGGAGTTAGAGAAGGGACTGAAGGAGTTCAAGGGGTTTGCAACCCTATAGGAAGAACAACAATATCAACCAAACTACACCCCCCCCCTCAGAACACCCAGGGATTAAGCTATCAACAAGGAGTACACATGGCTCCAGCTGCATATGTAGCAGAGGATGACCATGTCATGCATTAATGAAGAGAGAGGTCTTTGGTCCTATGAAGGCTCGATGGATACCTCAGTAGAGGGGAATCGAGGGTGGGGAGGTAGGAGTGAGTGGGTGGGTGGAGGAGCACCCTCATAGGAACAGGGGGAGGGAGGATGGGATAAGGTGTTTCTGGGTGGGAGGAAAACCGGGAAAGGGGATAACATTTGAAATGTAAATAAAGAAAATATCCAACAAGGAAAAAAAAGAAGCACTTGTCTCAGTACCAATCTTAAAATGCACTAATATTTTGAAAAGTTTCAATAATGTAACCTTCTATAATACACAAATGACTTAGGCAACATACAAAGAATACATAATAGGGGAGCTTAATCATGATTAGAATCAAAAGGACTTCGCAACTTCCTCCAAAAAATTCAAACATGAGTGATGCTAAATCTACTTCTTCTGTCTTTCTCTCTTAAAAGCACATTTTGCATTAAGACATATTCACCACTGACATGTGTAACAGGAGTAAAATATTTGTGGTTCATTAATAGCTTTTTACACAGCCTGATATTCTTGATCAAACCGAAGTAACGAGGCATCTGCTGCTATCACTCACATTGCACACCATGGCAAGCTCATAAATTAGCAGCCCTATTTCAAACACTAGAACTGGAGCACTAAAAAAAGAAGCTTCCCAAGTGTTACGCTCTTCAAGTCCCACCGCCTAACGTGCTTACAGTGAGAGGTGGCTGTGTGTTTCTCCAACTAAAACTGAAAATAAAGTCGAGAGGATTTTTACTGTATATCATAAAACATACTGTATGTGTTTGTGAATTTAAGAAGCTTAAAATTAACGTGTTTGAGGAAGATGGAAGGATACAATGTTTTAATACACAAACATTCTTCCCAGCCCTGAAATGCATGAAAATTACACAATAGTGCTACCATCTGCTACTTTACAGAATGTCAAGTGGTATCTGTTTTTTCCATGTTTGAAATTTTGTTTCAACCCCAGTGAATTCTTCAAGCAAATGAAAAGCATTCATTTCAGTTTTAATGAATAAAGTATATCCAAGTGAATTGCTTTAAAATAACTTTATACATAAAGATATTAATTGAATCATAATATGAAACAGCAAAAGCAAAGAGTTTTAAAATCCACAAAAATAAAAGAAAATATAAAGCTACTTAAATGTATTTTAAATAATGAATTAATCCACATAATGAAAGACCATGTAAATTTTGGGGGGTTGTTGTTCTTGTTGTTGTTGCTTGTGATGCTATGGATTGATATCAGGGCCTCATACTCATTGAATAAATATGTTACAACTGAGCTAGACACCTATGAAGGTTTTAAGAAGAGTCAGATAAATTTGTACTTCTAGATTGGATTTGATAAGACAGCATGACAAAATTTGTTTCAAAAGCATGGCCACATGACAGGGTACTTCAAAACTGACTTTATACATTCAATCATAGACATATTAATTGCTTCTTCATGTTTATTTTCCTTTATTTTGACACAAGATAATTTTGAAATATTTCCAAAGAACAGGAGGGGAATAAGTGACTTAAATATCTTGGTTCTTTTCTATAGTCATTTCTTGAGAAACAGTAACATGTCCAATTCAGACAAGGTATGGCCAGAATATTACCCACTAGGAATTTTCTTACAAGGAGGCTTTTTGGCTGAATACAGGTCCTTCTATGTGTGTGCATAGCCCTGGAAGCTGCTCATAGTCATTTCAACTCGCAAGGTGAAATACTGCAAGGAGCAGCACCAGGAGAACAAAATCAGGAAATGCGAAGAGGAAGGGGAAGTCCTGGCAATCCACTTGAGCCTCTAATGAGCTTCCTTTCATTAACACCTGGCAGAAGAAAATGGTGCATTATTATAGATAGGCAAATGAGAAATCAGCCTCACTAGTTCTCTCCTCTAGCAGTTTGCTTTCCATTGCTGTAATAAATACGAAAAAGGTAACTTGGAGTAGAAGTCATTTATTTTTTAGTTTACAGGTTATAGTCCATCATCTAAGGAAGCCAATGCAGGAATTTATGGCAGGAGCTTGATGAGGAAACCAACAGAGGAACACTACATACTGGCTTAATCTCTGGCTTACATTCAGCTACAATTTCTAGAGAGCCCAGCACATTAGCCTAGGGATAGCACTACCCATGGTGGGATTGACCCTCCTACTTAACCAAAAAAAAAAAAAAAAAAAAAAAAAGTTCCACACACATATCCACAGGAAAATATGGTAGAGGCAATTAATTAACAGGGGTTTCCTCTTACCGGGTATCTCAAGTTGGCAGCCACAATAGGTATCACATTTGTCATGGCAAGGAGTCAAAAACAGAAAACCCAATCACTATAGAGAAGTAAGAGGAGAAGACCAGGAACCCATAATCTCTTTGAGCACTTCCCTCTATGATTTGAACCATCTTACAGGGAGTAAACTCTTGCAGGTTCTTGTAGGAGGAACTTAGGCAAGTAGGCCCAAATATAATGCTGGAATATATGCACCTGATACTTCTTTCCTGAGCCAACCTAGAATCTGCCAGCACACCTAGATACCGTAATTGATGCTGGCTCAGGCAATTAATCGAGATGCTGAAATAAAGATAACATCATATCTAGCTACTTGAGAACTAATGAGATGCTAGGAGTGAATTATAAAGGTTTGCCCAGTTTCTGTAATAAATTATACTAATTTTGCAACTTCCCCAACTCTGGATGTCTAATGCCATTGCCTCTGTGCCTTCTTACCCCAAAAGAGGTTGTAAATAACAGGCTCTAGCATCCATCATAGTGTCAAACAGGGGGTTAAGGAATTTTCTGTTTGTTTGTTGTTGTTTTAACACAGAGGCCTTTACAGATCATTTCAGATCCCAACTGCAATATGGGAGACAGAAGCTCTTTAGTAATGTATAAGAATGGCAGTCCAGACATCCCTGTGCCCTTAAAACAGAACAGGGTAAAACTGTTGGTCTTCATTTGAGGTATGTATGTGTATGTATGTATGTATGTATGTATGTATGTATGTATGTATGTATGTATGTATCTACCTACCTATCTATCTATGCTATGTGTTTGTTTATTTATTTTTTTTATTCTTCCCTCCTCATCGCTCAGTCCCTTCTCCCTACACCTCTTCTCTCCTAAAGGTCCACTTCCCTCCACTTCCCTTCAGAAAAGAGCAAGCAGCTGAGGGATATCAACTGAGCCCGACATAAAAAGTTACTAAGACTAGACACATACAAGGCTTGAAGATTTGGGTTTTCTCTGGAGTCATTCAGGCATGAGGGAAAAGGATAGTATGCAGAGTAGAATGGCTGAGGCCAAGTGTGTCATCACCACCAATGGTTTTTATAAATGAGGTTGTGAGTTTCTCACAATTGTCCAACATTTTCTGATCTAATAAGCTAGTGTTTTCTGCTCTTTGGCCAGAAGACTTTTGTAAAATCCTTTGTCCTTATTTATTTACTTTTCTTGATTGCTGGATTTGCCAATATCATACATAGAAAGAAAAAAAAGATTACACCAAGCAGCACCCAATATTGGAACCCAGTCTGTCATCTATTCTCTTTCTAATATTCAATCTCCTAACAAAATTTCCTACATTATGACAGTCTTTTGTGAGAAGAAGTTTTCTAAACTGTGGTTTTATTTGTGGTTCAGCCTGGGCTCACATTCTCATTCCTGGCTGAACCTCCCAAGTGCTAGGCTGGTGGAGTGGAGTACCATGAGTAGCTTAGCTTTTTAAACATTAGTTAGAAAAGAGAACAGGAGAAAATGCTCCGGTCTCCTAAATTGGAAATTTCTTTTTCTTTCTTCCCCCCCCCCTTTTTTTTTTTCATTTTGCATAATGCAAACGCACTTGGATTTCCAGATCCTCAGAAGTGGTCTGATATAATTTTTCCATGTGATTTTAGTGGAATGAGTATTCTTTAGCTGCCATCTTAGTAGTTATACCCATGTCAACTAGAAAAATTTAACTTATTTTGTCTTTAGATTACTTTATCCTTATAATATTCTATGAAAATATGATCAAGCCTTTCAATACAATTTAAAGTGTTCTCTCTTAGTAGAAGGCAAAGGTAAGAAGTATGAAGGTAACGGTGTAGGAGCCTGCTATTATCAGATGGCACTATTCCTATTAGTACCTATACACACTTGATTTAATATATAATGCAATTTTATCTGAGCATAGGGAGAGAAACAGTACAACAACAACAACAACAACAACAACAAACAACAACGAACACTGCAGCCCCAGACTTTGAAATTTCCCCAAACTGACTGAGAAAACTACTCAAACAAAAGCCTAGTCTGGGGATAGTAGTGGTGAGAGGGGAACCTGATCTGGTATTCAGTGAGGGAAAAGAAATGAATCCCTAAGGGTCAGCAGAAAAAATATAAACAGGCAACCTCAAGAAATAGGAGGTTGGGGTACCCCCCACCCCTCCAGAATGTACCAGAGACCTGGGAAGTGAGAGAGACACCCAGAACTCACAGGGAGGGATCTTTGATGAAATGCCCAACAGTAGGAAGAGGGAACTTATAGAACCCACCTCCAGCATGAATACAGGATATAAAGTGAGGGATGGGGTTGCCACCCCACAATCATACCTCTGACCCATAATTGTTTCTGTCTGAAAGAATTACAAGGATGGAAATGGAGAGAAGCCTGAGGAAAAGAAGGTCTAATGACAGGCCCAAAGTGAAATCCAGCTCAAGGGGAGTTCCCAAGGCCTGACACTATTACTGAGGTTGTGGAGCGCTCATAAAAAGGGATCTATCATGACTGCCCTCTGAAAGACCCAACAAGCAGCTGAAAGAGTCAGATGCAAATACTTGTACCCAACCAATGGACAGAAGCAGCTGACCCCTGTTGTTGAATTAGGGAAGGCTGAAAGAAGCTGAGGAGAAGGGTGATCCTGTAGGAGGACCAGCAGTCTTAATTAATCTGAACTCCCCAGATCTTTCAAACACTGGACCACCAAACAGACAGCATACATCAGCTGATAATGAGGCCCCCAACATACAATAGAGGACTTTCAGGTCTCTGTTCATTCAGAGATGATGCACCTAACCCTCAAGAGACTGGAGGCTCCAGGGAGTTTAGAGGTCAGGTGGGGTGGGAGGTAGGGACATCCATGTGGAGACAGGGTATGGTGGAGAGGAGGTGTGGGATGTGGAACTGTTGGAGGGTGGAAAGGGTGGGGCGGGGAATGGAATATGGAGCGTAAAAAATGAATTACAAGTAAAATTAAATTTAAAAAATAAAAGCCTGTGCTCTATAATTCATAACAAATGTGGCAGAAGCACTTGACTATTGGGAAAAGCCAAAATACTATGGGTGGAGTAGAGCAGTTTGAAAAGTCATTTTCAAAACACAACAGGACTGAGTCCTAATTGAGGAATCTTCCACATTTGTCTGGGCGACTTTCAAAGACATTGCAGATCTATATCCTCTTGAACATAATGTCTACAGTGGTCAGCATCCTCTGTTAGTTATTGTATGTATTTTACTTCCACAGTCCTAGAAGTTTGAAAGGACACTACTTACTGAGTGTACTACTAATCAGGAACTGCCTGATAGACAAGTTTTCTGCCTTTAAGACTTTATCACTTGAAATGATCCTAGAATCTTCTGTAATGCTCTAATAGGATACGATACATATGGGGATCGGGTTATTTAAAACCACAGTTCCACCCCTGCTTTTCATAGGACTCACAAGTCTGACCTCTGTTCACCAGGAGAAGCTCTGTCCTGAGCAACCATGGCATAGAGGACCTCACACAATAAGCAAATGAAGCATCGAATCAATACCCAAGCGAGTTCCCAGGAAAAGTGTATTCCAGTAAGATGGCAACTTCTATCAACAACTTAATTTTAGAGTTTCATGTGAGATCCTTGAATGTAAGTACTCATTTAAGGGTGCCTCTGAATGGGCAGTCTAATAAACAGTAAAAAAAAAAAATTAAAGACAAATAATTATATTGATATATTTTATTTTCTGTTTATGGTGTGTGGTTGCATGCATTATGTACACTATATGTGTTCAGGTCCCTAAAAAAGAGAAGTGTCAGACACCCTAGAACTTCAATTGTAGGGAATACAAATAGATAATCACATGGGTGGTGGGACACAAACAGAAGTCCCTAAAAGAAACCACTGATCTCAACTGTTGAGGCATCTTTTCAGCTCTGTATTTTTATTTTCAGTGCTTATTAAATCTTAAGTAATTTATTACAGAAGCATATGAATAAGTTTCAAGTTATTAATGGCAATGACCAAAATTGTATAAAAGGATACATAACTTCTGCGCATGTATTTCTAAGTTAATGTGTCTGTAGATGTCTTCACACAGGGTTTATGCATAAGTCTGTCAGCTTCTTCCTCCTATCTGTATGGATGCCTCTTGAGAAAGGCTAGCTTCTGCTAATTTGGTGGCATGGTTTTTTCAGTTATGATAAAGCTTTAGTTGGTCCCCCTGGCAGTGAAATCTATGAGCCCACAGTTAGTTCTGTGCTTTATCTTGCCTTTAGAGAAGCTGATTATTGACCTGAGTGAAGGAAGTTTCTAGATTCATGGTTGCTGTGCAACACATAGTGTGGATTTTATCTTTTATTCCTTTTCTGTTGTCCACATACTTCCCAACTGTCAGCTAAATTCCTCTAGAGAAGTCAGAAACTCTCATATCCACACATTTGTCTCCATTTTTTGACAAGTAATAATTTGGGGTTTGTGCAAGGTGACTACATTAAGGCAGCCCCTGTCAAATATTATTTAAAGGTGTTAGCTGGAAGTGGATCCTCAGTGTCTTTGCTGTTGCAATCTGACTAGGTTTATAGCACTTCCCCTCCTCAATTTTTTTATTTGCTCCTCATTCCCTTTTGTCTAATCATAACACACACTAGGGCGTATTTCAAGGTTTATAAATAATTCTGATGCCTTTAAAGGATTTTAGAGTGAAACTTTTTTTTCTCCTTTTATGTTAAACTAGATTGTTGCTGTTATGCTTCATGCAACCCTATTAAAACAGAAAGCCTACAGTAAATTATCTTCTGGCAGATATTTTCAACAGACTCCATTAAATATTTGGCTTGGCAATGTTTGTTTTATACACATATTGCCCATTGTGAAGATGTTCTATGTTTGCTTCCAAGGACAGAGAAATAGAAAGTTTTCTTTAATGCATTCCATCACCTATTGAAAAATTGAAATTGATTGTCATGTGTTTATAGATTTTTTTTGTTCTGGTTTGAGCTTTTATTGTTAGTTTTTTTTAATCGCAGCAGTTTATCTTCCACTTTTTGTCTCTTTCTACATTGGCTTTTGGCCATTTCTGTTCAGAGTAGTAAGATGAATTTATACATCATTTAGTCTTCTTTCTCCTGTTCCAGCCTATTTATTGTTTATTGCCTTATTCTGTATTGAGAAGCTTTTATATAAGAAGCCAGGAATAAACTTTTAGATTTATCTTTTAAAAAGCAGAGTGACCAACTCTTCAACAATATAGAAAATGAAATGAGTTCTTGAATATATCCATGTAAATTATATGACTAATATTTTTGTTAGTTATAAAGATAGATTATACCACTAGAATAAATCTGTTTTTGCTTTCTTATTAACTCTAACATTCTTGAGAAACATGTCTGTATTTATTTCTATGGCAAAGAGTGCATATTCAAAATGGGAAGTTGGCAGGTATGAACATGGATGTCAAAAAGCATAAAGCATTCTAGTATAGCACAGGTTCATTCTTTCTTTCCAAGGAGCAATGCCAGGTGAAAATCGGGACCAGAGGGAGAATGTACACATGGATAGAGCAGATTCCAGGTAATGTTGGCAGGTCCATCATGCATGAGATTTTTCATAAGCCAATAAGTGATCATGAGTAGGCATACACTAATAGACAAAAATATGTTACACATCATCATCTTCTCATTGTAATTATCTAGTAACACTATCTCAGAACATCCTAGGAATTTTTAATGTTAAAAATTGTATTAATATTAGTATGATAATTTGGAACAACAAAGATGTCTTAGAAATTTATGCATTATTTTTCACATTTCAAACCACTTGTGGTAAAATGGACTAAATCTCTAAAACTTCAAGTCAGCCCTAATGAAAGGTTCTCCTTTATAAGAGTTGCTTTTCTCATGGTGTTTCTTCACAGTGATAGAAACCCAATAAGACAACTCACACACAGATTTACTGTTTTAAGTAATCTTGACCTGCTCAAATATGCAAATATAACATCATATAAAAATACTAAGAAAGAAATATAAAATGCTGTGAACTAGTAACAGATGAGATACAGAAGGAGAAGAGGAAGCTGATGATGATGAAGAAGAAGAAGAAGAAGAAGAAGAAGAAGAAGAAGAAGAAGAAGAAGAAGAAGAAGAAGAAGAAGAAGAAGAAGGAAACTAAGCTTAGAAACTTTAGTAAAGAAAATGGTGACTAGTTTTCTCTTTAAAACCTTGCATGTATTTTAAGTATTTTAGCCAATTTTATCAATTTTCAAAAGAAAAGAAAAGAAATTCAAGACAGAAGAAGAAAGATTTTTAGTTCAGACCTATGATATCTGAAATAGCTTCCTCACATTTTCCATAACATAGCTTATACAAATTAATGAAAGTTCAGCAGGGACCCTGTTCAATATTGACATTTTGGCACAGCTGTCTCTTTTGGTTGTTGTGCAGAAAAGCAACATCTGCTTATTAATAATAAAAAAAAAAAGAACAGCATTTATTATAAAAACTTGAGTTAAAAAAAGAGAACATAGATTTGGATGGGTAAGAAAGGGTTTGGGTCTGGGAGGTATTCAAAGAAGGATATATATGGTCCACACATTGAATGAAATTGTTAAAGAATTAATTAAAATGGGGAGCTTCACATTTTATCTTCTATTTTTAAATTTACTTTTATTTATTCACTTTACATCCTGATCACTGATCCCCTCCTGTTCACCCCCTCCCACAATGGTTCCTCCCTACACCTCTCCCATTTTCCATGAGAGGGTAGAGGCTGCCCCCTGGGTATCGTTCTATGCTAGCACATTCTCTCCCACTGATACCTGATAAGGAAGCCCAGCTAAAAGAACATGTGGCACAGACAGGCAAAGCTTTTGGGATAGCCCCTACTCCAAGTTTCCTGGACTTATCTGAAAACTGAGCTGCACATCTGCTATATATGTACAGAGGGATAGACTAGGTTCAGCCTTCGTATGCTCTTTGGTTGATGGTTCAGTCTCTGAGAACCCCAAGTGTCCAGGTTAGCTGACTTGATCTTCCTGTGGAGTTCCTATCCCTTAGGGACCCTCAAACCCCGTTTCATAAGAGTCCCAAAGTTCCATCCACTGTTAGGCTGTGGTTCTCTTCATTCATCTGAGTCAGCTGCTGGGTGGAGCTCTCAGAAGAGAGCTTGCTAGATTCATGTCTGTAAGCATAACAGAGTATCATTAATAGTGTCAGGGATTGGTGCGTGCCCATGGAATGGATCTCTAGTTGGTTATTGTTTGACCATTTTCCCCGTCCCTGCATTTATTGTAGACAAAATAAATTTTGGATCTTAAGTTTTGTGGATGGGTTGGTGTGCCCATCTGTGGGGCAATGGGCTATGCACAGACAGGCTGGTCTCCAGTCAAGTTGAGGTTGTGAACTGCGGTAGGATCCAGTGGTGATAATTTTCACCTACATGGGGCAGAAGGCATTCCCTCATGGCTCCTGGACCCCTGGCTCCTGTCGAAGTTACTGCCCCCACAGGCCCCACAGGAGAAGTGTGTGGCTAGTAGTCACATAGACAGTGTCCCAAGCTTCTGACCTCCCAGTTACCTAGCAACAGCAAGATAACAAGCCCACTGTAAGAGGGGCTGCTTGGCCCCATCTCACTCTCTCCCTCTTACTCGCTCTCTGTTACTCTCTAAGCTTTTTACCTCTTCTTTTTAAGCTGTCTTACTCTCTATCCTTTCTTCTCTCTCTCTCCTATTTCCCCTTCTCTCCTCTTGGCCATGGCTGGTCTCTCACTCTCTTTCTACCTTTTCTCTTTCCCCCCTGCCTTTCTACAATAAAGCTCTAAAATCATAGACTGTCTCTGTTCATCAAGGCCTGGACTAAAGACTCTTGCCTGCGTGGGAACCTCTCTCCCTCTGCCCTCTTCCCTTATCGGAGAATGTCGCCCCGGGGCCTCTATTCTGTTTTCAGCTCCTCTGCCATATCCAGCGTGGGATGCCAGAGACTGACAACCTGGTACTGGGGGCTGCCCCTTGTCCACACCCCCCCACCATGTGGGGTCAGTGGCTTCACACAGCCAGATGCCCACCAGGGACCTCCTCGAAAGCATCAAGCAGTCCTCCCACTTCTGCCTGCTTGGGCACAGAAACTCTGGTGGGATGTGGGCTCTCTCCCTCCCCCTTTCCCCCTTCCCCCCTACACCCACAGCCCCACACCCATCGCCAGGAGAAGCTTCATTTTAAAACATAAAATAAAATTTAATTTGTACAGCATAGACTATTTTGGAACTTAACGCAAATTAACCGGCCATATCCGAGTTATAGGAAACTACAGTGGGGTAACTTCTAGATATTTTTCACGTTGGTATATTCAGAAAACTGATTTTTTTTCCTGAGACAGGGAACAGGAGAAACCTGGCACAGAGATGATGTCAAGAACAAGGTGTCCAAGTTGAAAATAATAATAAAACAAAAAACAAAAAACAAAACCAAAAACAAACAAACTATTAAGTGGCTTTTGGTTTGGAGAAAGAAAAGGATATTTTTAATAATGTTTGGTAATGACCATGAATCCAGACATCCCTAGTTTCTATCTATTAGCAGTTCAAAGAGCTACTTAAGGTGTCATTTTCAACATTGTGTAACTGCCATCACCGCCACAGTGCCAGTTGCAATGTAAATTGACAGCTACATCTAATGGAATGTGGACACTCACATCACAGTAAGAGTTCATCTGTTCTCCTGTCTTTCTTCTTAACACTCCTATGGTCCAAAGCATTTAGTGGGGTTCAATTATTTCCAAACATATTCATAAGATTTAATTCTACAGACTACTTAAATAAAAATCATGATTTTATCCCAAACGCTTTTTTCTGGTCCCTCTCATCTCAATAATGTTAATGCTGACTTTGACTACGGACTTGACTAGGAAGTCAACCAGTCTAGAAAAAAAAGTAAATAAACTATTTGAGAGCCCAGAATGAGCCCATATTATCATACTGAGACTTTAATTCTAGTCTCCTAATAACTGGGCTGCCATGCATGTATCTTCATGATCACTGCTTAATATTTACATAATTTCAATGAGTCAATCTGTACAATCTAAAATATATGATTAGGCACTGACAGTATTCTAGGGGCAGTTTCCTGAAGTATTCCAGGAAATGCAGAATTTAGACTTTGTATTTATTTATTGCACATTTTATTTATTTACATTTCAAGTGATATCCCCTTTCCCAGTCCCCCCCCCACAAACCCCCATTCCATCCCCTCTTCCCTGCTTCTATGAGGGTGTTCCCCCACTCACCCATCCACTCCTGCCTCCCCACCCCTCAGATTCCTCTACACTGAGGCATCTAGCCTTCACAGGACCAAGGGCCTCCCCTCCCATTGATGCCAGATAAAGCCATCCTCTGTTACATATGCAGCTAGAGTCATAGGTCACTTCATGTGTACTCTTTGGTTGTTAGCTTGAACTTTGTATTTCTTAGTAAAAGATATATGGGCTTGCTTGCGTATATGTGAATGAGAGTATTCAGACTTTTTTCTTGCATAAAAAGCTCCAAAAACTACTGAACGATGTTTTCTGATCACTTACTTTTATTTTTTAAAAAAGGCTTATGCGTGTGTATGCCTGCATATGTGGACAGTTCTGTGGTATGTGCAGTGGTCAGAAGAAGAGGGTATTCCCTGATGTCCTGAGGTTATGAGAAATTGTGAGCCTTTAGAAGTAAGTACCAGGAGCTGACCTCTGATCCCTTTGAAGAAAAGCAAAGGCTGTTAACCATTGAGAAGTTTCTGTTGCCCCTGACCAAAGGAAAAAAAAATCTCTTTAGAATTTATGTTGCTAATTCCCTGAGTGCTTAACAGAAGCTTAACATTGCTTTGAGTATATTCCCTTCAATAGAGTTCATATTGTATTTAATTCTATAGTAAAGAAATAATCTAAAAAGTTGAAAATTTACATAACCTTTAAAATTTAGAATATCTGATATGAAACATATGTACAAGAAATGACTGTTATGCATGGAAATATTTTGGTAATATTAGATTTTGTTTTTCAGAGAAAATAATATCCTGAAAATTAAGAAAAACCAAGCCTATAAAAGGAAATAGCTTGAAAAATATACATCCTTTATTTTTATGTCATTTTTCCTGGTTTATGTTCCCAGAGGCACCCAGTTAAAAAGGTATTTAAGTATGCATTTTCTGAACTAAAAACATGAGATAATAATCACAAGCAATTTAAAAATACTATGTAATAACAATACTACAATAGTGGTAGGTAATATTAATAGACGGGTGACTGAAATGCTTAATGTTTTCATATTTTCTCCAAGCTCTTATCTATTCCATGAGAGTTACTTATACTTAGATATTACTGAAACTAATGAGAAAATGTATGGTAATATTTCAACTTAGAGTAAGTTTATTTCAGAGACATTCAAGTATATTTTATTGTTCTCCATAAAGCTTCAGAATTCAATATGCTTGTATTAAGGAATCTCATTACACTGCTTTGTTTGGATCCAGAAGTAGGAAGACCTAACTATAATTGACTGGTTAGGCATTTAACTTCAAAAGACAAAAAGACTTCACAGTGCTCCAACCACAGTGTTTGTAAGATATAGAACAGTAGACCACAGTACACCACCATAGGGAAAAACAACAACAACTATGATTAAAAGTTTAATTTACAGACTGATTGCACATATAGCAGAACTGAAGAAGTGCACAGGGTTTGGTTAAGAATTAAGGTACATGCAGTATATGCAAAGCAGGTAATTGGGCCAATTTGTGAAGTACAGCTTTGAGATACAATAGGGTTACTTTTCAAAGGATGCTTATCCTAAAATTTCTGGGTGAAAACACCTGTGAATATTATAAATAAAAAGGCCATTTTGAGCATTGAATATTATGAACTAAAGAGTCAACTGAGGAATCTGTACAGAGCCATTTGGCTTTCTGTAGCTCATCTGCCTCACGCATCTTGTCATTGCACACTTGGCACGCATGCTCACTTCTTGATGGTTGCTTTTGCAAACTACTTTCAGGCATTCTTTTCAGCTCAGTTAAAAAATAATTTTAAGCCAACATATAAAATATCAATACTATAGTTAAGGTATTTTTAGCTAATGGATTGAACCTCAGAAATTCCATACTATACCAGAATATTATATAATATTTTAGGACATAAAACATTTTTTATGGAGAATGTTTAAATAATGTTAAATATAGGTGTCTATTGTAGACTTTATCCCATGTTTGTGGTTTTCCCTTTAAAATCTTCTGGCGTTTTGCAATTTACACTGCCTTCTTCTAGTCTATAAGTACCTTAGTGTGCAATGAACCACCAGAAATTCTTGTTCATATCTAACTCTCTTTTTGTGCCTACTGATGAACATTTTCCTACTCAGGCCTCCCTCTACCCTTCTCAGCTGTAGTTATTCACCAATCTATGCCCAACTTCTATGAGTTTGTTATAAAATTTTATGTATGCATAGAGATCATTTAGCCTTTGTTATTCTCTGTTTGCTTGGCTTCACTTAACAAAATAAGTCATAATTTCACCAACAGTAATACAGTTCGATTGAATTCACTTTTATGATTGAGTAGCCCCACCAACTTCCTCAGTATTTGTGCTTATAAAAGTAGTTTTGTATGTGAATACATGTTCTACTTCATGCTTCTTTGGGAAGATGATTACCTGGAGATATTAACTGACATCTTGCCCTGCTATTAATATTTTCATGGACAGCACATTCTTCACTGTGTACTAATGCATCCTCATTTACTTAATGAATTTCTGTCTTTTAAAAAATATACTGTAGGATATTGAAAGTTAAAGGTACCAAGATTTAAAAGTTGACCCTTTATAAGATCATTTTAAAAAACACACTTGGTTGCTACATGCAATTTCAATCTTCACGTATCGTTAGAGTGTGAGGGATATATTTGCTCAATGGGAAATATGTAAAGCTTATACGGTTTATGAGGATGTTAGTAAACAATGCCAAGGAGGATCAGCAGGCCTAAAAATCCCAACATATGCTTATAATGCTTCCGGATGTTTAACTTGTTTATACTTTGACTGTAAAGTAGTGTTCATAACAGTTTTCCATGTCTACCAGATACCCACTATAGCACTCATAAATCTCTAGCACTGTTAAAACTCAAAGAATTGAACAGACCTCTGAAAGCCTCAACTCCCAGAGTTGTAAAACAGCTTTTATGGTAGTACTCACATATTTTGTAGCAACTACCTCTGAGATAAAACATGTCTCCTTAAGACTCAAGATACCCTAAAACGAAAGGGAGGGAAAAGTTTCTACCCATAAACCCCAGAAAGAAAACAACTTAATGACTTCAGGAAGTCCTCAAAACTGACAAGATTAACTACCTCATTCCCCCATACTAAGCATATGTAAGCAATAAGATTGCTGAGAGGCACTTTCAGATGAACTAATTTACCTTAAAGAGACAAAGAGCAGCCCAGGGACCTAGAAGAAGGTCAGACCAACTGATTCCCTAGAAAAGACCTTTTGAAACCTATTGAGCTGCCTGGACATTGTGCAGTGCTCTATGGGTCCCCAGCTTCCATAACCCATCATCTGCAGTGAGGAGAGCTATTGTTGGTACAACTATTTTGAGTTATTTCTGTTCCTTTAAATAATGCCAAAACCACTCATGTGTTTAGCATTCTAGTATTAGATGTTATCCTTATGTTGGCCTGTCAGCAGTTTTCTATCAGGGTGACATCTTCCTAGGATTAGTGCCATACCACAACACATTAAGTTTATTTTGTTGTTAAGAGTATAACAGTAGGAACCCTGAAATTCTAGCTCAAAACTCACTGGCTGACATTGAGATAATTTCTAATAAATTCTAGTTCGCAGTAAAAACTCATTTGAAATAGAGTCTATCCAGTGTGGATTTATTTTACATAAATATTATGATTTGTTTAATCTTTATGATAAATTGAGTTGGTAAGCTGGAACCAAACTGAAAATTAGATCCGCAATTTTGAAATTCTGTGTAAATACTTTAGTAAACTGCAAAACAACATGATTAAAATATGTTCCAGTCCTACACATAAATCCCACAGCTAAGAGAATGTGTGGTTTCGAACATGAGATGTTTATGTTATCAATTTCCCATGTGGATATTTTCATTATTTAATATTCTCCAAATGAACTATTAGATACAGTTTATTAAATTCTAATCTTATAAATGATTTCTTCTTTGTAACATCTTATCATTTCTTTAGCATCACAAAGCCAGGCAATATTCATGATCCACTTTAGAATAATCATTTGATGTGGTGGGTAATCAAATTGGTGAGGTAATGAACCCACTTAAATTGACCATCATAAAGAAAAAATTAGTAATGCTGCCAGTGCTCAAACACAGAGTCTCCAAATATTCAGCAACAGATTTTGGAGTAAAAATGAATATCTTCTGTGAGAAAACACATACACACACACACACACACACACACACACACACACACACACACACACAATGCTGGTAAGGACATAAAGAAAACAGCATTATTTTTCAGAGGGGCATCATGAGGAAAAGCCAAAACCTCCCTAAATTCACCAGTTGCTTGAGAATAATACGGTTCTCATTTCTTTTTCATTTCTAGCCTCCACTATCATGGCTGCAAATTTCTAGGACCTATCAATATGCTTTTGTTTTTGTTTTTGTTTTTCTTAAATTGATTATTTCTCTTAGAAAAGTTAATGGCACAAATAACCAAGACATTAAAAGCAGCCAAAGGCAAACACACTGACTGTTCCTTAGCAGACCAGGAAAAAGACCCATAATGTTTTCTAGCAGATGTGTAGAAATGGAAACCTAAAAGAGCACTATTGAACACATCTTAGAATGGATATTTTTATGTTTCTACAAATCATCATGATCCATATGTAAGTGCACACGCTTCGCATACACATTATAGAGTCCAGAAATATGTCCCATCTGTATAGACAATTAACATTTTTCATAGGTAAAGAGATAATATAGTGATAAAAGTGTACCATTTGCATAAATGGAGTCAAGCAGCCAAACAATTAAATATCCTTATGGAGAAAAGAAAATTCTGTGCCCTCACAACATGCACAAATTTATACTTTGAATGTGTATATGCAAATATAGAGTTAAATATAAAACACTTAGAAAAAATGATAAAAAATGTCTTTTCTTTTTAGAAAATGGATAATTGTTTTTATTATCCAGTTAACTAGAAAGAGAATGAATATCACCCATTTAATACAATGAAGCAAACACCAAAAAGATATAGACTATGTAAGAAAATTCCTGGTTCTAAGCATAAAGACCATCCCTCAAAGTTGTTGGTCAGAGGAATTGAAGAAACTCCCCAAACCATGTAAACTACTGCTGCTGACCTTGGTTGCCTCCCAGTACTTGAACAAAAGACCCTATTTATGCTTCAGGGGCATTTAGCTGGAACTGAGCTTGAGCCCTGCAGGGAACCTCTCATAGAATCTGAATAGATTATTCAAACTGCCAAAGTAGAAGAGCAATCAATCTCTAGTCCTGACCACCTATAAAGCCTGGGAACCACAATGCCTGGATTGGCAAGTTAGTCACATTGGTGTGATAGGGACACTTTCATCTCGGGCTAACTAACAGCTATCCAATAGAATTTAATGTCTGTTCAATAGGAGAAAATTTGTGCATGCATGGTGCTGTAAACCAATAGGACATTTCTCTCTGATGTTTTGTAATCAAGAAAGCAACAGGGTGGAAAATAATACAGGCAAGAAGTCTACATGCCCTCGGAGTACAAATTGTGGTGGAAAAGTATATTCCTAAATACAAGACTCTGAGGAAGGGGATCGGCTCCAAAGATGCTACAGACTCAACTGCCAATTGCTTTGTGTTTAGCTTTGTTTTGTATTGTATTATCTTGTGCTGTTTTGTTTGAGACAGGGTCTTATTATTTTAGACCAGGCTAGCTTTGAACATGTGATCACCATGTCTCAATTCTTCAGTGTTGGAATTGTTTCTCCATTATGATTTATGAATCATCATCATCATCTACGACAAAACCGAATGCAATATTTTCATTTTATGCTTTTGCAAAGTATCAGAATACTCAAGGATATTGGTAATTTGAGACAGTTCTCAAAGTATGAAACTACTTTGAAGGAAGAGAATTGTGAGACCCCCTAACTCAGGGAGCCAGGAGAAACTTGCCTTGATCTCAACTTTTGGAGCTCATTTTCTTCACATGTAAATTAGGTCTACTGCTGCATAATTGGCCAATTTCAGTGAATTTAAGGGGACTGGTGATATATTTGTATTTATTATATTTAGCACTTATTGATGACAGTTTAAATAACAAAGCTGTTCCAGGGATTACAAATGTTACCCTTTGCCCAAGAATTTCATAAATTCATTGTTTTTAATAGCTGAGTAGTACTCCATTGTGTAAATGTACCACAGTTTCTGTATCCATTCCTCTATTGAGGGACAGCTGGGTTCTTTCCAACTTCTGGCTATTATAAATAAGGCTGTTATGAACATAGTGGAACATGTGTCCTTATTACCAGTTGGAAGATCTTCTGGGTATATGCCCAGAAGAGGTACTGCTGGATCCTCCCGTAGTACTATGTCCAATTTTCTGAGGAACCGCCAGACTGATTTCCAGAGTGGTTGTACCAGGTTGTACACCAGCAATGGAGGAGTGTTCCTCTTTCTCCACAACCTCACCAGCATCTGCTGTCACCTGAATTTTTAATCTTAGCCATTCTGACTGGAGTGAGATGAAATCTCAGGGTTGTTTTGATTTGCATTTCACTGATGACTAAGGATGTTGAACATTTTTTCAGGTGTTTCTCAGCCATTCGGTATTCCTTAGTTGAGAATTCTTTGTTTAGCTCTGTACCCCATTTTTAATGGGGTTATTTGAATTTCTGGAGTCCAGCTTCCTGAGCTCTTTGTATATATTGGATATTAGTCCTCTATCAGATTTAGGATTGGTAAAAATTCTTTCCCAATCTGTCGGTGGCCATTTTGTCTTGTTGACAGTGTCTTTTGCCTTACAGAAGCTTTGCAATTTTATGAGGTCCCATTTGTCAATTGCTGATTTTATAGCACAAGACATTGCTGTTCTGTTTAGGAATTTTTTTCCCTGTGCCCATATCTTCAAGGCTTTTCCCCACTTTCTCCTCTGTCAATTTCAGTGTCTCTGGTTTTATGTGGAGGTCTTTTTGTATCTGGAGGATATCATCCTTAGTGAGGTAACCTAATCACAAAAGAATTCACTAGATATGCATTCACTGATAAGCGGATATTAGTCTAGAAACTTAGAATACCCAAGATACATTTTGCAAAACACAAGAAAACCAAGAAGGATGGCCATCGTGTGGATACTTCACTCCTCCTTAGAATAGGGAACAAAATACTCATGAAACGATATAGGTACAGAGACAAAATTTAGAGCTAAGATGAAAGGATGGACTATCCAGAGACTACCCCACCCAGGGATCCATCCCATCATCAGCCACCAAACCCAGATACTAATGCACATGCCAGCAAGATTCTGCTGAAGGGACCCTGATATAGTGGCCTCTAGTGAGGCTAAGCCAGTGCCTGGCAAACACAGAAGTGGATGCTCACAGTCAGCTATTGTATGGAACACAGGGCCCCCAATGGAGGAGCTAGAGAAAGTACCCAAGGAGCTGAAGGTGTCTGCAACCCTNTAGNNGNAACAACAATATGAACTAACTAGTACCCTCTGAGCTCATGTCTCTAGTTGCATATGTAGCAGAAGATGGCCTAATTGGCCATCATTGGGAAGAGAGGCCCCTTGGTCTTGTAAACATTATATGACCCAACACAAGGGAAGGCCAGGGCCAAGAAGTGGGAGTGGGTGGGTAGGAGATCAGGGGCAGGGGGAGGGTATAGGGAACTTTCGGGATAGCATTTGAAATGTAAATAAAGAAAATATCTAATAAAAAAATTTCACAATATAAAAAAGAAAAAAAGAAAAACAAAACAAAAACAAACAAACAAAAAAAAAAACAAATGTTACCCTATCTCATCTCTCTAAACGCTGAAGGGCCATTCACCCTAATTATACACTTGAGGGTTAGAAAACTGAAAGGTTTTAGAAGTTAAGCTTTTCAAGGACACACAGCCAGCACTTGGTTCATTTAGTGTTTTTGTTTGTTTGTTTTTTATTTTTTGTTTTCTTAACCTAGATATTAATAGAATACACAAAGGCTTATATAGGAGAGAAACAAATAGTAGTCAGCGCATCATTTTGATCATGAAAACATATCATAGACATGGACAGAACAAGGGAAACAGTGTGATCACTTTATCTATTTATCACAGGTTATTACCACTAGTGGCCACTGAAGACCATGTACTAGATGCCTCATTTAATATATACACAAACAAAAAAGACACAGATACACACACACATGCACACACACACACACACACACACGCGCACACACACACACACACACACACACACAGAGAGAGAGAGAGAGAGAGAGAGAGAGAGAGAGAGAGAAACACTGTTATGTACATTGTAAAGTAGGATAATGACATGCTACTTGGGTAACCGCTCTAATCTGTTTTCCTCCCTCCACTAAGTCCAAGAACTGCCAATCATGGGCACATATAACCAAGAAGAGAATTTGCAAAACAGAACAACCACGAGCAGAATTTTAACTAGGAAACTGAAGGGTTGCAGTCTAGAAAACACAGAGCATAGAACAGGCACAGCCTGTCCATTTTTCATTTTGATTCAAGGGACATTTTCCCCCTTGAATGTCCTATCAGAATATGTGAGTCAGTTCCCATGTGTTCTGAAAATTTACTTGTGATAAGAACATCCTTGGCATGCTGAGAAGAAAATCATCTTTTCCTCTTTGTACTGCAAGGTCTGAGCACAAAACATTAGGTATTTGACTTCTTGTTAGTTTTCTTTTGTTCCCAAGATCTTAGTGGAGTACAGAGAGGCTGTCTGTGGGAGAGAGGGAGCGACAACAGTGGTCGTGAAAAGTCTGGGTGGCACAAATATTTCATAAAAGTGGGCAGAACACAGAGAAACCACGTCCTCGCTTCATGACTTTATAGCATGATTTATTCCCACTGGTGAGCACAAGGAGTCTTTGCACTTGAAGCTCCATTTGATACACACAAATATGCTCTGGATCCCCCGCAATAAAAATTTCTCACCCTACACTAGTCTGTCTCCATTATGTCAACATTAAATAAGCATTATGTCCAGCTTAAAGAACATTGACTGCTCTTTATTTCAAATACCACTGGTTCTCCCTGTCTCTGAAGTAAATGTCAGTTGGTGAAGAAGTGCACTGGTCTTGAAATTGAATGTGACTGAATTGCAAAGTGTTCTGATTTCCTGCTGAACATACTCAGGCCAGATAAGAGTGATGCATCAGAGAGTCAGAGAGCCTGCGTTGGACTGTTCTGCTCTGCCACTCGATAGCTGTGGAATATTTACCCACTCCTGATAAATTCTGCAGGCTTGTTTCCTTGCTGTTGAAAACACCACACCTATAATTGATCTTGGAAGGCTTTGTAAAGAGAGAATGGTTTAACACATAATTCTAGTGGTAGTAAATCCATGACAACTGCAAACTTATCATCCTTGTTTTTTGTTTTTTAATAAAAACAAGTTGTATGCAAGTGCTGTGCTTATAATAAGAGTAATAGTAATAAGAATTATTTTCAATTACATTAGCATTCTTCTGGAATTTTAGTTTCACACTTAATAATCTCAAGCTTATTTGTAACAATGAAGCAAATAGAAGCCCTTTCACAGTTTAGTGGGGAGACCAGAGTTAGATGACAATCATTGCAATAGGAATCTGAGCTAAGACTCGATGAGATGAGTGGTCACAAATCACCATACTATGACTAGTACATGTAGCAAGGCTCTGAGTTTCAAATTAGACAGAAACTTGAATTCTGATCATTATCATTTAGGTACAGGAGAACTTAGGCAAGATATGTAATCAGACCTATATTTCCCCACCAGTTCAATGGATAAAATAGAAACATGACATCTGTTTACTGGGTGCTCACTAAACACAACTCTCTATGAAACTTACATAGCTTTTAGCAAACAATGAAGCAAGTTTGATTAATGCCTGTTGTGTAGAATATTAAATTATGGATTTTAGGTTTGGAATGACTTACCTGAAGTAACAAAGTTGGTAGATGAAAGAGACTCATCTTCGTATATACAGAAATGGCAGAAGTAGTATTTATAGTCATGTAATGGCTGATACGTGATCCCAACGTGAAACACCAAGGAAGAGGAATTCTCAGCTGAGGAAATGCCTCTATCAGATTGGCTTATACATGGGGCATTTTCTTAATTGACAACTGATATGAGAGGACCCCGCCCACTGTGAGGAGCACCATCCCTCTGTGGGTAAACTTAAGATGTACAAACAAGACAGTAGCAGATCAAGGCAGGAGAGGTAAGTGAGCAAGCCGCATCCCTCTGTGGTCTATGTTTTAGTTTAGTCCCTGCCTCCAGCCCCCTGCCTGGGCATTCCATAATGAACTAAAACTTGTAAGAGAAAGAAAGAAAGAAAGAAAGAAAGAAAGAAAGAAAGAAAGAAAGAAAGAAAGAAAGAAAGAAGAGAGGAAAAGAGAAAGAAAGAGAGAGAAAGAAAGGAAGGGAGAAAGGAAGGGAGAGAGAAAGGAAGGGAGAGAGAAAGAAAGGGAGGGGAAGAAAGGAAGAAAGATGAATGGATGGATAGATAGATAGATAGAAAGAAAAAGAAAGAGAAAAAGGAAAAAACAAAACAAAACAAAACCCCTTTCCTTCCTACATTGCTTTTGGTCTGATTATCAACTCAACAAAAAGGAACTTAGGACACAGCATCTTCTCACTACACAGTCTTGTTCTAAATGACCACATGCAAACCTCTTCTTAGTTACTCTAATGTGACTATGCATACATGTGTATGTGTCTAAAATGTTAGCAATTATTATTCCAGAAAACAACCACAGGATCATATGTTACATCGATGACATGTCCTGTTTTCACGCTGGTCTCTTGGTGTTGTCAACTAATGGTACCTTAGAACGTTTTGCTGAACTGTTATTTTTATGTTTACAAGTTTGACAATAAATTAATGTATAATAAAGAACTTCAAATAAATTTAAATTTGCCTTCAAAATGTTCTGCTGTCCTGAAATGTGAAGGCACATATTACTAGAGTCATGGTGTTCTATGTGTGATGTTTTTATGTCAGTACTACACAAGTCCCATCACTTTTCAGTTGGAAGAATTGGAATTCCAGTGTCTAAATCTAGCCATAAAAGACCTACTGTGCTGTCGCAAAGTGGACAATGTTTGGGTTTACAGCTTAGACCAGAATCTCAGAGCTTACTCCTCATCAAAAATGGCTTTATATTTTGCTCATGGTCTTTAAGGCTTATACCATCTTCTGACACTGCTGGAGTTCTTCACAGTTAGGACTTCATTAGGAAAAACTTTCCTTGTATGTGAAGTTTTCCTTTTTGCTGTTCCTACAATAGATTTTCAGAAGCTCGATTTGCATACATTTTATATATCTGTACAATTAGTGTACTTAAAATGTGTTGGCTTCTAGTATATTCACATAGATAGGAATACACGACCACAAACAAGTTTAGAAAAAAAAATACTGAACCAGAATGAAAACCTAGAAAACAGAGAGTGATTATCTATAATTTTCCTCCTTGTATCATCTCCAGCCATAAGAAACCATGAATCTACCTTAATATCTATGTTTACCTATTCTAAATATTAAAAATAGTCACAAAGAACACAATATACGCCCTTTATAACTAGTCTCAAGCAGGTAAAAGTAAGCTTTCAAATGTCATTCAAACAGTACCATGTACAACTATTCCTTTTTATTTGCTGAATAATATTCCTATGATGTGTATAAACCATACTCTCACTTTTTCCTTGATTTACTGTCAGATATGTGGACTATATTTGACTTTTATCTATCCCTAATAAATATGCTATGAAAATCCACATATAAGAACTCATTTTTCAGCCTGCACATGAGCTTCTTGTCTAAGCTGTGCATATAGAAATACTGGATAAAGCTGGGCATGGTGGTGCACGCCATTAATCCCGCACTCGGGAGGCAGAGGCAGGCGGATTTCTGAGTTCGAGGCCAGCCTGGTCTACAAAGTGAGTTCCAGAACAGCCAGGGCAATACAGAGAAACCCTGTCTCGAAAAAAAACCAATAAACAAATAAACAAACAAACAAACAAATAAATAAATAAATGGCAACTCCAAAGTTAACAGCTTCACTTTACAACCAACTAGTAACAAAATACTGCTCCGGCGTCTTCACAAAATCCTTAAACTGTCTATCTTTCATTATGGAACTCCTAGGGAGTATATTATGTTATTTCATCGAGTCTCATTTACATTTCTTGGATAGTTAATGATGTAGAGGAAATTTTCATTTGTTTATTAGCTATTTGCATATTTTTTCTAGGAAAATTATCTACTTAGAAATTAACATTTAAGGCAATGACTACCAGATAGCATTTTAAAAACTAGAAGCATGAAGCTTGAAAATGAATTAATGAGTTAAAGTGCTGGTTGTGAAAGCACAGGACCTGCATTTGAATCCCCAGCATCAATGCACAAAGGCTAGCATGGTCATCTTGTCTATTAGTCTAATGTGATAGGGGGAGGAGCAAGTGGGTTGCCGAGGCTTCCTGGTTACCTGACTCAAGGCACCAAGCCAAAGGGTAGTAGAGCACAATACCTACCATACTCCTCTGACATGTGCACAAGTGCACATCACATCACATGGGCTCCTGCACACACACACATACACACACACTCACACACATACACACACATACATGCACATCTACCACACTCACATCACGCATATACGTTACACATAATACATCAAAAAAATTAAATAGAGGGGTCTAAGTATACAGATTTTAATACATTTGATTAAGGTAAGTGTTGAAAGATCATTTTGACCCACCAGCTGCTCAAGTAATGACGCAGAGACCTATATTTATTTATAGGTCTCAGGCCTTATAGCTTATGCTATTTCTCAACTAGTTCATGTAACTTACTTAACCTATTTATTCTTTTTTTTTTTTTGGATTTTTTTCTTAGATATTTTCTTTATTTACATTTCAAATGCTATCCCAAAAGTTCCCTGTACCTTCCCCCTGCCCTGCTCCCCTACCCACCCACTCCCACTTCTTGGCCCTGGCGTTCCCCTGTACCAGGAGTTTGCAAGACCAAGGAGCCTCTCTTCCCAATGATGGCTATTAAAAACAATGAATTTATGAAATTCTTGGGCAAATGGATGTATCTGGAGGATATCATCCTTAGTGAGGTAACCCAGTCACAAAAGAAGTCACTAGATATGCACTCA